>NW_027363722.1:0-509557 GCF_046119375.1 Phyllobates terribilis
CCCGGCTCCGGACGGGTCGCACAGTTTCTTGATCCATAAAGCGCAGCGCTGGCGCTCTGAAGAGAGAAGAAGGCGGCAGTGATGGGGCGCCAGACTCTGCTGAGGGATTATATGGGGCGTCTGCCCCCTGCAGGAGGTCCTGTAGTACTGGACAGTGAGGAAACAACAGAGGACCTCCATAAAAGGCTGTTTATGAGGCAGGCGGGGGGGCACGGTGAGCTCCCGCAGGCATCGTGAAGCAGGAGCAGGCTGGTAACCATGATAAACAGCGGGTTACTAGGGGCACACGCGCACTTAGTAACCCGCTGTTTATCATGGTTACCACTCTGCTACGGTGAGTGGGAGGTAATTAGAACGCAGGCTTGCACTAATTTACGCGTACCCGTGAGGCTGCTTCCCGAGCTTCTAAGGGGAATTTGCAGACATGATGACTCCGATATGAATTATGAGATATTATGAGTTCCATACGTCCGACAGTAACGGGAGCCATATGTGTAGTGACCAAATCAGCCCAGGAAGGTATAGGTAGTTTTCCAGGGCTGTAACCAAATCCGGGAGCTGCAGCGCAAAAACACCAGAATAGCAGACTGCAGCTATGTGATGTGTGAGATCAAAATAAAGATAAAATCATAAGAGAAAAATGGCGCAGTGTGCGAGCTTCTGCGATCAACGAGCAATGAGTTATTGCAGAAGTCAGCGTTTCTAATAAAAATGTACAGGCTGGAGACTGGCCCACATGATGTCACCACAAGGGGCGTGTGGCCAGATCTCTCCTTAGGTATAAGAGAATCCATGGAGAAGACAGGAGCACTCATTGCCAGGGGGGAATAAGAATTATAAGCAACGGGTCCTGTTCAATAACAGCATATTCCATCAGGGGAGCCCCTCCTCCACCTATATTGAATCATCTCCACGATCGTATAGTGTAAGTTGTCTTCTTTCCTCCTGTTTATTTTTTGTAACTGCTTATGTATTTTAATGTCCCCTTTGTAACATCCTTGTATATATTTTTCCTAAACACTGCCTCCCTTTTGAATTAAATATAAAGTTTAATAGTTCTGTTTCTTTTGTTCTGTAATCGTTCCCTCCCCCGAAGCCATACACGCTACCAAAACGCAGGCGTCCAGCCAGGCCTGTATTATATTTTAAACTCGGCCGGTGGTGGCAGAGAGTATTAATAATTGGGCTATCGTGAAGCTGATAGTGACCGTACGGAGAGCGTTAAACATGGATTCAAGGCTGTGGAACCCAGAGGTGTTGCGCCATACGCTCACTGGTCGCTTACCGATACCTACGTAGAGAGTAGTCGGGATCGCGCGCTCGCAACTCCGGACGAAATACGGACAGTGTGACGGCACGGTGAGATATTGCGTGATCTCCCTGGTGTCGTCCTGACTGTGTGTGGGTGGAATCCCTGACAAATTGGTGGCAGCGGTGGGATATTGTGTGATCCTGCCGATGCCGTTCCTGACAAGGGGGGCACGGTGCGCTCCCGCAGGTATCGGGGTATCTGGGTCACCATCCAGGCCCAGCAGTCATGTGACCTGCACTCGCAGCTCCTTACCGCGTCTCTGCGGAAGCTTCAGGACGTGCGGCTTCATATCCACCAAGTGATGATCAAACTCCGCGTCCAGAGTCTCCCAGACGTCCTGCTGAGCCGCCATCATCCCCTGAAAGTGCAGAGCGTGAGGGGCGCGGAGCACAGCAGAGACCTGCAGGGGGCAGTGCAGAGAGTGAGGGGCGTGGAGAACGGCAGAGACCTGCAGGGGGCAGTGCAGAGCGTGAGGGGCGCGGAGCAAAGCAGAGACCTGCAGGGGGCAGTGCAGAGCGTGAGGGGCGCGCAGCACGGCAGAGACCTGCAGGGGGCAGTGCAGAGAGTGAGGGGCGCGGAGCAAAGCAGAGACCTGCAGGGGGCAGTGCAGAGAGTGAGGGGCGCGCAGCACGGCAGAGACCTGCAGGGGGCAGTGCAGAGCGTGAGGGGCGCGAAGCACAGCAGAGACCTGCAGGGGGCAGTGCAGAGCGTGAGGGGCGCGGAGCACGGCAGAGACCTGCAGGGGGCAGTGCAGAAAGTGAGGGGCGCGCAACACGGCAGAGACCTGCAGGGGGCAGTGCAGAGAGTGAGGGGCGCGGAGAACAGCGGAGACCTGCAGGGGGCAGTGCAGAGAGTGAGGGGCGCGGAGCACGGCAGAGACCTGCAGGGGGCAGTGCAGAGAGTGAGGGGCGCGGAGCACGGCAGAGACCTGCAGGGGGCAGTGCAGAGCGTGAGGGGCGCGGAGAACAGCGGAGACCTGCAGGGGGCAGTGCAGAGAGTGAGGGGCGCGCAGCACGGCAGAGACCTGCAGGGGGCAGTGCAGAGCGTGAGGGGCGCGGAGAACAGCGGAGACCTGCAGGGGGCAGTGCAGAGCGTGAGGGGCGCGGAGCAAAGCAGAGACCTGCAGGGGGCAGTGCAGAGCGTGAGGGGCGCGCAGCACGGCAGAGACCTGCAGGGGGCAGTGCAGAGCGTGAGGAGCGCGGAGAACAGCGGAGACCTGCAGGGGGCAGTGCAGAGAGTGAGGGGCGCGGAGAACGGCAGAGACCTGCAAGGGGCAGTGCAGAGAGTGAGGGGTGTAGAGCAAAGCAGAGACCTGCAGGGGGCAGTGCAGAGCGTGAGAGGCGCGGAGCACAGCAGAGACCTGCAGGGGGCAGTGCAGAGAGTGAGGGGCGCGGAGCAAAGCAAAGACCTGCAGGGGGCAGTGCAGAGAGTGAGGGGCGCGCAACACGGCAGAGACCTGCAGGGGGCAGTGCAGAGCGTGAGGGGCGCGGAGCACAGCAGAGACCTGCAGGGGGCAGTGCAGAGAGTGAGGAGAGCGGAGCACGGCAGAGACCTGCAGGGGGCAGTGCAGAGAGTAAGGGGCGCGGAGCACGGCAGAGACCTGCAGGGGGCAGTGCAGAGAGTAAGGGGCGCGGAGCACGGCAGAGACCTGCAGGGGGCAGTGCAGAGCGTGAGGGGCGCGGAGCACGGCAGAGACCCGCAGGGGGCAGTGCGAAGAGTGAGGGTCGCGGAGCACGGCAGAGACCTGCAGGGGGCAGTGCAGAGAGTGAGGAGAGCGGAGCACGGCAGAGACCTGCAGGGGGCAGTGCAGAGAGTGAGGGGCGCGGAGCACGGCAGAGACCTGCAGGGGGCAGTGCAGAGCGTGAGGGGCGCGCAGCACGGCAGAGACCTGAAGGGGGCAGTGCAGAGAGTCAGGGGCGCGGAGCACGGCAGAGACCTGAAGAGGGCAGTGCAGAGCGTGAGGGGCGCGCAGCACGGCAGAGACCTGCAGGGGGCAGTGCAGAGCGTGAGGGGCGCGGAGCACGGCAGAGACCTGCAGGGGGCAGTGCAGAGCGTGAGGGGCGCGGAGCACGGCAGAGACCTGCAGGGGGCAGTGCAGAGCGTGAGGGGAGCGGAGCACGGCAGAGACCTGCAGGGGGCAGTGCAGAGAGTGAGGGGAGCGGAGCACAGCACAGACCTGCAGGGGGCAGTGCAGAGCGTGAGGGGCGCGGAGCACAGCACAGACCTGCAGGGGGCAGTGCAGAGCGTGAGGGGCGCGGAGCACAGCACAGACCTGCAGGGGGCAGTGCAGAGCGTGAGGGGCGCGGAGCACAGCACAGACCTGCAGGGGGCAGTGCAGAGCGTGAGGGGCACGGAGCACAGCACAGACCTGCAGGGGGCAGTGCAGAGCGTGAGGGGCGCGGAGCACAGCACAGACCTGCAGGGGGCAGTGCAGAGAGTGAGGGACGCGCAGCACGGCAGAGACCTGCAGGGGGCAGTGCAGAGAGTGAGGGACGCGCAGCACAGCAGAGACCTGCAGGGGGCAGTGCAGAGAGTGAGGAGCGCGGAGAACAGCGGAGACCTGCAGGGGGTAGTGCAGAGAATGAGGGGCACGGAGCACAGCAGAGACCTGCAGGGGGCAGTGCAGAGCGTGAGGGGCTCGGAGCACAGCAGAGACCTGCAGGGGGCAGTGCAGAGAGTAAGGGGTGCGGAGCACGGCAGAGACCTGCAGGGGGCAGTTTAGAGAGTGAGGAGCGCGGAGAACAGCGGAGACCTGCAGGGGGCAGCGCAGAGAACAGCAGAGACCTGCAGGGGGCAGTGCATTCAGTGAAGAGAGCGGAGCAAAGCAGAGACCTGCAGGGGGCAGTGCATTCAGTGAGGAGAGCGGAGCACAGCAGAGACCTGCAGGGGGCAGTGCAGAGCGTGAGGGGCGCGGAGCACAGCAGAGACCTGCAGGGGGCAGTGCAGAGAGTGAGGAGAGCGGAGCACGGCAGAGACCTGCAGGGGGCAGTGCAGAGAGTGAGGAGAGCGGAGCACGGCAGAGACCTGCAGGGGGCAGTGGAGAGAGTGAGGGGCGCGGAGCACAGCAGAGACCTGCAGGGGGCAATGCAGAGAGTGAGGGGCGCGGAGCACAGCAGAGACCTGCAGGGGGCAGTGCAGAGAGTGAGGAGCGCGGAGAACAGCGGAGACCTGCAGGGGGTAGTGCAGAGAGTGAGGGGCACGGAGCACAGCAGAGACCTGCAGGGGGCAGTGCAGAGCGTGAGGGGCACGGAGCACAGCAGAGACCTGCAGGGGGCAGTGCAGAGCGTGAGGGGCACGGAGCACAGCAGAGACCTGCAGGGGGCAGTGCAGAGCGTGAGGGGCGCGGAGCACGGCAGAGACCTGCAGGGGGCAGTGCAGAGAGTGAGGAGCGCGGAGAACAGCGGAGACCTGCAGGGGGCAGTGCAGAGCGTGAGGGGCGCAGAGAACAGCAGAGACCTGCAGGGGGCAGTGCAGAGTGTGAGGGGCGCGGAGCAAAGCAGAGACCTGCAGGGGGGCAGTGCATTCAGTGAGGAGAGCGGAGCACAGCAGAGACCTGCAGGGGGCAGTGCAGAGCGTGAGGGGCGCGGAGCAAAGCAGAGACCTGCAGGGGGCAGTGCAGAGCGTGAGGGGCGCGGAGCAAAGCAGAGACCTGCAGGGGGCAGTGCAGAGCGTGAGGGGCGCGGAGCAAAGCAGAGACATGCAGAGGGCAGTGCAGAGCGTGAGGGGCGCGGAGCAAAGCAGAGACCTGCAGGGGGCAGTGCAGAGAGTGAGGGGCGCGGAGCACGGCAGAGACCTGCAGGGGGCAGTGCAAAGAGTGAGGGGCGCGGAGCACAGCAGAGACCTGCAGGGGGCAGTGCAGAGAGTGAGGGGCGCGGAGCACGGCAGAGACATGCAGGGAGCAGTGCAGAGAGTGAGGGGCGCGGAGCACGGCAGAGACATGCAAGGAGCAGTGCAGAGAGTGAGGGGCGTGGAGCACGGCAGAGACCTGCAGGGGGCAGTGCAGAGAGTGAGGGGCACGGAGCACGGCAGAGACCTGCAGGGGGCAGTGCAGAGCGTGAGGGGCACGGAGCACAGCAGAGACCTGCAGGGGGCAGTGCAGAGCGTGAGGGGCACGGAGCACAGCAGAGACCTGCAGGGGGCAGTGCAGAGCGTGAGGGGCACGGAGCACAGCAGAGACCTGCAGGGGGCAGTGCAGAGCGTGAGGGGCGCGGAGCACAGCAGAGATCTGCAGGGAGCAGTGCAGAGCGTGAGGGGCGCGGAGCACAGCAGAGACCTGCAGGGAGCAGTGCAGAGCGTGAGGGGCGCAGAGCACGGCAGAGACCTGCAGGGGGCAGTGCAGAGAGTGAGGGGCGCGCAGCACAGCGGAGACCTGCAGGGGGCAGTGCAGAGAGTGAGGGGCGCGGAGCACGGCAGAGACCTGCAGGGGGCAGTGCAGAGAGTGAGGGGCGCGGAGCACGGCAGAGACCTGCAGGGGGCATTGCAGAGAGTGAGGGGCACGGAGGACGGCAGAGACCTGCAGGGGGCAGTGCAGAGAGTGAGGGGCGCTGAGCACAGCACAGACCTGCAGGGGGCAGTGCAGAGAGTGAGGGGCGCGGAGCACGGCAGAGACCTGCAGGGGGCAGTGCAGAGCGTGAGAGGCGCGGAGCACGGCAGAGACCTGCAGGGGGCAGTGCAGAGCGTGACGGGCGCGGAGCACAGCAGAGACCTGCAGGGGGCAGTGCAGAGAGTGAGGGGCGCGGAGCACGGCAGAGACCTGCAGGGAGCAGTGCAGAGAGTGAGGGGCGCGGAGCACGGCAGAGACCTGCAGGGGGCAGTGCACAGCGTGAGGGGCGCGGAGCACGGCAGAGACCTGCAGGGGGCAGTGCACAGCGTGAGGGGCACGGAGCACAGCAGAGACCTGCAGGGGGCAGTGCAGAGAGTTAGAGTAGCGGAGAACGGCAGAGACCTGCAGGGGGCAGTGCAGAGAGTGAGGGGCACGGAGCACGGCAGAGACCTGCAGGGGGCAGTGCAGAGAGTGAGGGGCACGGAGCACGGCAGAGACCTGCAGGGGGCAGTGCAGAGAGTGAGAGTAGCGGAGCACGGCAGAGACCTGCAGGGGGCAGTGCAGAGAGTGAGGGGCGCGGAGCACGGCAGAGACCTGCAGGGGGCAGTGCAGAGCGTGAGGGGCGCGGAGCACGACAGAGACCTGCAGGGGGCAGTGCAGAGAGTGAAGGGAGCGGAGCACGGCAGAGACCTACAGCTGGCAGTGCAGAGCGTGAGGGGCGCGGAGCACGGCAGAGACCTGCAGGGGGCAGTGCAGAGCGTGAGTGGCACGGACCACAGCAGATACCTGCAGGGGGCAGTGCAGAGCGTGAGGGGCGCGGAGCACGGCAGAGACATGCAGGGGGCAGTGCAGAGAGTGAGGGGCGCGCAGCACGGCAGAGACCTGCAGGGGGCAGTGCAGAGCGTGAGGGGCGCGGAGCACGGCACAGACCTGCAGGGGGCAGTGCAGAGCGTGAGGGGCGCGGAGCACAGCACAGACCTGCAGGGGGCAGTGCAGAGCGTGAGGGGCGCGGAGCACAGCACAGACCTGCAGGGGGCAGTGCAGAGCGTGAGGGGCGCGGAGCACGGCAGAGACCTGCAGGGGGCAGTGCAGAGCGTGAGGGGCGCGGAGCACAGCAGAGACCTGCAGGGGGCAGTGCAGAGAGTGAGGGGAGCGGAGCACGGCAGAGACCTACAGGGGGCAGTGCAGAGAGTGAGGGGCGCGCAGCACGGCAGAGACCTGCAGGGGGCAGTGCAGAGAGTGAGGGGCGCGGAGCACAGCACAGACCTGCAGGGGGCAGTGCAGAGCGTGAGGGGCACGGAGCACAGCACAGACCTGCAGGGGGCAGTGCAGACCGTGAGGGGCGCGGAGCACAGCACAGACCTGCAGGGGGCAGTGCAGAGCGTGAGGGGCGCGGAGCACAGCACAGACCTGCAGGGGGCAGTGCAGAGCGTGAGGGGCGCGGAGCACAGCACAGACCTGCAGGGGGCAGTGCAGAGCGTGAGAGGCGCGGAGCACGGCAGAGACCTGCAGGGGGCAGTGCAGAGCGTGACGGGCGCGGAGCACAGCAGAGACCTGCAGGGGGCAGTGCAGAGAGTGAGGGGCGCGGAGCACGGCAGAGACCTGCAGGGGGCAGTGCAGAGAGTGAGGGGCGCGGAGCACGGCAGAGACCTGCAGGGGGCAGTGCACAGCGTGAGGGGCGCGGAGCACGGCAGAGACCTGCAGGGGGCAGTGCAGAGCGTGAGGGGCACGGAGCACAGCAGAGACCTGCAGGGGGCAGTGCAGAGAGTTAGAGTAGCGGAGCACGGCAGAGACCTGCAGGGGGCAGTGCAGAGAGTGAGGGACGCGCAGCACAGCAGAGACCTGCAGGGGGCAGTGCAGAGAGTGAGGGGCGCGGAGCACGGCAGAGACCTGCAGGTGGCAGTGCAGAGCGTGAGGGGCGCGGAGCACAGCAGAGACCTGCAGGTGGCAGTGCAGAGAGTGAGGGGCGCGGAGCACGGCAGAGACCTGCAGGGGGCAGTGCTGAGAGTGAGGGGCGCGGAGCACGGCAGAGACCTGCAGGGGGCAGTGCAGAGAGTGAGGGGCGCGGAGCACGGCAGAGACCTGCAGGGGGCAGTGCAGAGCGTGAGGGGCGCGGAGCACGGCAGAGACCTGCAGGGGGCAGTGGAGAGAGTGAGGGGCACGGAGCACAGCAGAGACCTGCAGGGGGCAGTGCAGAGAGTGAGGGGCGCGGAGCACAGCAGAGACCTGCAGGGGGCAGTGCAGAGAGTGAGGAGCGCGGAGCACAGCAGAGACCTGCAGGGGGCAGTGCAGAGAGTGAGGGGCACGGAGCACAGCAGAGACCTGCAGGGGGCAGTGCAGAGCGTGAGGGGCACGGAGCACAGCAGAGACCTGCAGGGGGCAGTGCAGAGAGTGAGGGGTGCGGAGCACAGCAGAGACCTGCAGGGGGCAGTGCAGAGAGTGAGGGGTGCGGAGCACAGCAGAGACCTGCAGGGGGCAGTGCAGAGAGTGAGGAGCGCGGAGAACAGCAGAGACCTGCAAGGGGCAGTGCAGAGCGTGAGGGGCGCGGAGCAAAGCAGAGACCTGCAGGGGGCAGTGCATTCAGTGAGGAGAGCGGAGCACAGCACAGACCTGCAGGGGGCAGTGCAGAGTGTGAGGGGTGCGGAGCAAAGCAGAGACCTGCAGGGGGCAGTGCAGAGCGTGAGGGGCGCGGAGCAAAGCAGAGACCTGCAGGGGGCAGTGCAGAGCATGAGGGGCGCGGAGCAAAGCAGAGACCTGCAGGGGGCAGTGCAGAGCGTGAGGGGCGCGGAGCAAAGCAGAGACCTGCAGGGGGCAGTGCAGAGCGTGAGGGGCGCGGAGCACAGCAGAGACCTGCAGGGGGCAGTGCAGAGAGTGAGGGGCGCGGAGCACAGCAGAGACCTGCAGGGGGCAGTGCAGAGAGTGAGGAGAGCGGAGCACAGCAGAGACCTGCAGGGGGCAGTGCAGAGCGTGAGGAGCACGGAGCACAGCAGAGACCTGCAGGGGGCAGTGCAGAGAGTGAGGAGAGCGGAGCACGGCAGAGACCTGCAGGGGGCAGTGGAGAGAGTGAGGGGCGCGGAGCACAGCAGAGACCTGCAGGGGGCAATGCAGAGAGTGAGGGGCGCGGAGCACAGCAGAGACCTGCAGGGGGCAATGCAGAGAGTGAGGAGCGCGGAGAACAGCGGAGACCTGCAGGGGGTAGTGCAGAGAGTGAGGGGCACGGAGCACAGCAGAGACCTGCAGGGGGCAGTGCAGAGCGTGAGGGGCATGGAGCACAGCAGAGACCTGCAGGGGGCAGTGCAGAGCGTGAGGGGCGCGGAGCACGGCAGAGACCTGCAGGGGGCAGTGCAGAGCGTGAGGGGCGCGGAGCACGGCAGAGACCTGCAGGGGGCAGTGCAGAGAGTGAGGAGCGCGGAGAACAGCGGAGACCTGCAGGGGGCAGTGCAGAGCGTGAGGGGCGCAGAGAACAGCAGAGACCTGCAGGGGGCAGTGCAGAGCGTGAGGGGCGCGGAGCAAAGCAGAGACCTGCAGGGGGCAGTGCATTCAGTGAGGAGAGCGGAGCAAAGCAGAGACCTGCAGGGGGCAGTGCAGAGCGTGAGGGGCACGGAGCACAGCAGAGACCTGCAGGGGGCAGTGCAGAGAGTGAGGGGTGCGGAGCACAGCAGAGACCTGCAGGGGGCAGTGCAGAGAGTGAGGAGCGCGGAGAACAGCAGAGACCTGCAAGGGGCAGTGCAGAGCGTGAGGGGCGCGGAGCAAAGCAGAGACCTGCAGGGGGCAGTGCATTCAGTGAGGAGAGCGGAGCACAGCAGAGACCTGCAGGGGGCAGTGCAGAGCGTGAGGGGTGCGGAGCAAAGCAGAGACCTGCAGGGGGCAGTGCAGAGCGTGAGGGGCGCGGAGCAAAGCAGAGACCTGCAGGGGGCAGTGCAGAGCGTGAGGGGCGCGGAGCAAAGCAGAGACCTGCAGGGGGCAGTGCAGAGCGTGAGGGGCGCGGAGCAAAGCAGAGACCTGCAGGGGGCAGTGCAGAGCGTGAGGGGCGCGGAGCACAGCAGAGACCTGCAGGGGGCAGTGCAGAGAGTAAGGGGCGCGGAGCACAGCAGAGACCTGCAGGGGGCAGTGCAGAGAGTGAGGAGAGCGGAGCACAGCAGAGACCTGCAGGGGGCAGTGCAGAGAGTGAGGGGCGCGGAGCACTGCAGAGACCTGCAGGGGGCAGTGGAGAGAGTGAGGGGCGCGGAGCACAGCAGAGACCTGCAGGGGGCAATGCAGAGAGTGAGGGGCGCGGAGCACAGCAGAGACCTGCAGGGGGCAGTGCAGAGAGTGAGGAGCGCGGAGAACAGCGGAGACCTGCAGGGGGCAGTGCAGAGCGTGAGGGGCGCGGAGCACGGCAGAGACCTGCAGGGGGCAGTGCAGAGCGTGAGGGGCGCGGAGCACGGCAGAGACCTGCAGGGGGCAGTGCAGAGCGTGAGGGGCGCGGAGCACGGCAGAGACCTGCAGGGGGCAGTGCAGAGCGTGAGGGGCACGGAGCACAGCAGAGACCTGCAGGGGGCAGTGCAGAGCGTGAGGGGCACGGAGCACAGCAGAGACCTGCAGGGGGCAGTGCAGAGAGTGAGGGGCACGGAGCACAGCAGAGACCTGCAGGGGGCAGTGCAGAGCGTGAGGGGCGCGGAGCACGGCAGAGACCTGCAGGGGGCAGTGCAGAGCGTGAGGGGCACGGAGCACAGCAGAGACCTGCAGGGGGCAGTGCAGAGCGTGAGGGGCGCGGAGCACGGCAGAGACCTGCAGGGGGCAGTGCAGAGAGTGAGGAGCGCGGAGAACAGCGGAGACCTGCAGGGGGCAGTGCAGAGCGTGAGGGGCGCAGAGAACAGCAGAGACCTGCAGGGGGCAGTGCAGAGCGTGAGGGGCGCGGAGCACAGCAGAGACCTGCAGGGGGCAGTGCAGAGCGGCGCACACACAGCCGAGAATCTTTACCAGCACGGATGTTCCCACTCGCAGGTTTTGAAGATCCCACTCTGAGGGCGCAGCGATGACGTACTTCCGGCTAACTGCCGTACCGTCACCATGACGACGGATGATGCGGAGATCGAAGACTTCCTCTTCCACCCTCTGCTGCCCCTAGCGGTCTTCCCACACAGTCCTCCATACAGTATAATGGCCCCACATAGTCCTCCATACAGAATAATGGCCCCATATTGTCCTCCATACAGTATAATGGCCCCACATAGCCCACTATACAGTATAATGGCCCCACATAGTCCTCCATACAGTATAATGGCCCCACATAGTCCTCCATACAGTATAATGAGCCCACATAGTCCTCCATACAGTATAATGGCCCCACATAGTCCTCCATACAGTATAATGGCCCCACATAGTCCTCCATACAGTATAATGACTCCACATAGTCCTCCATACAGTATAATGGCCCCACATAGTCCTCCATACAGTATAATGGCCCCACATAGTCCTCCATACAGTATAATGACTCCACATAGTCCTCCATACAGTATAATGGCCCCACATAGTCCTCCATACAGTATAATGGCCCCACATAGTCCTCCATACAGTATAATCGGCCCCACACAGTCCTCCATACAGTATAATGGCCCCACATAGTCCTCCATACAGAATAATGGCCCCATATAGTCCTCCATACAGTATAATGGCCCCACATAGTCCTCCATACAGTATAATGGGCCCCACATAGTCCTCCATAAAGTATAATGGCCCCACACATTCCTCTATACAGTATAATGGCCCCACATAGTCCTCCATAAAGTATAATGGCCCCACACAGTCCTCCATACAGTATAATGGGCCCACATAGTCCTCCATACAGTATAATGGCCCCACATAGTCCTCCATACAGTATAATGAGCCCCACATAGTCCTCCATACAGTATAATGGGCCCCACATAGTCCTCCATACAGTATAATGGGCCCCACATAGTCCTCCATACAGTATAATGGGCCCCACACAGTCCTCCATACAGTATAATGGCCCCACATAGCCCTCCATACAGTATAATGGCCCCACATAGTCCTCCATACAGTATAATGGGCCCACATAGTCCTCCATACAGTATAATGGCCCCACATAGTCCTCCATACAGTATAATGGCCCCACATAGCCCTCCATACAGTATAATGGCCCCATATTGTCCTCCATACAGTATAATGGCCCCATATTGTCCTCCATACAGTATAATGGCCCCACACAGTCCTCCGTACAGTATAATGGCCCACATAGTCCTCCATACAGTATAATGGCCCCACATAGCCCTCCATACAGTATAATGGGCCCACATAGTCCTCCATACAGTATAATGGACCACATAGTCCTCCGTACAGTATAATGGCCCACATAGTCCTCCGTACAGTATAATGGCCCCACATAGCCCTCCATACAGTATAATGAGCCCACATAGTCCTCCATACAGTATAATGGCCCCACATAGTCCTCCATACAGTATAATGGCCCCACATAGTCCTCCATACAGTATAATGGCCCCACATAGTCCTCCATACAGTATAATGGCCCCACATAGTCCTCCATACAGTATAATGGTACCACATAGTCCTCCATACAGTATAATGGCTCCACATAGCCCTCCATACAGTATAATGGCCCCATATTGTCCTCCATACAGTATAATGGCCCCACATAGTCCTCCATACAGTATACTGGCCCCACATAGTCCTCCATACAGTATAATGGTACCACATAGTCCTCCATACAGTATAATGGCTCCACATAGCCCTCCATACAGTATAATGGCCCCATATTGTCCTCCATACAGTATAATGGCCCCACACAGTCCTCCGTACACTATAATGGCCCACATAGTCCTCCATACAGTATAATGGGCCCACACAGTCCTCCATACAGTATAATGGGCCCCACATAGTCCTCCATACAGTATAATGGGCCCCACATAGTCCTCCATACAGTATAATGGGCCCCACACAGTCCTCCATACAGTATAATGGCCCCACATAGCCCTCCGTACAGTATAATGGCCCCACATAGTCCTCCATACAGTATAATGGCCCCACATAGTCCTCCATACAGTATAATGGGCCCACACAGTCCTCCATACAGTATAATGGGCCCCACATAGTCCTCCATACAGTATAATGGGCCCCACATAGTCCTCCATACAGTATAATGGGCCCCACACAGTCCTCCATACAGTATAATGGGCCCCACACAGTCCTCCATACAGTATAATGGCCCCACATAGCCCTCCGTACAGTATAATGGCCCCACATAGTCCTCCATACAGTATAATGGCCCCACATAGTCCTCCATACAGTATAATGGTACCACATAGTCCTCCATACAGTATAATGGGCCCCACATAGTCCTCCATACAGTATAATGGCCCCACACAGTCCTCCATACAGTATAATGGGCCCCACACAGTCCTCCATAAAGTATAATGGCCCCACATAGTCCTCCATACAGTATAATGGCCCCACATAGCCCTCCATACAGTATAATGGCCCCACATAGCCCTCCATACAGTATAATGGGCCCACATAGTCCTCCATACAGTATAATGGCCCCACATAGTCCTCCATACAGTATAATGGCCCCACATAGTCCTCCATACAGTATAATGGCCCCACATAGTCCTCCATACAGTATAATGGCCCCACATAGTCCTCCATACAGTATAATGGCCCCACATAGTCCTCCATACAGTATAATGGTACCACATAGTCTTCCATACAGTATAATGGCTCCACATAGCCCTCCATACAGTATAATGGCCCCATATTGTCCTCCATACAGTATAATGGCCCCACATAGTCCTCCATACAGTATAATGGCCCCACATAGTCCTCCACACAGTATAATGGTACCACATAGTCCTCCACACAGTATAATGGTACCACATAGTCCTCCATACAGTATAATGGGCCCCACATAGTCCTCCATACAGTATAATGGGCCCCACATAGTCCTCCATACAGTATAATGGCCCCACATAGTCCTCCATACAGTATAATGGCCCCACATAGTCCTCCATACGGTATAATGGGCCCCACATAGTCCTCCTTACGGTATAATGGGCCCCACATAGTCCTCCATACGGTATAATGGCCCCACACAGTCCTCCATACAGTATAATGGCCCCACATAGCCCTCCATACAGTATAATGGCCCCACATAGTCCTCCATACAGTATA
Source organism: Phyllobates terribilis (assembly GCF_046119375.1). NCBI lineage: Eukaryota > Metazoa > Chordata > Amphibia > Anura > Dendrobatidae > Phyllobates > Phyllobates terribilis. The sequence goes on from NW_027363722.1 coordinate 14,043, forward strand.
ATGGCCCCACACAGTCCTCCATACAGTATAATGGCCCCACATAGTCCTCCATACAGTATAATGGCCCCACACAGTCCTCCATACAGTATAATGGCCCCACACAGTCCTCCATACAGTATAATGGTACCACATAGTCCTCCATACAGTATAATGGGCCCCACATAGTCCTCCATACAGTATAATGGCCCCACATAGACCTCCATACAGTATAATGGGCCCCACATAGTCCTCCATAGTGTATAATGGCCCCACACAGTCCTCCATGCAGTATAATGGCCCCACATAGCCCTCCATACAGTATAATGGCCCCACATAGCCCTCCATACAGTATAATGGGCCCACATAGTCCTCCATACAGTATAATGGCCCCACATAGTCCTCCATACAGTATAATGGCCCCACATAGTCCTCCATATAGTATAATGGCCCCACATAGTCCTCCATACAGTATAATGGCCCCACATAGTCCTCCATACAGTATAATGGCCCCACATAGTCCTCCATATAGTATAATGGCCCCACATAGTCCTCCATACAGTATAATGGTACCACGTAGTCCTCCATACAGTATAATGGCTCCACCTAGCCCTCCATACAGTATAATGGCCCCATATTGTCCTCCATACAGTATAATGGCCCCACATAGTCCTCCATACAGTATAATGGCCCCACATAGTCCTCCATACAGTATAATGGTACCACATAGTCCTCCATACAGTATAATGGCTCCACATAGCCCTCCATACAGTATAATGGCCCCATATTGTCCTCCATACAGTATAATGGCCCCACACAGTCCTCCGTACAGTATAATGGCCCACATTGTCCTCCATACAGTATAATGGCCCCACATAGCCCTCCATACAGTATAATGGGCCCACATAGTCCTCCATACAGTATAATGGCCCCACATAGTCCTCCGTACAGTATAATGGCCCACATAGTCCTCCATACAGTATAATGGCCCCACATAGTCCTCCATACAGTATAATGGGCCCACATAGTCCTCCATACAGTATAATGGGCCCCACATAGTCCTCCATACAGTATAATGGCCCCACATAGTCCTCCATACAGTATAATGGCCCCACATAGTCCTCCATACAGTATAATGGCTCCACATAGCCCTCCATACAGTATAATGGCCCCATATTGTCCTCCATACAGTATAATGGCCCCACATAGTCCTTCATACAGTATAATGGCCCCACATAGTCCTCCATACAGTATAATGGTACCACATAGTCCTCCATACAGTATAATGGCTCCACATACCCCTCCATACAGTATAATGGCCCCATATTGTCCTCCATACAGTATAATGGCCCCACACAGTCCTCCGTACAGTATAATGGCCCACATAGTCCTCCGTACAGTATAATGGGCCCACACAGTCCTCCGTACAGTATAATGGGCCCCACATAGTCCTCCGTACAGTATAATGGGCCCCACACAGTCCTCCATACAGTATAATGGGCCCCACACAGTCCTCCATACAGTATAATGGCCCCACATAGTCCTCCATACAGTATAATGGCCCCACATAGTCCTACATACAGTATAATGGCCCCACACAGTCCTCCATACAGTATAATGGTACCACATAGTCCTCCATACAGTATAATGGGCCCCACATAGTCCTCCATACAGGATAATGGCCCCACATAGTCCTCCATACAGGATAATGGCCCCACATAGTCCTCCATACAGTATAATGGGCCCCACACATTCCTCCATAAAGTATAATGGCCCCACACAGTCCTCCATACAGTATAATGGCCCCACATAGCCCTCCATACAGTATAATGGCCCCACATAGCCCTCCATACAGTATAATGGGCCCACATAGTCCTCCATACAGTATAATGGCCCCACATAGTCCTCCATACAGTATAATGGCCCCACATAATCCTCCATACAGTATAATGGCCCCACATAGTGCTCCATACAGTATAATGGGCCCACATAGTCCTACATACAGTATAATGGCCCCACATAGTCCTCCATACAGTATAATGGCCCCACATAGTCCTCCATACAGTATAATGGCCCCACATAGTCCTCCATACAGTATAATGACCCCACATAGTGCTCCATACAGTATAATGGGCCCACATAGTCCTTCATGCAGTATAATGGCCCCACATAGTCCTCCATACAGTATAATGGCCCCACATAGTTCTCCATACAGTATAATGGCCCCACATAATCCTCCATACAGTATAATGGCCCCACATAGTCCTCCATACAGTATAATGGCCCCACATAATCCTCCATACAGTATAATGGCCCCACAAAGCCCTCCATACAGTATAATGGCCCCATATTGTCCTCCATACAGTATAATGACCCCACATAGCCCTCCATACAGTATAATGGGCCCCACATAGTCCTCCATACAGTATAATGGCCCCACATAGTCCTCCATACAGTATAATGGCTCCACATAGCCCTCCATACATTATAATGGCCCCATATTGTCCTCCATACAGTATAATGGCCCCACATAGCCCTCCATGCAGTATAATGGGCCCCACATAGTCCTCCATATAGTATAATGGCCCCACATAGTCCTCCATACAGTATAATGGCCCCACATAGCCCTCCATACAGTATAATGGGCCCACATAGTCCTCCATACAGTATAATGGCCCTACCTAGTCCTCCATACAGTATAATGGGCCCACATAGTCCTCCGTACAGTATAATGGGCCCCACATAGTCCTCCATACAGTATAATGGCCCCACATAGTCCTCCATACAGTATAATGGCCCCACATAGTCCTCCATACAGTGTAATGGCTCCACATAGCCCTCTGTTATGCACACGCCCGGGCTAAGCGGCGTGTGCGTGTGATTGGTAGTGATTCCACTGGACCGTGCCGGAGAGTGAATGCCTGGAGGGGCGTGACTAAGTATTCACCCGATCCGACCAGGGTCGCACGACGGCATACGACGCCAGTGCACCAAGGAGGAACCGAGCAGAGGGACCAGGTGCTACTCCAGGACAGACCCCGGACACGGCTGTTGACCCACACAGGGGAATACAGGAACAGGCTGGTAGGCTGGCACACAGACTGGTGGGTATAGGCAGGCACGACTGGTATGCAGGCAGGCGGGTATGCAGGCAGGGGGGTAAAGGCAAGCACAGCTAGAGTGCAGACAGGGAGGCACTAGCAGGTAGGAACACAGGCGGGATAGGACCCAGTACACACCGGGACTCAGGAACAATACAGGCAGAGGGTTACAGACAAGCACAGCTAGAGTGCAGACAAGGCTGAGCAGGGAGGACAGGGCTCTGTTCACACGGAACAGACAGGAAGGGAAAGACAGAGCCAGATACTCACACAGTACTTGCAGAGACAACAAGCAGGAGTTAGGTACGAGTTCAGACTCTGCAGAAAAAGGAAGGGAACGGACATAGAGGCAAAACAGGTAAAGGACAGGAGAGAGTTCAGACTGGAACTGAGTGTACGGAGGAGACCGACACTGCAGAGGGATACAGGAGCGGGTCTGGGAATACGGCCCCCAGAGAGGCAGAACGAACAGGCAAGGAGCGTGTTCAGACAGGACAGACCAGACACAGGAGCGGGTCTAGGAAATCGGCCACTAGAAGGCGAGAGGAACAGGCTAGGAGCGAGTTCAGACAGGTCAGACAAGATACAGGAACGGGTCTAGGTAATCGGCCCCTAGAAGGCAGGAGGAACAGGCTAGGAGCGTGTTCAGACAGGACAAACAAGAGAACACAGAAAGGACTCAGTTCAGACACGGGAGCTGATACCGCAAAGCAGGAGACATACAGGACTCAGTTCAGACACGGGAACTGATAACGCAAAGCAGGAGACATACAGGACACAGTTCAGACACGGGAGCTGATACCGCAAAGCAGGAGACATACAGGACTCAGTTCAGACACGGGAACTGATACAAAAAGCAGGAGACAAGAGACGGGACCTGGCACCTTCAGAGTGCAAGCACACACTGAAGGAAACACTATGCTCAGGCAGGGATAGAAGGGAGCTGCTGAGCTATATACCAAGTGACAGACAGCAATAGGCTGAGGACGCACAAGGGGTGTGACCCACAGCAGGTACAAAAGGCAGGAAGTGATCGGGCGCCGCCCTTAAGCAGCAGAAACAGACACAAACAGACAGCATGGAGGGAAGCCAGAGAGACATTCTGGACAGGAGATCAAGTGCGCCCTCTTGCACAGTGGGAGATGGACCACCATGCAAGGACGCCGCCAGGTATGTTACACCCTCCATACAGTATAATGGCCCCATATTGTCCTCCATACAGTATAATGGCCCCACATAGTCCTTCATACAGTATAATGGCCCCACATAGTCCTCCATACAGTATAATGGTACCACATAGTCCTCCATACAGTATAATGGCCCCATATTGTCCTCCATACAGTATAATGGCCCCACACAGTCCTCCGTACAGTATAATGGCCCACATAGTCCTCCGTACAGTATAATGGGCCCACACAGTCCTCCGTACAGTATAATGGGCCCCACATAGTCCTCCGTACAGTATAATGGGCCCCACACAGTCCTCCATACAGTATAATGGGCCCCACACAGTCCTCCATACAGTATAATGGCCCCACATAGTCCTCCATACAGTATAATGGCCCCACATAGTCCTACATACAGTATAATGGCCCCACACAGTCCTCCATACAGTATAATGGTACCACATAGTCCTCCATACAGTATAATGGGCCCCACATAGTCCTCCATACAGTATAATGGCCCCACATAGTCCTCCATACAGTATAATGGCCCCACATAGTCCTCCATACAGTATAATGGGCCCCACACATTCCTCCATAAAGTATAATGGCCCCACACAGTCCTCCATACAGTATAATGGCCCCACATAGCCCTCCATACAGTATAATGGCCCCACATAGCCCTCCATACAGTATAATGGGCCCACATAGTCCTCCATACAGTATAATGGCCCCACATAGTCCTCCATACAGTATAATGGCCCCACATAGTCCTCCATATAGTATAATGGCCCAACATAGTCCTCCATACAGTATAATGGCCTCACATAGTCCTCCATACAGTATAATGGCCCCACATAGTCCTCCATATAGTATAATGGCCCCACATAGTCCTCCATACAATATAATGGCCCCACATAGTCCTCCATACAGTATAATGGTACCACATAGTCCTCCATACAGTATAATGGCTCCACATAGCCCTCCATACAGTATAATGGCCCCATATTGTCCTCCATACAGTATAATGGCCCCACATAGTCCTCCATACAGTATAATCGCCCCACATAGTCCTCCATAGAGTATAATGGTACCACATAGTCCTCCATACAGTATAATGGCTCCACATAGCACTCCATACAGTATAATGGCCCCATATTGTCCTCCATACAGTATAATGGCCCCACACAGTCCTCCGTACAGGATAATGGCCCCACATAGTGCACCATACAGTATAATGGCCCACATAGTCCTCCATACAGTATAATGGCCCCACATAGCCCTCCATACAGTATAATGGGCCCACATAGTCCTCCATACAGTATAATGGCCACACATAGTCCTCCGTACAGTATAATGGCCCACATAGTCCTCCATACAGTATAATGGCCCCACATAGCCCTCCACACAGTATAATGGGCCCACATAGTCCTCCATACAGTATAATGGCCCCACATAGTCCTCCATACAGTATAATGGCCCCACATAGTCCTCCATACAGTATAATGGTACCACATAGTCCTCCATACAGTATAATGGCCCCACATAGTTCTCCATACAGTATAATGGCCCCACATAGTCCTCCATACAGTATAATGGTACCACATAGTCCTCCATACAGTATAATGGCTCCACATAGCCCTCAATACAGTATAATGGCCCCATATTGTCCTCCATACAGTATAATGGCCCCACACAGTCCTCCGTACAGTATAATGGCCCACATAGTCCTCCGTACAGTATAATGGCCCCACATAGCCCTCCATACAGTATAATGGGCCCACATAGTCCTCCATACAGTATAATGGCCCCACATAGTCCTCCATACAGTATAATGGCCCCACATAGTCCTCCATACAGTATAATGGTACCACATAGTCCTCCATACAGTATAATGGCCCCACATAGTCCTCCATACAGTATAATGGCCCCACATAGTCCTCCATACAGTATAATGGTACCACATAGTCCTCCATACAGTATAATGGCTCCACATAGCCCTCCATACAGTATAATGGCCCCATATTGTCCTCCATACAGTATAATGGCCCCACATATCCCTCCATACAGTATAATGGGCCCCACATAGTCCTCCATACAGTATAATGGCCCCACATAGTCCTCCATACAGTATAATGGCCCCACATAGCCCTCCATACAGTATAATGGCCCCACATAGTCCTCCATGCAGTATAATGGCCCCACATAGTCCTCCATACAGAATAATGGGCCCACATAGTCCTCCATACAGTATAATGGGCCCCACATAGTCCTCCATACAGTATAATGGCCCCACATAGTCCTCCATACAGTATAATGGCCCCACATAGTCCTCCATACAGTATAATGGGCCCACATAGTCCTCCATACAGTATAATGGGCCCCACATAGTCCTCCATACAGTATAATGGCCCCACCTAGTCCTCCATACAGTATAATATCCCCACATAGTCCTCCATACAGTATAGTGCCCCACATAGTCTTCCATACAGAATAATGGTCCTACATAGTCCTCCATATAGTATAATGACCCCACATAGTGCTCCATACAGTATAATGGACCCACATAGTCCTACATACAGTATAATGGCCCCACATAGTCTTCCATACAGTATAATGGCCCCACATAGTCCTCCATACAGTATAATGGCCCCACATAATCCTCCATACAGTATAATGGCCCCACATAGTCCTCCATACAGTATAATGGCCCCAAATAGTCCTCCATACAGTATAATGGTCCTACATAGTCCTCCTTACAGTATAATGACCCCACATAGTGCTCCATACAGTATAATGACCCCACATAGTGCTCCATACAGTATAATGGGCCCACATAGTCCTACATACAGTATAATGGCCCCACATAGTCCTCCATACAGTATAATGGCCCCACATAGTCCTCCATACAGTATAATGGCCCCACATAATCCTCCATACAGTATAATGGCCCCACATAGTGCTCCATACAGTATAATGGGCCCACATAGTCCTACATATAGTATAATGGCCCCACATAGTCCTCCATACAGTATAATGGCCCCACATAGTCCTCCATACAGTATAATGGCCCCACATAGTCCTCCATACAGTATAATGACCCCACATAGTGCTCCATACAGTATAATGGGCCCACATAGTCCTTCATGCAGTATAATGGCCCCACATAGTCCTCCATACAGTATAATGGCCCCACATAGTTCTCCATACAGTATAATGGCCCCACATAATCCTCCATACAGTATAATGGCCCCACATAGTCCTCCATACAGTATAATGGCCCCACATAATCCTCCATACAGTATAATGGCCCCACAAAGCCCTCCATACAGTATAATGGCCCCATATTGTCCTCCATACAGTATAATGACCCCACATAGCCCTCCATACAGTATAATGGGCCCCACATAGTCCTCCATACAGTATAATGGCCCCACATAGTCCTCCATACAGTATAATGGCTCCACATAGCCCTCCATACATTATAATGGCCCCATATTGTCCTCCATACAGTATAATGGCCCCACATAGCCCTAAATGCAGTATAATGGGCCCCACATAGTCCTCCATATAGTATAATGGCCCCACATAGTCCTCCATACAGTATAATGGCCCCACATAGCCCTCCATACAGTATAATGGTCCCACATAGTCCTCCATACAGTATAATGGTCCACATAGTCCTCCATACAGTATAATGGCCCCACATAGTCCTCCATATAGTATAATGGGCCCCACATAGTCCTCCATACAGTATAATAGCCCCACATAGTCCTCCATACAGTATAATGGCTCCACATAGCCCTCCATACAGTATAATGGCCCCACATAGTCCTCCATACAGTATAATGGCCCCACATAGTCCTCCATACAGTATAATGGACCCCACATAGTCCTCCATACAGTATAATGGCCCCACATAGTCCTCCATACAGTATAATGGCTCCACATAGCCCTCCATACAGTATAATGGCCTCACATAGTCCTCCATACAGTATAATGGCCCCACATAGCCCACCATACATTATAATGGCCCCACATAGCCCTCCATACAGTGTAATGGCCTCACATAGTCCTCCATACAGTATAATGGCCCCACATAGTCCTCCATACAGTATAATGAGCCCCACATAGTCCTCCATACAGTATAATGGCCCCACATAGCCCTCCATACAGTATAATGGGCCCCACATAGTCCTCCATACAGTATAATGGCCCCACATAGTCCTCCATACAGTATAATGGCCTCACATAGTCCTCCATACAGTATAATGGGCCCACATAGCCCTCCATACAGTATAATTGGCCCCACATAGCCCTCCATACAGTATAATGGCCCCACATAGCCCTCCATACAGTATAATGGCCCCACATAGCCCTCCATACAGTGTAATGGGGCCCACATAGTCCTCCATACAGTATAATGGCCCCACATAGTCCTCCATACAGTATAATGAGCCCCACATAGTGCTCCATACAGTATAATGGCCCCACATAGTCCTCCATACAGTATAATGGCCCCACATAGTCCTCCATACAGTATAATGGCCCCACATAGTCCTCCATACAGTATAATGGCCCCACATAGTGCTCCATACAGTATAATGTCCCCACATAACCCTCCATACAGTATAATGGCCCACATAGTCCTCCATACAGTATAATGGGTCCACATAGTCCTCCATACAGTATAATGGGCCCAACATAGTCCTCCATACAGTATAATGGCCCCACATAGTCCTCCATACAGTATAATGGGCCCACATAGTCCTCCATACATTATAATGGCCCCATATAGTCATCCATACAGTATAATTGGCCCCACATAGCCCTCCATACATTATAATGGCCCCACATAGTCATCCATACATTATAATGGCCCCACATAGTCATCCATACAGTATAATTGGCCCCACATAGCCCTCCATACAGTATAATGGGCACCACATAGTCCCCCATACAGTATAATGGCCCCTCATAGTCCTCCATACATTAAAATGGCCCCCACACAGCCCTCCAAACAGTATAATAGCCTCACACAGTCCTCCAAACAGGATAATGGGCCCCACATAGTCCTCCATATAGTATAAAACCCCCACATAGTCCTCCAAACAGGATAATGGGCCCCACATAGTCCTCCATACAGTATAATGGGCCCCACATAGTCCTCCAAACAGGATAATGGGCCCCACATAGCCCTCCACACAGTATAATGGCCCCACATAGCCCTCCATACAGTATAATGGCCCCACATAGCCCTCCATACAGTATAATGGGCCCCACATAGTCCTCCAAACAGGATAATGGCCCCACATAGTCCTCCATACAGTATAATGGCCCCACATAGTCCTCCAAACAGGATAATGGGCCCCACATAGTCCTCCATGCAGGATAATGGCCCCACATAGCCCTCCATGCAGTATAATGGCCCCACATAGCCCTCCATACAGTATAATGGCCCCACATAGCCCTCCATACAGTATTATGGGCCCCACATAGTCCTCCAAACAGGATAATGGCCCCACATAGTCCTCCAAGCAGTATAATGGGCCCCACATAGTCCTCCAAACAGGATAATGGGCCCCACTTAGTCCTCCAAACAGGATAATGGCCCCAGATAGCCCTCCATACAGTATAATGGGCCCACATAGTCTTCCATACAGTATAATGGGCCCACATAGTCTTCCATACAGTATAATGGGCCCCACATAGTCCTCCAAACAGGATAATGGGCCCCACATAGTCCTCCATACAGTATAATGGCCCCACATAGCCCTCCATACAGTATAATGGGCCCAACATAGTCCTCCATACCGTATAATGGCACCACATAGTCCTCCATACAGTATAATGGGCACCACATAGTCCCCCATACAATATAATGGGCCCCACATAGTCCTCAATGCAGTATAATGGCCCCACATAGCCCTCCATACAGTATAATGGACCCCACATAGTGCTCCATACAGTATAATGGACCCCACATAGTGCTCCATACAGTATAATGGCCCCACATAGCCCTCCATACAGTATAATGGGCCCCACATAGTCCTCCATACAGTATAATGGCCCCACATATCCTCCATACAGTATAATGGCCCCACATAGCCCTCCATACACTATAATGGCCCCACATAGTCCTCCATACAGTATAATGGCCCCACATAGTCCTCCATACAGTATAATGGCCCCACACAGTCCTCCATACAGTATAATGGACCCACATAGCCCTCCATACAGTATAATGGCCCCACATAGTCCTCCATACAGTATAATGGGCCCACATAGTCCTTCATACAGTATAATGGCCCCACATAGTCCTCCATACAGTATAATAACCCCACATAGCCCTCCATACAGTATAATGGCCCCATATTGTCCTCCATACAGTATAATGGCCCCATATTGTCCTCCATACAGTATAATGGCACCACACAGTCCTCCGTACAGTATAATGGCCCACATAGTCCTCCATACAGTATAATGGCCCCACATAGCCCTCCATACAGTATAATGGGCCCACATAGTCCTCCATACAGTATAATGGCCCACATAGTCCTCCGTACAGTATAATGGCCCACATAGTCCTCCATACAGTATAATGGTCCCACATAGCCCTCCATACAGTATAATGGGCCCACATAGTCCTCCATACAGTATAATGGCCCCACATAGTCCTCCATACAGTATAATGGCCCCACATAGTCCTCCATACAGTATAATGGCCCCACATAGTCCTCCCTACAGTATAATGGCACCACATAGTCCTCCGTACAGTATAATGGCACCACATAGCCCTCCATACAGTATAATGGCCCCATATTGTCCTCCATACAGTATAATGGCCCCACATAGTCCTCCATACAGTATAATGGCCCCACATAGTCCTCCATACAGTATAATGGCACCACATAGTCCTCCATACAGTATAATGGCTCCACATAGCCCTCCATACAGTATAATGGCCCCATATTGTCCTCCATACAGTATAATGGCCCCACACAGTCCTCCGTACACTATAATGGCCCACATAGTCCTCCATACAGTATAATGGGCCCACACAGTCCTCCATACAGTATAATGGGCCCCACATAGTCCTCCATACAGTAAAATGGGCCCCACACAGTCCTCCATACAGTATAATGGGCCCCACACAGTCCTCCATACAGTATAATGGGCCCCACACAGTCCTACATACAGTATAATGGCCCCACATAGCCCTCCATACAGTATAATGGCCCCACATAGTCCTCCATACAGTATAATGGCCCCACACAGTCCTCCATACAGTATAATGGTACCACACAGTCCTCCATACAGTATAGTGGGCCCCACATAGTCCTCCATACAGTATAATGGCCCCACATAGTCCTCCATACAGTATAATGGGCCCCACACAGTCCTCCATAAAGTATAATGGCCCCACACAGTCCTCCATACAGTATAATGGCCCCACATAGCCCTCCATACAGTATAATGGCCCTACATAGCCCTCCATACAGTATAATGGGCCCACATAGCCCTCCATACAGTATAATGGCCCCACATAGCCCTCCATACAGTATAATGGGCCCACATAGTCCTCCATACAGTATAATGTCCCCACATAGTCCTCCATACGGTATAATGGGCCCCACATAGTCCTCCATACGGTATAATGGGCCCCACATAGTCCTCCATACGTTATAATGGGCCCCACATAGTCCTCCATACGGTATAATGGGCCCCACACAGTCCTCCATACGGTATAATGGCCCCACATAGCCCTCCATACGGTATAATGGCCCCACATAGTCCTCCATACAGTATAATGGCCCCACACAGTCCTCCATACAGTATAATGGTACCACATAGTCCTCCATACAGTATAATGGGCCCCACATAGTCCTCCATACAGTATAATGGCCCCACATAGTCCTCCATACAGTATAATGGGCCCCACACAGTCCTCCATAAAGTATAATGGCCCCACACAGTCCTCCATACAGTATAATGGCCCCACATAGCCCTCCATACAGTATAATGGCCCCACATAGCCCTCCATACAGTATAATGGGCCCACATAGTCCTCAATACAGTATAATGGCCCCACATAGTCCTTCATACAGTATAATGGCCCCACATAGTCCTCCATATAGTATAATGGCCCCACATAGTCCTCCATACAGTATAATGGCCCCACATAGTCCTCCATACAGTATAATGGCCCCACATAGTCCTCCATATAGTATAATGGCCCCACATAGTCCTCCATACAGTATAATGGTACCACATAGTCCTCCATACAGTATAATGGCTCCACATAGCCCTCCATACAGTATAATGGCCCCATATTGTCCTCCATACAGTATAATGGCCCCACATAGTCCTCCATACAGTATAATGGCCCCACATAGTCCTCCATACAGTATAATGGCCCCACATAGTCCTCCATACAGTATAATGGTACCACATAGTCCTCCATACAGTATAATGGCTCCACGTAGCCCTCCATACAGGATAATGGCCCCATATTGTCCTCCATACAGTATAATGGCCCCACACAGTCCTCCGTACAGTATAATGGCCCACATAGTCCTCCATACAGTATAATGGCCCCACATAGCCCTCCATACAGTATAATGGGCCCACATAGTCCTCCATACAGTATAATGGCCCCACATAGTCCTCCGTACAGTATAATGGCCCATATTGTCCTCCATACAGTATAATGGCCCCACATAGCCCTCCATACAGTATAATGGGCCCACATAGTCCTCCATACAGTATAATGGCCTCACATAGTCCTCCATACAGTATAATGGCCCCACATAGTCCTCCATACAGTATAATGGTACCACATAGTCCTCCGTACAGTATAATGGCCCCACATAGTCCTCCATACAGTATAATGGCCCCACATAGTCCTCCATACAGTATAATGGTACCACATAGTCCTCCATACAGTATAATGGCTCCACATAGCCCTCCATACAGTATAATGGCCCCATATTGTCCTCCATACAGTATAATGGCCCCACATAGTCCTCCATACAGTATAATGGCCCCACATAGTCCTCCATACAGTATAATGGTACCACATAGTCCTCCATACAGTATAATGGCTCCACATAGCCCTCCATACAGTATAATGGCCCCATGTTGTCCTCCATACAGTATAATGGCCCCACACAGTCCTCCGTACAGTATAATGGCCCACACAGTCCTCCGTACAGTATAATGGGCCCACACAGTCCTCCGTACAGTATAATGGGCCCCACATAGTCCTCCATACAGTATAATGGCCCCACATAGTCCTCCATACAGTATAATGGGCCCCACACAGTCCTCCATACAGTATAATGGGCCCCACACAGTCCTCCATACAGTATAATGGCCCCACATAGCCCTCCATACAGTATAATGGCCCCACATAGTCCTCCATACAGTATAATGGCCCCACACAGTCTCCATACAGTATAATGGTACCACATAGTCCTCCATACAGTATAATGGGCCCCACATAGTCCTCCATACAGTATAATGGCCCCACATAGTCCTCCATACAGTATAATGGCCCCACATAGTCCTCCATACAGTATAATGGGCCCCACATAGTCTTCCATAAAGTATAATGGCCCCACACAGTCCTCCATACAGTATAATGGCCCCACATAGCCCTCCATACAGTATAATGGCCCCACATAGCCCTCCATACAGTATAATGGGCCCACATAGTCCTCCATACAGTATAATGGCCCCACATAGTCCTCCATACAGTATAATGGCCCCACATAGTCCTCCATATAGTATAATGGCCCCACATAGTCCTCCATACAGTATAATGGCCCCACATAGTCCTCCGTACAGTATAATGGCCCCACATAGTCCTCCATATAGTATAATGGCCCCACATAGTCCTCCATACAATATAATGGCCCCACATAGTCCTCCATACAGTATAATGGTACCACATAGTCCTCCATACAGTATAATGGCTCCACATAGCCCTCCATACAGTATAATGGCCCCATATTGTCCTCCATACAGTATAATGGCCCCACATAGTCCTCCATACAGTATAATGGCCCCACATAGTCCTCCATACAGTATAATGGTACCACATAGTCCTCCATACAGTATATTGGCTCCACATAGCCCTCCATACAGTATAATGGCCCCATATTGTCCTCCATACAGTATAATGGCCCCACACAGTCCTCCGTACAGTATAATGGCCCCACATAGTCCTCCATACAGTATAATGGCCCACATAGTCCTCCATACTGTATAATGGCACCACATAGCCCTCCATACAGTATAATGGGCCCACATAGTCCTCCATACAGTATAATGGCCCCACATAGTCCTCCGTACAGTATAATGGCCCACATAGTCCTCCAAACAGTATAATGTCCCCACATAGCCCTCCATACAGTATAATGGGCCCACATAGTCCTCCATACAGTATAATGGCCCCACATAGTCCTCCATGCAGTATAATGGCCCCACATAGTCTTCCATACAGTATAATGGTACCACATAGTCCTCCATACATTATTATGGCCCCACATAGTCCTCCATACAGTATCATGGCCCCACATAGTCCTCCATACAGTATAATGGTACCACATAGTCCTCCATACAGTATAATGGCTCCACATAGCCCTCCATACAGTATAATGGCCCCATATTGTCCTCCATACAGTATAATGGCCCCACATAGTCCTCAATACAGTATAATGGCCCCACATAGTCCTCCATACAGTATAATGGTACCACATAGTCCTCCATACAGTATAATGGCTCCACATAGCCCTCAATACAGTATAATGGCCCCATATTGTCCTCCATACAGTATAATGGCCCCACACAGTCCTCCGTACAGTATAATGGCCCACATAGTCCTCCATACAGTATAATGGCCCCACATAGTCCTCCATACAGTATGATGGCCCCACATAGTCCTCCATACAGTATAATGGCACCACATACTCCTCCATACAGTATAATGGCCCCACATAGTCCTCCATACAGTCTAATGGCCCCACATAGTCCTCCATACAGTATAATGGTACCACATAGTCCTCCATACAGTATAATGGCTCCACATAGCCCTCCATACAGTATAATGGCCCCATATTGTCCTCCATACAGTATAATGGCCCCACATAGCCCTCCATACAGTATAATGGGCCCCACATAGTCCTCCATACAGTATAATGGCCCCACATAGTCCTCCATACAGTATAATGGCCCCATATAGCCCTCCATACAGTATAATGGCCCCACATAGTCCTCCATACAGTATAATGGCCCCACATAGTCCTCCATACAGAATAAAGGGCCCACATAGTCCTCCATACAGTATAATGGGCCCCACATAGTCCTCCATACAGTATAATGGCCCCACATAGTCCTCCATACAGTATAATATCCCCACATAGTCCTCCATACAGTATAGTGGCCCCACATAGTCTTCCATACAGAATAATGGTCCTACATAGTCCTCCATACAGTATAATGACCCCACATAGTGCTCCATACAGTATAATGGACCCACATAGTCCTACATACAGTATAATGGCCCCACATAGTCGTCCATACAGTAAAATGGCCCCACATAGTCCTCCATACAGTATAATGGCCCCACATAGCCCTCCATACAGTATAATGGCCCCACATAGCCCTCCATACAGTATAATGGGCCCACATAGTCCTCCATACAGTATAATGGCCCCACATAGTCCTCCATACAGTATAATGGCCCCACATAGTCCTCCATATAGTATAATGGCCCCACATAGTCCTCCATACAGTATAATGGCCCCACATAGTCCTCCGTACAGTATAATGGCCCCACATAGTCCTCCATATAGTATAATGGCCCCACATAGTCCTCCATACAATATAATGGCCCCACATAGTCCTCCATACAGTATAATGGTACCACATAGTCCTCCATACAGTATAATGGCTCCACATAGCCCTCCATACAGTATAATGGCCCCATATTGTCCTCCATACAGTATAATGGCCCCACATAGTCCTCCATACAGTATAATGGCCCCACATAGTCCTCCATACAGTATAATGGTACCACATAGTCCTCCATACAGTATATTGGCTCCACATAGCCCTCCATACAGTATAATGGCCCCATATTGTCCTCCATACAGTATAATGGCCCCACACAGTCCTCCGTACAGTATAATGGCCCCACATAGTCCTCCATACAGTATAATGGCCCACATAGTCCTCCATACAGTATAATGGCACCACATAGCCCTCCATACAGTATAATGGGCCCACATAGTCCTCCATACAGTATAATGGCCCCACATAGTCCTCCGTACAGTATAATGGCCCACATAGTCCTCCAAACAGTATAATGTCCCCACATAGCCCTCCATACAGTATAATGGGCCCACATAGTCCTCCATACAGTATAATGGCCCCACATAGTCCTCCATGCAGTATAATGGCCCCACATAGTCTTCCATACAGTATAATGGTACCACATAGTCCTCCATACATTATTATGGCCCCACATAGTCCTCCATACAGTATCATGGCCCCACATAGTCCTCCATACAGTATAATGGTACCACATAGTCCTCCATACAGTATAATGGCTCCACATAGCCCTCCATACAGTATAATGGCCCCATATTGTCCTCCATACAGTATAATGGCCCCACATAGTCCTCAATACAGTATAATGGCCCCACATAGTCCTCCATACAGTATAATGGTACCACATAGTCCTCCATACAGTATAATGGCTCCACATAGCCCTCAATACAGTATAATGGCCCCATATTGTCCTCCATACAGTATAATGGCCCCACACAGTCCTCCGTACAGTATAATGGCCCACATAGTCCTCCATACAGTATAATGGCCCCACATAGTCCTCCATACAGTATGATGGCCCCACATAGTCCTCCATACAGTATAATGGCACCACATACTCCTCCATACAGTATAATGGCCCCACATAGTCCTCCATACAGTCTAATGGCCCCACATAGTCCTCCATACAGTATAATGGTACCACATAGTCCTCCATACAGTATAATGGCTCCACATAGCCCTCCATACAGTATAATGGCCCCATATTGTCCTCCATACAGTATAATGGCCCCACATAGCCCTCCATACAGTATAATGGGCCCCACATAGTCCTCCATACAGTATAATGGCCCCACATAGTCCTCCATACAGTATAATGGCCCCACATAGCCCTCCATACAGTATAATGGCCCCACATAGTCCTCCATACAGTATAGTGGCCCCACATAGTCCTCCATACAGAATAAAGGGCCCACATAGTCCTCCATACAGTATAATGGGCCCCACATAGTCCTCCATACAGTATAATGGCCCCACATAGTCCTCCATACAGTATAATATCCCCACATAGTCCTCCATACAGTATAGTGGCCCCACATAGTCTTCCATACAGAATAATGGTCCTACATAGTCCTCCATACAGTATAATGACCCCACATAGTGCTCCATACAGTATAATGGACCCACATAGTCCTACATACAGTATAATGGCCCCACATAGTCGTCCATACAGTAAAATGGCCCCACATAGTCCTCCATACAGTATAATGGCCCCACATAATCCTCCATACAGTATAATGGCCCCACATAGTCCTCCATACAGTATAATGGCCCCACATAATCCTCCATACAGTATAATGGCCCCACATAGCCCTCCATACAGTATAATGGCCCCATATTGTCCTCCATACAGTATAATGGCCCCACATAGCCCTCCATACAGTATAATGGGCACCACATAGTCCTCCATACAGTATAATGGCCCACATAGTCCTCCATACAGTATAATGGCTCCACATAGCCCTCTATACAGTATAATGGCCCCATATTGTCCTCCATGCAGTATAATAGCCCCACATAGCCCTCCATACAGTATAATGGGCCACACATAGTCCTCCATACAGTATAATGGCCCCACATAGTCCTCCATACAGTATAATGGCCCCACATAGCCCTCCATACAGTATAATGGCCCCACATAGCCCTCCATACAGTATAATGGGCCCTACATAGTCCTCCATACAGTATAATGGCCCCACATAGTCCTCCATACAGTATAATGGGCCCACATAGTCCTCAATACAGTATAATGGCCCCACATAGTCCTCCATACAGTATAATGGCCCCACATAGTCTTCCATACAGAATAATGGTCCTACATAGTCCTCCATACAGTATAATGACCCCACATAGTGCTCCATACAGTATATTGGGCCCACATACTCCTACATACAGTATAATGGCCCCACATAGTCCTCCATACAGTATAATGGCCCCACATAGTCCTCCATACAGTATAATGGGCCCACACAGTCCTCCATACAGTATAATGGCCCCACATAGTCCTCCATACAGTATAATGGCCCCACATAGTCCTCCATACAGTATAATGGCCCCACATAGTCCTCCATACAGTATAATGGCCCCACATAATCCTCCATACAGTATAATGGCCCCACATAATCCTCCATACAATATAATGGCCCCACATGATCCTCCATACAGTATAATGGCCCCACATAATCCTCCATACAGTATAATGGCTCCACATAGTCCTCCATACAGTATAATGGCCCCATATTGTCCTCCATACAGTATAATGGCCCCACATAGCCCTCCATACAGTATAACGGGCCCCACATAGTCCTCCATACAGTATAATGGTCCCACATAGTCCTCCATACAGTATAATGGCTTCACATAGCCCTCCATACAGTATAATGGCTCCACATAGCCCTCCATACAGTATAATGGCCCCATATTGTCCTCCATACAGTATAATGGCCCCACATAGCCCTCCATACAGTATAATGGGCCCCACATAGTCCTCCATACAGTATAATGGCCCCACATAGCCCTCCATACATTATAATGGCCCCACATAGCCCTCCATACAGTATAATGGGCCCACATAGTCCTCCATACAGTATAATGGCCCCACATAGTCCTCCATACAGAATAATGGGCCCACATAGTCCTCCATACAGTATAATGGGCCCCACATAGTCCTCCATACAGTATAATGGCCCCACATTCTCCTCCATACAGTATAATGGCCCCACATAGTGCTCCATACAGTATAATGAGCCCACATAGTCCTACATACAGTATAATGGCCCCACATAGTCCTCTATACAGTATAATGGCCCCACATAGTCCTCCATACAGTATAATGGTCCTATATAGTCCTCCATACAGTATAATGACCCCACATAGTGCTCCATACAGTATAATGACCCCACATAGTGCTCCATACAGTATAATGGGCCCCACACATTCCTCCATAAAGTATAATGGCCCCACACAGTCCTCCATACAGTATAATGGCCCCACATAGCCCTCCATACAGTATAATGGCCCCACATAGCCCTTCATACAGTATAATGGGCCCACATAGTCCTCCATACAGTATAATGGCCCCACATAGTCCTCCATACAGTATAATGGCCCCACATAGTCCTCCATAGAGTATAATGGCCCCACATAGTCCTCCATACAGTATAATGGCCCCACATAGTCCTCCATACAGTATAATGGCCCCACATAGTCCTCCATATAGTATAATGGCCCCACATAGTCCTCCATACAATATAATGGCCCCACATAGTCCTCCATACAGTATAATGGTACCACATAGTCCTCCATACAGTATAATGGCTCCACATAGCCCTCCATACAGTATAATGGCCCCATATTGTCCTCCATACAGTATAATGGCCCCACATTGTCCTCCATACAGTATAATGGCCCCACATAGTCCTCCATAGAGTATAATGGTACCACATAGTCCTCCATACAGTATAATGGCTCCAAATAGCACTCCATACAGTATAATGGCCCCATATTGTCCTCCATACAGTATAATGGCCCCACACAGTCCTCCGTACAGTATAATGGCCCCACATAGTCCTCCATACAGTATAATGGCCCACATAGTCCTCCATACAGTATAATGGCCCCACATAGCCCTCCATACAGTATAATGGGCCCACATAGTCCTCCATACAGTATAATGGCCCCACATAGTCCTCCGTACAGTATAATGGCCCACATAGTCCTCCATACAGTATAATGGCCCCACATAGCCCTCCATACAGTATAATGGGCCCACATAGTCCTCCATACAGTATCATGGTACCACAAAGTCCTCCATACAGTATAATGGCCCCACATAGTCCTCCATACAGTATAATGGTACCACATAGTCCTCCATACAGTATAATGGCTCCACATAGCCCTCCATACAGTATAATGGCCCCATATTGTCCTCCATACAGTATAATGGCCCCACATAGTCCTCCATACAGTATAATGGCCCCACATAGTCCTCCATACAGTATAATGGTACCACATAGTCCTCCATACAGTATAATGGCTCCACATAGCCCTCAATACAGTATAATGGCCCCATATTGTCCTCCATACAGTATAATGGCCCCACACAGTCCTCCGTACAGTATAATGGCCCACATAGTCCTCCGTACAGTATAATGGCCCCACATAGCCCTCCATACAGTATAATGGCCCCACATAGTCCTCCATACAGTATAATGGCCCCACATAGTCCTCCATACAGTATAATGGCCCCACATAGTCCTCCATACAGTATAATGGTACCACATAGTCCTCCATACAGTATAATGGCCCCACATAGTCCTCCATACAGTATAATGGCCCCACATAGTCCTCCATACAGTATAATGGTACCACATAGTCCTCCATACAGTATAATGGCTCCACATAGCCCTCCATACAGTATAATGGCCCCATATTGTCCTCCATACAGTATAATGGCCCCACATAGCCCTCCATACAATATAATGGAACCCACATAGTCCTCCATACAGTATAATGGCCCCACATAGTCCTCCATACAGTATAATGGCCCCACATAGCCCTCCATACAGTATAATGGCCCCACATAGTCCTCCATACAGAATAATGGGCCCACATAGTCCTCCATACAGTATAATGGGCCCCACATAGTCCTCCATACAGTATAATGGCCCCACATAGTCCTCCATACAGTATAATGGCCCCACATAGTCCTCCATACAGTATAATGGGCCCACATAGTCCTCCATACAGTATAATGGGCCCCACATAGTCCTCCATACAGTATAATGGCCCCACCTAGTCCTCCATACAGTATAATATCCCCACATAGTCCTCCATACAGTATAGTGCCCCACATAGTCTTCCATACAGAATAATGGTCCTACATAGTCCTCCATACAGTATAATGACCCCACATAGTGCTCCATACAGTATAATGGACCCACATAGTCCTACATACAGTATAATGGCCCCACATAGTCTTCCATACAGTATAATGGCCCCACATAGTCCTCCATACAGTATAATGGCCCCACATAATCCTCCATACAGTATAATGGCCCCACATAGTCCTCCATACAGTATAATGGCCCCACATAGTCCTCCATACAGTATAATGGTCCTACATAGTCCTCCTTACAGTATAATGACCCGACATAGT
Source organism: Phyllobates terribilis (assembly GCF_046119375.1). Taxonomy (NCBI): domain Eukaryota; kingdom Metazoa; phylum Chordata; class Amphibia; order Anura; family Dendrobatidae; genus Phyllobates; species Phyllobates terribilis. The sequence goes on from NW_027363722.1 coordinate 35,834, forward strand.
GCTCCATACAGTATAATGACCCCACATAGTGCTCCATACAGTATAATGGGCCCACATAGTCCTACATACAGTATAATGGCCCCACATAGTCCTCCATACAGTATAATGGCCCCACATAGTCCTCCATACAGTATAATGGTCCCACATAGTCCTCCATACAGTATAATGGCTTCACATAGCCCTCCATACAGTATAATGGCTCCAAATAGCCCTCCATACAGTATAATGGCCCCATATTGTCCTCCATACAGTATAATGGCCCCACATAGCCCTCCATACAGTATAATGGGCCCCACATAGTCCTCCATACAGTATAATGGCCCCACATAGCCCTCCATACATTATAATGGCCCCACATAGCCCTCCATACAGTATAATGGGCCCACATAGTCCTCCATACAGTATAATGGCCCCACATAGTCCTCCATACAGAATAATGGGCCCACATAGTCCTCCATACAGTATAATGGGCCCCACATAGTCCTCCATACAGTATAATGGCCCCACATACTCCTCCATACAGTATAATGGCCCCACATAGTGCTCCATACAGTATAATGAGCCCACATAGTCCTACATACAGTATAATGGCCCCACATAGTCCTCTATACAGTATAATGGCCCCACATAGTCCTCCATACAGTATAATGGTCCTATATAGTCCTCCATACAGTATAATGACCCCACATAGTGCTCCATACAGTATAATGACCCCACATAGTGCTCCATACAGTATAATGGGCCCCACACATTCCTCCATAAAGTATAATGGCCCCACACAGTCCTCCATACAGTATAATGGCCCCACATAGCCCTCCATACAGTATAATGGCCCCACATAGCCCTTCATACAGTATAATGGGCCCACATAGTCCTCCATACAGTATAATGGCCCCACATAGTCCTCCATACAGTATAATGGCCCCACATAGTCCTCCATAGAGTATAATGGCCCCACATAGTCCTCCATACAGTATAATGGCCCCACATAGTCCTCCATACAGTATAATGGCCCCACATAGTCCTCCATATAGTATAATGGCCCCACATAGTCCTCCATACAATATAATGGCCCCACATAGTCCTCCATACAGTATAATGGTACCACATAGTCCTCCATACAGTATAATGGCTCCACATAGCCCTCCATACAGTATAATGGCCCCATATTGTCCTCCATACAGTATAATGGCCCCACATTGTCCTCCATACAGTATAATGGCCCCACATAGTCCTCCATAGAGTATAATGGTACCACATAGTCCTCCATACAGTATAATGGCTCCACATAGCACTCCATACAGTATAATGGCCCCATATTGTCCTCCATACAGTATAATGGCCCCACACAGTCCTCCGTACAGTATAATGGCCCCACATAGTCCTCCATACAGTATAATGGCCCACATAGTCCTCCATACAGTATAATGGCCCCACATAGCCCTCCATACAGTATAATGGGCCCACATAGTCCTCCATACAGTATAATGGCCCCACATAGTCCTCCGTACAGTATAATGGCCCACATAGTCCTCCATACAGTATAATGGCCCCACATAGCCCTCCATACAGTATAATGGGCCCACATAGTCCTCCATACAGTATCATGGTACCACAAAGTCCTCCATACAGTATAATGGCCCCACATAGTCCTCCATACAGTATAATGGTACCACATAGTCCTCCATACAGTATAATGGCTCCACATAGCCCTCCATACAGTATAATGGCCCCATATTGTCCTCCATACAGTATAATGGCCCCACATAGTCCTCCATACAGTATAATGGCCCCACATAGTCCTCCATACAGTATAATGGTACCACATAGTCCTCCATACAGTATAATGGCTCCACATAGCCCTCAATACAGTATAATGGCCCCATATTGTCCTCCATACAGTATAATGGCCCCACACAGTCCTCCGTACAGTATAATGGCCCACATAGTCCTCCGTACAGTATAATGGCCCCACATAGCCCTCCATACAGTATAATGGCCCCACATAGTCCTCCATACAGTATAATGGCCCCACATAGTCCTCCATACAGTATAATGGCCCCACATAGTCCTCCATACAGTATAATGGTACCACATAGTCCTCCATACAGTATAATGGCCCCACATAGTCCTCCATACAGTATAATGGCCCCACATAGTCCTCCATACAGTATAATGGTACCACATAGTCCTCCATACAGTATAATGGCTCCACATAGCCCTCCATACAGTATAATGGCCCCATATTGTCCTCCATACAGTATAATGGCCCCACATAGCCCTCCATACAATATAATGGAACCCACATAGTCCTCCATACAGTATAATGGCCCCACATAGTCCTCCATACAGTATAATGGCCCCACATAGCCCTCCATACAGTATAATGGCCCCACATAGTCCTCCATACAGAATAATGGGCCCACATAGTCCTCCATACAGTATAATGGGCCCCACATAGTCCTCCATACAGTATAATGGCCCCACATAGTCCTCCATACAGTATAATGGCCCCACATAGTCCTCCATACAGTATAATGGGCCCACATAGTCCTCCATACAGTATAATGGGCCCCACATAGTCCTCCATACAGTATAATGGCCCCACCTAGTCCTCCATACAGTATAATATCCCCACATAGTCCTCCATACAGTATAGTGCCCCACATAGTCTTCCATACAGAATAATGGTCCTACATAGTCCTCCATACAGTATAATGACCCCACATAGTGCTCCATACAGTATAATGGACCCACATAGTCCTACATACAGTATAATGGCCCCACATAGTCTTCCATACAGTATAATGGCCCCACATAGTCCTCCATACAGTATAATGGCCCCACATAATCCTCCATACAGTATAATGGCCCCACATAGTCCTCCATACAGTATAATGGCCCCACATAGTCCTCCATACAGTATAATGGTCCTACATAGTCCTCCTTACAGTATAATGACCCGACATAGTGCTCCATACAGTATAATGACCCCACATAGTGCTCCATACAGTATAATGGGCCCACATAGTCCTACATACAGTATAATGGCCCCACATAGTCCTCCATACAGTATAATGGCCCCACATAGTCCTCCATACAGTATAATAGCCCCACATAATCCTCCATACAGTATAATAGCCCCACATAGTGCTCCATACAGTATAATGGGCCCACATAGTCCTACATACAGTATAATGGCCCCACATAGTCCTCCATACAGTATAATGGCCCCACATAATCCTCCATACAGTATAATGGCCCCACATAGTCCTCCATACAGTATAATGACCCCACATAGTGCTCCATACAGTATAATGGGCCCACATAGTCCTTCATACAGTATAATGGCCCCACATAGTCCTCCATACAGTATAATGGCCCCACATAGTCCTACATACAGTATAATGGCCCCACATAATCCTCCATACAGTATAATGGCCCCACATAGTCCTCCATACAGTATAATGGCCCCACATAATCCTCCATACAGTATAATGGCCCCACAAAGCCCTCCATACAGTATAATGGCCCCATATTGTCCTCCATACAGTATAATGACCCCACATAGCCCTCCATACAGTATAATGGGCCCCACATAGTCCTCCATACAGTATAATGGCCCCACATAGTCCTCCATACAGTATAATGGCTCCACATAGCCCTCCATACAGTATAATGGCCCCATATTGTCCTCCATACAGTATAATGGCCCCACATAGCCCTCCCTGCAGTATATTGGGCCCCACATAGTCCTCCATATAGTATAATGGCCCCACATAGTCCTCCATACAGTATAATGGCCCCACATAGCCCTCCATACAGTATAATGGCCCCACATAGCCCTCCATACAGTATAATGGGCCCACATAGTCCTCCATACAGTATAATGGCCCTACATAGTCCTCCATACAGTATAATGGGCCCACATAGTCCTCCATACAGTATAATGGGCCCCACATAGTCCTCCATACAGTATAATGGCCCCACATAGTCCTCCCTACAGTATAATGGCCCCACATAGTCCTCCATACAGTATAATGGCCCCACATAGTCTTCCATACAGAATGATGGTCCTACATAGTCCTCCATACAGTATAATGACCCCACATAGTGCTCCATACAGTATAATGGGCCCACATAGTCCTACATACAGTATAATGGCCCCACACAGTCCTCCATACAGTATAATGGCCCCACACAGTCCTCCATACAGTATAATGGGCCCACACAGTCCTCCATACAGTACAATGGCCCCACATAGTCCTCCATACAGTATAATTGCCCCACATAGTCCTCCATACAGTATAATGGCCCCACATAGTCCTCCATACAGTATAATGGCCCCACATAATCCTCCATAAAGTATAATGGCCCCACATAATCCTCCATACAGTATAATGGCCCCACATGATCCTCCATACAGTATAATAGCCCCACATAATCATCCACACAGCATAATGGCTCCACATAGTCCTCCATACATTATAATGGCCCCATATTGTCCTCCATACAGTATAATGGCCCCACATAGCCCTCCATACAGTATAATGGGCCCCACATAGTCCTCCATACAGTATAATGGCCCCACATAGTCCTCCATACAGTATAATGGCTCCACATAGCCCTCCATACAGTATAATGGCCCCATATTGTCCTCCATACAGTATAATGGCCACACATAGCCCTCCATACAGTATAATGGGCCCCACATAGTCCTCCATACAGTGTAATGGCACCACATAGTCCTCCATACAGTATAATTGCACCACATAGTCTTCCATACAGTATAATGGCACCACATAGTCCTCCATATAGTATAATGGCACCACATAGCCCTCCATACAGTATAATGGCCCCACATAGCCCTCCATACAGTATAATGGCCCACATAGCCCTCCATACAGTATAATGGGCCCACTTAGTACTCCATACAGTATAATGGGCCCACATAGTCCTCCATACAGTAAAATGGGCCCCACATAGTCCTACATACAGTAAAATGGGCCCCACATAGTCCTCCATACAGTATAAAGGCCCCACATAGTCCTCCATACAGTATAATGGCCCCACATAGTCCTCCATACAGTATAATGGCCCAACATAGTCTTCCATACAGAATAATGGTCCTACATAGTCCTCCATACAGTATAATGACCCCACATAGTGCTCCATACAGTATAATGGGCCCACATAGTCCTACATACAGTATAATGGCCCCACACAGTCCTCCATACAGTATAATGGCCCCACACAGTCCTCCATACAGTATAATGGCCCCACACAGTCCTCCATACAGTATAATGGCCCCACATAGTCCCCCATACAGTATAATGGCCCCACATAGTCCTCCATACAGTATAATGGCCCCACATAATCCTCCATACAGTATAATGGCCCCACATAATCCTCCATACAGTATAATGGCCCCACATGATCCTCCATACAGTATAATGGCCCCACATTATCCTCCATACAGTATAATGGCCCCACATAGTCCTCCATACAGTATAATGGCCCCACATAGTCCTCCATATAGTGTAATGGCCACACACAGTCCTCCATACAGTATAATGGCCACACACAGTCCTCCATACAGTATAATGGGCCCCACACAGTCCTCCATACAGTATAATGAGCCCCACATAGTCCTCCATACAGTATAATGGGCCCCACATAGTCCTCCATACAGTATAATGAGCCCCACATAGCCCTCCTTACAGTATAATGGGCCCCACATAGTCCTCCATACAGTATAATGGGCCCCACATAGTCCTCCATACAGTATAATGGGCCCCACATAGTCCTCCATACAGTATAATGGCCCCACATAGTCCTCCATACAGTATAATGGCCCACATAGTGTTCCATACAGTATAATGGACCCCACATAGTCCTCCATACAGTATAATGGACCCCACATAGTCCTCCATACAGTATAATGGACCCCACATAGTCCTCCATACAGAATAATGGGCCCCACATTGCGCTCCATATAGTATAATGGCCCCACATAGCCCTCCATACAGTATAATGGCCCCACAGAGTCCTCCATACAGTATAATGGGCCCACATAGTCCTCCATACAGTAAAATGGACCCCACATAGTCCTCCATACAGAATAATGGGCCCCACATAGCTCTCCATACAGTTTAATGGGCCCCACATAGTCCTCCATACAGTATAATGGCCCCACATAGTCCTCCATACACTATAATGGGCCCACATAGTCCTCCATACAGTATAATTGGCCCACATAGTCCTCCATACAGTATAATGGGCCCCACATAGTCCTCCATACAGTATAATGGCCCCACATAGCCCCCCATACAGTATAATGGCCCCACAGAGTCCTCCATACAGTATAATGGCCCCACAGAGTCCTCCATACAGTATAATGGCCCCACATAGCCCTCCATACAGTATAATGGGCACCACATAGTCCCCCATACAGTATAATGGCCCCTCATAGTCCTCCATACATTAAAATGGCCCCCACACAGCCCTCCAAACAGTATAATAGCCCCACACAGTCCTCCAAACAGGATAATGGGCCCCACATAGTCCTCCATATAGTATAATGGCCCCACATAGTCCTCCAAACAGGATAATGGGCCCCACATAGTCCTCCATACAGTATAATGGGCCCCACTTAGTCCTCCAAACAGGATAATGGGCCCCACATAGCCCTCCACACAGTATAATGGCCCCACATAGCCCTCCATACAGTATAATGGCCCCACATAGCCCTCCATACAGTATAATGGGCCCCACATAGTCCTCCAAACAGGATAATGGCCCCACATAGTCTTCCATACAGTATAATGGCCCCACATAGTCCTCCAAACAGGATAATGGGCCCCACATAGTCCTCCATGCAGGATAATGGCCCCACATAGCCCTCAATGCAGTATAATGGGCCACACATAGTCCTCCAAACAGGATAATGGCCCCACATAGCCCTCCATACAGTATAATGGCCCCACATAGCCCTCCATACAGTATAATGGGCCACACATAGTCCTCCAAACAGGATAATGGCCCACATAGTCCTCCAAACAGTATAATGGGCCCCACATAGTCCTCCAAACAGGATAATGGGCCCCACTTAGTCCTCCAAACAGGATAATGGCCCCAGATAGCCCTCCATACAGTATAATGGGCCCACATAGTCTTCAATACAGTGTAATGGGCCCACATAGTCTTCCATACAGTATAATGGGCCCCACATAGTCCTCCAAACAGGATAATGGGCCCCACATAGTCCTCCATACAGTATAATGGCCCCACATAGCCCTCCATACAGTATAATGGGCCCAACATAGTCCTCCATACCGTATAATGGCACCACATAGTCCTCCTTACAGTATAATGGGCACCACATAGTCCCCCATACAATATAATGGGCCCCACATAGTCCTCAATGCAGTATAATGGCCCCACATAGCCCTCCATACAGTATAATGGACCCCACATAGTGCTCCATACAGTATAATGGACCCCACATAGTGCTCCATACAGTATAATGGCCCCACATAGCCCTCCATACAGTATAATGGGCCCCACATAGTCCTCCATACAGTATAATGGCGCCACATATCCTCCATACAGTATAATGGCCCCACATAGCCCTCCATACACTATAATGGCCCCACATAGTCCTCCATACAGTATAATGGCCCCACATAGTCCTCCATACAGTATAATGGCCCCACACAGTCCTCCATACAGTATAATGGACCCACATAGCCCTCCATACAGTATAATGGCCCCACATAGTCCTCCATACAGTATAATGGGCCCACATAGTCCTCCATACAGTATAATGGCCCCACATAGTCCTCCATACAGTCTAATGGCCCCACATAGCCCTCCATACAGTATAATGGCCCCATATTGTCCTCCATACAGTATAATGGCCCCATATTGTCCTCCATACAGTATAATGGCCCCACACAGTCCTCCGTACAGTATAATGGCCCACATAGTCCTCCATACAGTATAATGGCCCCACATAGCCCTCCATACAGTATAATGGGCCCACATAGTCCTCCATACAGTATAATGGCCCACATAGTCCTCCGTACAGTATAATGGCCCACATAGTCCTCCATACAGTATAATGGTACCACATAGCCCTCCATACAGTATAATGGGCCCACATAGTCCTCCTTACAGTATAATGGCCCCACATAGTCCTCCATACAGTATAATGGGTCCACATAGTCCTCCATACAGTATAATGGGCCCAACATAGTCCTCCATACAGTATAATGGCCCCACATAGTCCTCCATACAGTATAATGGGCCCACATAGTCCTCCATACATTATAATGGCCCCATATAGTCATCCATACAGTATAATTGGCCCCACATAGCCCTCCATACATTATAATGGCCCCACATAGTCATCCATACATTATAATGGCCCCACATAGTCATCCATACAGTATAATTGGCCCCACATAGCCCTCCATACAGTATAATGGGCACCACATAGTCCCCCATACAGTATAATGGCCCCTCATAGTCCTCCATACATTAAAATGGCCCCCACACAGCCCTCCAAACAGTATAATAGCCCCACACAGTCCTCCAAACAGGATAATGGGCCCCACATAGTCCTCCATATAGTATAATGGCCCCACATAGTCCTCCAAACAGGATAATGGGCCCCACATAGTCCTCCATACAGTATAATGGGCCCCACTTAGTCCTCCAAACAGGATAATGGGCCCCACATAGCCCTCCACACAGTATAATGGCCCCACATAGCCCTCCATACAGTATAATGGCCCCACATAGCCCTCCATACAGTATAATGGGCCCCACATAGTCCTCCAAACAGGATAATGGGCCCCACATAGTCCTCCATGCAGGATAATGGCCCCACATAGCCCTCTATGCAGTATAATGGCCCCACATAGCCCTCCATACAGTATAATGGCCCCACATAGTCCTCCAAACAGGATAATGGCCCCACATAGTCCTCCAAACAGTATAATGGGCCCCACATAGTCCTCCAAACAGGATAATGGGCCCCACTTAGTCCTCCAAACAGGATAATGGCCCCAGATAGCCCTCCATACAGTATAATGGGCCCACATAGTCTTCAATACAGTATAATGGGCCCACATAGTCTTCCATACAGTATAAACGACCCCACATAGTCCTCCAAACAGGATAATGGGCCCCACATAGTCCTCCATACAGTATAATGGCCCCACATAGCCCTCCATACAGTATAATGGGCCCAACATAGTCCTCCATACCGTATAATGGCACCACATAGTCCTCCTTACAGTATAATGGGCACCACATAGTCCCCCATACAATATAATGGGCCCCACATAGTCCTCAATGCAGTATAATGGCCCCACATAGCCCTCCATACAGTATAATGGACCCCACATAGTGCTCCATACAGTATAATGGACCCCACATAGTGCTCCATACAGTATAATGGCCCCACATAGCCCTCCATACAGTATAATGGGCCCCACATAGTCCTCCATACAGTATAATGGCGCCACATATCCTCCATACAGTATAATGGCCCCACATAGCCCTCCATACACTATAATGGCCCCACATAGTCCTCCATACAGTATAATGGCCCCACATAGTCCTCCATACAGTATAATGGCCCCACACAGTCCTACATACAGTATAATGGACTCACATAGCCCTCCATACAGTATAATGGCCCCACATAGTCCTCCATACAGTATAATGGGCCCACATAGTCCTCCATACAGTATAATGGCCCCACATAGTCCTCCATACAGTATAATGGCCCCACATAGCCCTCCATACAGTATAATGGCCCCATATTGTCCTCCATACAGTATAATGGCCCCATATTGTCCTCCATACAGTATAATGGCCCCACACAGTCCTCCGTACAGTATAGTGGCCCACATAGTCCTCCATACAGTATAATGGCCCCACATAGCCCTCCATACAGTATAATGGGCCCACATAGTCCTCCATACAGTATAATGGCCCACATAGTCCTCCGTACAGTATAATGGCCCACATAGTCCTCCATACAGTATAATGGTCCCACATAGCCCTCCATACAGTATAATGGGCCCACATAGTCCTCCTTACAGTATAATGGCCCCACATAGTCCTCCATACAGTATAATGGCCCCACATAGTCCTCCATACAGTATAATGGCCCCACATAGTCCTCCATACAGTATAATGGCCCCACATAGTCCTCCGTACAGTATAATGGCACCACATAGTCCTCCGTACAGTATAATGGCACCACATAGCCCTCCATACAGTATAATGGCCCCATATTGTCCTCCATACAGTATAATGGCCCCACATAGTCCTCCATACAGTATAATGGCCCCACATAGTCCTCCATACAGTATAATGGCACCACATAGTCCTCCATACAGTATAATGGCTCCACATAGCCCTCCATACAGTATAATGGCCCCATATTGTCCTCCATACAGTATAATGGCCCCACACAGTCCTCCTTACACTATAATGGCCCACATAGTCCTCCATACAGTATAATGGGCCCACACAGTCCTCCATACAGTATAATGGGCCCCACATAGTCCTCCATACAGTATAATGGGCCCCACACAGTCCTCCATACAGTATAATGGGCCCCACACAGTCCTACATACAGTATAATGGGCCCCACACAGTCCTCCATACAGCATAATGGCCCCACATAGCCCTCCATACAGTATAATGGCCCCACATTGTCCTCCATACAGTATAATGGCCCCACACAGTCCTCCATACAGTATAATGGTACCACACAGTCCTCCATACAGTATAGTGGGCCCCACATAGTCCTCCATACAGTATAATGGCCCCACATAGTCCTCCATACAGTATAATGGGCCCCACACAGTCCTCCATAAAGTATAATGGCCCCACACAGTCCTCCATACAGTATAATGGCCCCACATAGCCCTCCATTCAGTATAATGGCCCTACATAGCCCTCCATACAGTATAATGGGCCCACATAGTCCTCCATACAGTATAATGGCCCCACATAGTCCTCCATACAGTATAATGGCCCCACATAGTCCTCCATATAGTATAATGGCCCCACATAATCCTCCATACAGTATAATGGCCCCACATAGTCCTCCATACAGTATAATGGCCCCACATAGTCCTCCATACAGTATAATGGCCCCATATTGTCCTCCATACAGTATAATGGCCCCACATAGCCCTCCATACAGTATAACGGGCCCCACATAGTCCTCCATACAGTATAATGGTGCCACATAGTCCTCCATACAGTATAATGGCTTCACATAGCCCTCCATACAGTATAATGGCTCCACATAGCCCTCCATACAGTATAATGGCCCCATATTGTCCTCCATACAGTATAATGGCCCCACATAGCCCTCCATACAGTATAATGGCCCCACATAGTCCTCCATATAGTATAATGGCCCCACATGATCCTCCATACAGTATAATGGCCCCACATAGTCCTCCATACAGTATAATGGCCCCACATAGTCCTCCATACAGTATAATGGCCCCATATTGTCCTCCATACAGTATAATGGCCCCACATAGCCCTCCATACAGTATAACGGGCCCCACATAGTCCTCCATACAGTATAATGGTGCCACATAGTCCTCCATACAGTATAATGGCTTCACATAGCCCTCCATACAGTATAATGGCTCCACATAGCCCTCCATACAGTATAATGGCCCCATATTGTCCTCCATACAGTATAATGGCCCCACATAGCCCTCCATACAGTATAATGGGCCCCACATAGTCCTCCATACAGTATAATGGCCCCACATAGCCCTCCATACATTATAATGGCCCCACATAGCCCTCCATACAGTATAATGGGCCCACATAGTCCTCCATACAGTATAATGGCCCCACATAGTCCTCCATACAGAATAATGGGCCCACATAGTCCTCCATACAGTATAATGGGCCCCACATAGTCCTCCATACAGTATAATGGCCCCACATACTCCTCCATACAGTATAATGGCCCCACATAGTGCTCCATACAGTATAATGAGCCCACATAGTCCTACATACAGTATAATGGCCCCACATAGTCCTCTATACAGTATAATGGCCCCACATAGTCCTCCATACAGTATAATGGTCCTACATAGTCCTCCATACAGTATAATGACCCCACATAGTGCTCCATACAGTATAATGACCCCACATAGTGCTCCATACAGTATAATGGGCCCACATAGTCCTACATACAGTATAATGTCCCCACATAGTCCTCCATACAGTATAATGGCCCCACATAGTCCTCCATACAGTATAATGGCCCCAAATAATCCTCCATACAGTATAATGGCCCCACATAGTGCCCCATACAGTATAATGGGCCCACATAGTCCTACATACAGTATAATGGCCCACATAGTCCTCCATACAGTATAATGGCCCCACATAGTACTCCATACAGTATAATGGCCCCACATAGTCCTCCATACAGTATAATGACCCCACATAGTGCTCCATACAGTATAATGGGCCCACATAGTCCTTCATACAGTATAATGGCCCCAGATAGTCCTCCATACAGTATAATGGCCCCACATAGTCCTCCATACAGTACAATGGCCCCACATAGTCCTCCATACAGTATAATTGCCCCACATAGTCCTCCATGCAGTATAATGGCCCCACATAGTCCTCCATACAGTATAATGGCCCCACATAATCCTCCATACAGTATAATGGCCCCACATAATCCTCCATACAGTATAATGGCCCCACATGATCCTCCATACAGTATAATAGCCCCACATAATCATCCATACAGTATAATGGCTCCACATAGTCCTCCATACATTATAATGGCCCCATATTGTCTTCCATACAGTATAATGGCCCCACATAGCCATCCATACAGTATAATGGGCCCCACATAGTCCTCCATACAGTATAATGGCCCCACATAGTCCTCCATACAGTATAATGGCTCCACATAGCCCTCCATACAGTATAATGGCCCCATATTGTCCTCCATACAGTATAATGGCCCCACATAGCCCTCTATACAGTATAATGGCCCCACATAGCCCTCCATACAGTATAATGGGCCCCACATAGTCCTCCATACAGTGTAATGGCACCACATAGTCCTCCATACAGTATAATCGCACCACATAGTCCTCCATACAGTATAATGGCACCACATAGCCCTCCATACAGTATAATGGCACCACATAGTCCTCCATACATTATAATGGCCCCACATAGCCCTCCATACAGTATCATGGGCCCACATAGTCCTCCATACAGTAAAATGGGCCCCACATAGTCCTCCATACAGTAAAATGGGCTCCACATAGTCCTCCATACAGTATAATGGCCCCACATAGTCCGCCATACAGTATAATGGCCCCACATAGTCCTTCATACAGTATAATGGCCCCACATAGTTTTCCATACAGAATAATGGTCCTACATAGTCCTCCATACAGTATAATGACCCCACATAGTGCTCCATACAGTATAATTGGCCCACATAGTCCTACATAAAGTATAATGGCCCCACACAGTCCTCCATACAGTATAATGGCCCCACACAGTCCTCAATACAGTATAATGGCCCCACACAGTCCTCCATACAGTATAATGGCCCCACATAGTCCCCCATACAGTATAATGGCCCCACATAGTCCTCCATACAGTATAATGGCCCCACATAATCCTCCATACAGTATAATGGCCCCACATAATCCTCCATACAGTATAATGGCCCCACATGATCCTCCATACAGTATAATGGCCCCACATAATCCTCAATACAGTATAATGGCCCCACATAGTCCTCCATACAGTATAATGGCCCCACATAGTCCTCCATACAGTATAATGGCCCCACATAGTCCTCCATACAGTATAATGGCCCCACATAGTCCTCCATACAGTATAATGGCCCCACATAATCGTCAATACAGTATAATGGCCCCACATAATCCTCCATACAGTATAATGGCACCACATAGTCCTCCATACAGTATAATGGCCCCACATAGTCCTCCATACAGTATAATGGCCCCACATAATCCTCCATACAGTATAATGTCCCCACATAGTCCTCCATACAGTATAATGGCCCCACATAATCCTCCATACAGTATAATGGCCCCACAAAGCCCTCCATACAGTATAATGGCCCCATATTGTCCTCCATACAGTATAATGACCCCACATAGCCCTCCATACAGTATAATGGTCCCCACATAGTCCCCCATACAGTATAATGGCCCCACATAGTCCTCCATACAGTTTAATGGCTCCACATAGCCCTCCATACAGTATAATGGCCCCATATTGTCCTCCATACAGTATAATGGCCCCACATAGCCCTCCATGCAGTATAATGGGCCCCACATAGTCCTCCATTTAGTATAATGGCCCCACATAGTCCTCCATACAGTATAATGGCCCCACATAGTCCTCCATACAGTATAATGACCCCACATAGTGCTCCATACAGTATAATGCGCCCACATAGTCCTACATACAGTATAATGGCCCCACACAGTCCTCCATACAGTATAATGGCCCCACTCAGTCTTCCATACAGTATAATGGGCCCACACAGTCCTCGATACAGTACAATGGCCCCACATAGTCCTCCATACAGTATAATTGCCCCACATAGTCCTCCATACAGTATAATGGCCCCACATAGTCCTCCATACAGTATAATGGCCCCACATAATCCTCCATACAGTATAATGGCTCCACATAGTCCTCCATACATTATAATGGCCCCATATTGTCCTCCATACAGTATAATGGCCCCACATAGCCCTCCATACAGTATAACGGGCCCCACATAGTCCTCCATACAGTATAATGGCCCCACATAGTCCTCCATACAGTATAATGGCTCCACATAGCCCTCCATACATTATAATGGCCCCATATTGTCCTCCATACAGTATAATGGCCCCACATAGCCCTCCATACAGTATAATGGCCCCACATAGCCCTCCATACAGTATAATTGGCTCCACATAGTCCTCCATACAGTGTAATGGCACCACATAGTCCTCCATACAGTATAATGGCACCATATAGTCCTCCATACAGTATAATGGCACCACATAGCCCTCCATACAGTATAATGGCACCACATAGTCCTCCATACAGTATAATGGCCCCACATAGCCCTCCATACAGTATAATGGCCCCACATAGCCCTCCATACAGTATAATGGGCCCACATAGTACTCCATACAGTATAATGGGCCCACATAGTCCTCCATACAGTAAAATGGGCCCCACATAGTCCTCCATACAGTAAAATGGGCTCCACATAGTCCTCCATACAGTATAATGGCCCCACATAGTCCGCCATACAGTATAATGGCCCCACATAGTCCTCCATACAGTATAATGGCCCCACATAGTTTTCCATACAGAATAATGGTCCTACATAGTCCTCCATACAGTATAATGACCCCACATAGTGCTCCATACAGTATAATGGGCCCACACAGTCCTACATACAGTATAATGGCCCCACACAGTCCTCCATACAGTATAATGGCCCCACACAGTCCTCCATACAGTATAATGGCCCCACACAGTCCTCCATACAGTATAATGGCCCCACATAGTCCCCCATACAGTATAATGGCCCCACATAGTCCTCCATACAGTATAATGGCCCCACATATTCCTCCATACAGTATAATGGCCCCACATAATCCTCCATACAGTATAATGGCCCCACATGATCCTCCATACAGTATAATGGCCCCACATAATCCTCAATACAGTATAATGGCCCCACATAGTCCTCCATACAGTATAATGGCCCCACATAGTCCTCCATACAGTATAATGGCCCCACATAGTCCTCCATACAGTATAATGGCCCCACATAGTCCTCCATACAGTATAATGGCCCGACATAATCGTCAATACAGTATAATGGCCCCACATAATTCTCCATACAGTATAATGGCCCCACATAGTCCTCCATACAGTATAATGGCCCCACATAGTCCTCCATACAGTATAATGGCCCCACATAGTCCTCCATACAGTATAATGGCCCCACATAATCCTCCATACAGTATAATGGCCCCACATAATCCTCCATACAGTATAATGGCACCACATAGTCCTCCATACAGTATAATGGCCCCACATAATCCTCCATACAGTATAATGGCCCCACATAATCCTCCATACAGTATAATGGCCCCACATAATCCTCCATACATTATAATGGCTCCACATAATCCTCCATACAGTATAATGGCCCCACATAATCCTCTATACAGTATAATGGCCCCACATAGTCCTCCATACAGTATAATGGCCCCACATAATCCTCCATACAGTATAATGGCCCCACATAATCCTCCAAACAGTATAATGGCCCCACATTGTCCTCCATAAAGTATAATGGCCCCACATAGCCCTCCATACAGTATAATGGGCCCCACATAATCCTCCATACAGTATAATGGCCCCACATAGTCCTCCATAAAGTATAATGACCCCACATAGTCCTCCATACAGTATAATGGCCCCACATAGTCCTCCATACAGTATAATGGCCCCACATTGTCCTCCATAAAGTATAATGGCCCCACATAGCCCTCCATACAGTATAATGAGCCCCACATGGTCCTCCATACAGTATAATGGCCCCACATAGTCCTCCACACAGTATAATGGCCCCACATAGTCCTCCATACAATATAATGGTCCCACATAGTCCTCCATACAGTGTAATGGCCACACACAGTCCTCCATACAATATAATGGCCACACACAGTCCTCCATACAGTATAATGGGCCCCACACAGTCCTCCATACAGTATAATGAGCCCCACATAGTCCTCCATACAGTATAATGGGCCCCACATAGTCCTCCATACAGTATAATGAGCCCCACATAGCCCTCCATACAGTATAATGGGCCCCACATAGTCCTCCATACAGTATAATGGCCCCACATAGTCCTCCATACAGTATAATGGCCCCACATAGTGTTACATACAGTATAATGGACCCCACATAGTCCTCCATACAGTATAATGGACCCCACATAGTCCTCCATACAGTATAATGGACCCCACATAGTTCTCCATTCAGAATAATGGGCCCCACATAGCGCTCCATACAGTATAATGGCCCCACATAGTCCTCCATACAGTATAATGGGCCCCACATAGTCTTCCATACAGTATAATGGGCCCCACATAGTCCTCCATACAGTATAATGGGCCCAACATAGTCCTCCATACAGTATAATGGCCCCACATAGTGCTCCATACAGTATAATGGACCCCACATAGTCCTCCATACAGTATAATGGCCCCACATAGTCCTCCATACAGTGTAATGGCCACACACAGTCCTCCATACAGTATAATGGCCACACACAGTCCTCCATACAGTATAATGGGCCCCACACAGTCCTCCATACAGTATAATGAGCCCCACATAGTCCTTCATACAGTATAATGGGCCCCACATAGTCCTCCATACAGTATAATGAGCCCCACATAGCCCTCCATACAGTATAATGGGCCCCACATAGTCCTCCATACAGTATAATGGCCCCACATAGTCCTCCATACAGTATAATGGCCCCACATAGTGTTCCATACAGTATAATGGACCCCACATAGTCCTCCATACAGTATAATGGACCCCACATAGTCCTCCATACAGTATAATGGACCCCACATAGTCCTCCATACAGAATAATGGGCCCCACATAGCGCTCCATACAGTATAATGGCCCCACATAGTCCTCCATACAGTATAATGGGCCCCACATAGTCTTCCATACAGTATAATGGGCCCCACATAGTCCTCCATACAGTATAATGGGCCCCACATAGTCCTCCATACAGTATAATGGCCCCACATAGTGCTCCATACAGTATAATTGACCCCACATAGTCCTCCATACAGTATAATGGACCCCACATAGTCCTCCATACAGTATAATGGACCCCACATAGTCCTCCATACATAATAATGGGCCCCACATAGCGCTCCATACAGTATAATGGCCCCACATAGCCCTCCATACAGTATAATGGCCCCACATAGTCCTCCATACAGTATAATGGGCCCACATAGTCCTCCATACAGTATAATGGGGCCCACATAGTCCTCCATACAGAATAATGGGCCCCACATAGCGCTCCATACAGAATAATGGGCCCCACATAACGCTCCATACAGTATAATGCCCCACATAGTCCTCCATACAGTATAATGGGCCCACATAGTCCTCCATACAGTATAATTGGCCCACATAGTCCTCCATACAGTATAATGGGCCCGACATAGTCCTCCATACAGTATAATGGCCCCACATAGCCCTCCATACAGTATAATGGCCCCACATAGCCCTCCATACAGTATAATGGGCCCCACATAGTCCTCCATACAGTATAATGGCCCCACATAGCCCTCCATACAGTATAATGGCCCCACATAGCACTCCATACAGTATAATGGCCCCACATAGTCCTCCGTACAGTATAATGGCCCCACATAGTCCTCCATACAGTAAAATGGCCCCACATAGTCCTCCATACAGTATAATGGCCCCACATAGTCCTCCATACAGTATAATGGGCCCCACATAGTCCTCCATACAGAATAATGGCCCCACATCATCCTCCATACAGTATAACGGCCCCACATAGCCCCCCATACAGTATAATGGTCCCACATAGTCCTCCATACAGTATAATGGTCCCACATAGTCCTCCATACAGTATAATGGCCCCACATAGTCCTCCATATAATATAATGTGCCCCACATAGTCCTCCATACAGTATAATGGCCCCACATAGTCATCCATACAGTATAATGGCTCCACATAGCCCTCCATACAGTATAATGGCCCCACATAGTCCTCCATACAGTATAATGGCCCCACATAGTCCTCCATACAGTATAATGGACCCCACATAGTCCTCCATACAGTATAATGGCCCCACATAGTCCTCCATACAGTATAATGAGCCCCACATAGTCCTCCATACAGTATAATGGCCCCACATAGCCCTCCATACAGTATAATGGGCCCCACATAGTCCTCCATACAGTATAATGGCCCCACATAGTCCTCCATATAGTATAATGGCCTCACATAGTCCTCCATACAGTATAATGGGCCCACATAGCCCTCCATACAGTATAATGGCCCCACATAGTCCTCCATACAGAATAATGGCCCCACATAGTCCTCCATACAGTATAATGGCCCCACATAGTCCTCCATACAGTATAATGGGCCCACATAGCCCTCCATACAGTATAATTGGCCCCACATAGCCCTCCATACAGTATAATGGCCCCACATAGCCCTCCATACAGTGTAATGGGGCCCACATAGTCCTCCATACAGTATAATGGCCCCACATAGTCCTCCATACAGTATAATGAGCCCCACATAGTGCTCCATACAGTATAATGGCCCCACATAGTCCTCCATACAGTATAATTGGCCCCACATAGTGCTCCATACAGTATAATGGCCCCACATAGTCCTCCATACAGTATAATGGCCCCACATAGTGCTCCATACAGTATAATGTCCCCACATAACCCTACATACAGTATAATGGCCCACATAGTCCTCCATACAGTATAATGGGTCCACATAGTCCTCCATACAGTATAATGGGCCCACACAGTCCTCCATACAGTATAATGGCCCCACATAGCCCTCCATACAGTACAATGGGCCCAACATAGTCCTCCATACAGTATAATGGCCCCACATAGTCCTCCATACAGTATAATGGGCCCACATAGTCCTCCATACATTATAATGGCCCCATATAGTCATCCATACAGTATAATTGGCCCCACATAGCCCTCCATACATTATAATGGCCCCACATATTCCCCCATACAGTATAATGGCCCCTCATAGTCCTCCATACAGTATAATGGCCCCCACACAGCCCTCCAAACAGTATAATAGCCCCACACAGTCCTCCATACAGTATAATGGGCCCCACATAGTCCTCCATATAGTATAATGGCCCCACATAGTCCTCCAAACAGGATAATGGGCCCCACATAGTCCTCCACACAGTATAATGGCCCCACATAGCCCTCCATACAGTATAATGGCCCCACATAGCCCTCCACACAGTATAATGGCCCCACATAGCCCTCCATACAGTATAATGGCCCCACATAGCCCTCCATACAGTATAATGGGCCCCACATAGTCCTCCAAACAGGATAATGGCCCCACATAGTCGTCCATACAGTATAATGGCCCCACATAGACCTCCAAACAGGATAATGGGCCTTACATAGTCCTCCATGCAGGATAATGGCCCCACATAGCCCTCCATGCAGTATAATGGCCCCACATAGCCCTCCATACAGTATAATGGCCCCACATAGCCCTCCATACAGTATAATGGGCCCCACATAGTCCTCCAAACAGGATAATGGCCCCACATAGTCCTCCAAACAGTATAATGGGCCCCACATAGTCCTCCAAACAGGATAATGGGCCCCACTTAGTCCTCCAAACAGGATAATGGCCCCAGATAGCCCTCCATACAGTATAATGTGCCCACATAGTCTTCCATACAGTATAATGGGCCCACATAGTCTTCCATACAGTATAATGGGCCCCACATAGTCCTCCAAACAGGATAATGTGCCCCACATAGTCCTCCATACAGTATAATGGCCCCACATAGCCCTCCATACAGTATAATGGGCCCAACATAGTCCTCCATACCGTATAATGGCACCACATAGTCCTCCATACAGTATAATGGGCACCACATAGTCCCCCATACAATATAATGGGCCCCACATAGTCCTTCATGCAGTATAATGGCCCCACATAGCCCTCCATACAGTATAATGGACCCCACATAGTGCTCCATACAGTATAATGGACCCCACATAGTGCTCCATACAGTATAATGGCCCCACATAGCCCTCCATACAGTATAATGGGCCCAACATAGTCATCCATACAGTATAATTGGCCCTACATAGCCCTCCATACAATATAATGGGCCCCACATAGTCCTCCATACAGTATAATGGCCCCCACATAGTCCTCCATACAGTATAATGGCCCCACATAGTCCTCCATACATTAAAATGGCCCCACACAGTCCTCCAAACAGGATAATGGGCACCACATAATCCTCCATACAGTATAATGGCCCCACATAGTCCACAAAACAGGATAATGGGCCCCACATAGTCCTCCATACAGTATAATGGGCCCCACATAGTCCTCCAAACAGGATAATGGGCCCCACATAGCCCTCCATACAGTATAATGGCCCCACATAGCCCTCCATACAGTATAATGGCCCCACATAGCCCTCCATACAGTATAATGGCCCCACATAGTCCTCCAAACAGGATAATGGGCCCCACATAGTCCTCCATACAGTATAATGGGCCCCACATAGTCCTCCAAACAGGATAATGGCCCCACATAGTCCTCCATACAGTATAATGGCCCCACATAGTCCTCCAAACAGGATAATGGGCCCCACTTAGTCCTCCAAACAGGATAATGGCCCCAGATAGCCCTCCATACAGTATAATGGGCCCCACATAGTCCTCCAAACAGGATAATGGGCCCCACATAGCCCTCCATACAGTATAATGGCCCCACATAGCCCTCCATACAGTATAATGGGCCCCACATAGTCGTCCAAACAGGATAATGGGCCCCACATAGTCCTCCATGCAGTATAATGGCCCCACATAGCCCTCCATACAGTATAATGGCCCCACATAGTCCTCCATACAGTATAATCGCCCCACATAGTCCTCCATACAGTATAATGGGCCCCACATAGTCCTCCATGTAGTATTATGTCCCCACACAGTCCTCCATACAGTATAATGGCCCCACATAGCCCTCCATACAGTATAATGGCCCCACATAGCACTCCATACAGTATAATGGCCCCACATAGTCCTCCATACAGTATAATGGCCCCACATAGTCCTCCATACAGTAAAATGGTCCCACATAGTCCTCCATACAGTATAATGGCCCCTCATAGTCCTCCATACAGTATAATGGGCCCCACATAGTCCTCCATACAGAATAACGGCCCCACATCATCCTCCATACAGTATAATGGCCCCACATAGCCCTCCATACAGTATAATGGTCCCACATAGTCCTCCATACAGTAAAATGGTCCCCCATAGTCCTCCATACAGTATAATGGCCCCACATAGTCCTCCATATAATATAATGGGCCCCACATAGTCCTCCATACAGTATAATGGCACCACATAGTCCTCCATACAGTATAATGGCTCCACATAGCCCTCCATACAGTATAATGGCCCCACATAGTCCTCCATACAGTATAATGGCCCCACATAGTCCTCCATACAGTATAATGGACCCCACATAGTCCTCCATACAGTATAATGGCCCCACATAGTCCTCCATACAGTATAATGGCTCCACATAGCCCTCCATACAGTATAATGGCCTCACATAGTCCTCCATACAGTATAATGGCCCCACATAGCCCTCCATACAGTATAATGGCACCACATAGCCCTCCATACAGTATAATGGCCTCACATAGTCCTCCATACAGTATAATGGCCCCACATAGTCCTCCATACAGTATAATGAGCCCCACATAGTCCTCCATAAAGTATAATGGCCCCACATAGCCCTCCATACAGTATAATGGGCCCCACATAGGCCTCCATACAGTTTAATGGCCCCACATAGTCCTCCATACAGTATAATGGCCCCACATAGTCCTCCATACAGTATAATGGGCCCACATAGCCCTCCATACAGTATAATGGCCCCACATAGTCCTCCATACAGTATAATGGCCCCACATAGTCCTCCATACAGTATAATGGCCCCATATAGTCATCCATACAGTATAATTGGCCCCACATAGCCCTCCATACATTATTATGGCCCCACATAGTCATCCATACATTATAATGGCCCCACATAGTCATCCATACAGTATAATTGGCCCCACATAGCCCTCCATACAGTATAATGGGCACCACATAGTCCCCCATACAGTATAATGGCCCCTCATAGTCCTCCATACATTAAAATGGCCCCCACACAGCCCTCCAAACAGTATAATAGCCCCACACAGTCCTCCAAACAGGATAATGGGCCCCACATAGTCCTCCATATAGTATAATGGCCCCACATAGTCCTCCAAACAGGATAATGGGCCCACATAGTCCTCCATACAGTATAATGGGCCCCACATAGTCCTCCAAACAGGATAATGGGCCCCACATAGCCCTCCACACAGTATAATGGCCCCACATAGCCCTCCATACAGTATAATGGCCCCACATAGCCCTCCATACAGTATAATGGGCCCCACATAGTCCTCCAAACAGGAAAATGGCCCCACATAGTCCTCCATACAGTATAATGGCCCCACATAGTCCTCCAAACAGGATAATGGGCCTTACATAGTCCTCCATGCAGGATAATGGCCCCACATAGCCCTCCATGCAGTATAATGGCCCCACATAGCCCTCCATACAGTATAATGGCCCCATATAGCCCTCCATACAGTATAATGGGCCCCACATAGTCCTCCAAACAGGATAATGGCCCCACATAGTCCTCCAAACTGTATAATGGGCCCCACATAGTCCTCCAAACAGGATAATGGGCCCCACTTAGTCCTCCAAACAGGATAATGGCCCCAGATAGCCCTCCATACAGTATAATGGGCCCACATAGTCTTCCATACAGTATAATGGGCCCACATAGTCTTCCATACAGTATAATGGGCCCCACATAGTCCTCCAAACAGGATAATGTGCCCCACATAGTCCTCCATACAGTATAATGGCCCCACATAGCCCTCCATACAGTATAATGGGCCCAACATAGTCCTCCATACCGTATAATGGCACAACATAGTCCTCCATACAGTATAATGGGCACCACATAGTCCCCCATACAATATAATGGGCCCCACATAGTCCTTCATGCAGTATAATGGCCCCACATAGCCCTCCATACAGTATAATGGACCCCACATAGTGCTCCATACAGTATAATGGACCCCACATAGTGCTCCATACAGTATAATGGCCCCACATAGCCCTCCATACAGTATAATGGGCCCCACATAGTCCTCCATACAGTATAATGGCCCCACATATCCTCCATACAGTATAATGGCCCCACATAGCCCTCCATACAGTATAATGGGCCCAACATAGTCATCCATACAGTATAATTGGCCCCACATAGCCCTCCATACAGTATAATGGGCACCACATAGTCCCCCATACAATATAATGGGCCCCACATAGTCCTCCATACAGTATAATGGCCCCCACATAGTCCTCCATACAGTATAATGGCCCCACATAGTCCTCCATACATTAAAATGGCCCCACACAGTCCTCCGAACAGGATAATGGGCACCACATAATCCTCCATGCAGTATAATGGCCCCACATAGTCCACCAAACAGGATAATGGGCCCCACATAGTCCTCCATACAGTATAATGGGCCCCACATAGTCCTCCAAACAGGATAATGGGCCCCACATAGCCCTCCATACAGTATAATGGCCCCACATAGCCCTCCATACAGTATAATGGCCCCACATAGTCCTCCAAACAGGATAATGGGCCCCACATAGTCCTCCATACAGTATAATGGGCCCCACATAGTCCTCCAAACAGGATAATGGCCCCACATAGTCCTCCATACAGTATAATGGCCCCACATAGTCCTCCAAACAGGATAATGGGCCCCACTTAGTCCTCCAAACAGGATAATGGCCCCAGATAGCCCTCCATACAGTATAATGGGCCCCACATAGTCCTCCAAACAGGAGAATGGGCCCCACATAGCCCTCCATACAGTATAATGGCCCCACATAGCCCTCCATACAGTATAATGGGCCCCACATAGTCGTCCAAACAGGATAATGGGCCCCACATAGTCCTCCATGCAGTATAATGGCCCCACATAGCCCTCCATACAGTATAATGGCCCCACATAGTCCTCCATACAGTATAATCGCCCCACATAGTCCTCCATACAGTATAATGGGCCCCACATAGTCCTCCATGTAGTATAATGGCCCCACACAGTCCTCCATACAGTATAATTGGCCCCACATAGTCCTCCATACAGTATAATCGCCCCACATAGTCCTCCATACAGTATAATGGCCCCATATAGTCCACTATACAGTATAATGGCCCCACATAGCCCTTCATACAGTATAATGGCCCCACATAGTCCTCCATACAGTATAATGGCCCCACATAATCGTCCATACAGTATAATGGCCCCACATAGTCCACTATACAGTATAATGGCCCCACATAGCCCTTCATACAGTATAATGGCTCCACATAGTCCTCCATACAGTATAATGGCCCCACATAGTCCTCCATACAGTATAATGGCCCCACATAGTCCTCCATACAGTATAATGGCTCCACATAGTCCTCCATACAGTATGATAGCCCCACATAGTCCTCCATACAGTATAATGGCCCCACTTAGTCCTCCATACAGTATAATGGTCCCACATAGTCCTCCATACAGTATAATGGCTCCACATAGTTCTCCATACAGTATAATGGCCCCACATAGTCCTCCTTACAGTATAATGGCCCCACATAGTCCTACATACTGTATAATGGCCCCACATAGTCCACCTACAGTATAATGGCTCCACATAGTCCTCCATACAGTATAATGGCCCCACATAGTCCTCCATACAGTATAAAGGCCCTACATAGCCCTCCATACAGTATAATGGGCCCCACATAGCTCTCCATACAGTAGGATGGCCTCACAAAGTGCTCCATACAGTATAAATGGCCCCACATAGTCCTCCAGACAGAATTATGGGCGCCACAAAGTCCTCCATACAGTATAATGGCCCCACATAGCCATCCATACAGTATAATGGCCCCACATAGCCCTCCATACAGTTTAATGGGCCCCACATAGCCCTCCATACAGTATAATGGCCCCACATAAACCTCCATACCGTATAATGGGCCCCCCATAGTCCTCCATACAGTATAATGGCCCCACATAGCCCTCCATACAGTATAATGGCCCCACATAGTCCTCCATACAGTATAATGGGCCCCACATAGTCTTCCATACAGTATAATGGGCCCCACATAGTCCTCCATACAGTATAATGGGCCCCACATAGTCCTCCATACAGTATAATGGCCCCACATAGTGCTCCATACAGTATAATTGACCCCACATAGTCCTCCATACAGTATAATGGACCCCACATAGTCCTCCATACAGTATAATAGACCCCACATAGTCCTCCATACAGAATAATGGGCCCCACATAGCGCTCCAAACAGTATAATGGCCCCACATAGCCCTCCATACAGTATAATGGCCCCACATAGTCCTCCATACAGTATAATGGGCCCCACATAGTCCTCCATACAGTATAATGGGGCCCACATAGTCCTCCATACAGAATAATGGGCCCCACATAGCGCTCCATACAGAATAATGGGCCCCACATAGCGCTCCATACAGTATAATGGCCCCACATAGTCCTCCATACAGTATAATGGGCCCACATAGTCCTCCATACAGTATAATTGGCCCACATAGTCCTCCATACAGTATAATGGGCCCCACATAGTCCTCCATACAGTATAATGGCCCCACATAGCCCCCCATACAGTATAATGGCCCCACAGAGTCCTCCATACAGTATAATGGCCCCACATAGCCCTCCATACAGTATAATGGCCCCACATAGCCCTCCATACAGTATAATGGCCCCACATAGCCCTCCATACAGTATAATGGGCCCCACATACTCCTCCATACAGTATAATGGCCCCACATAGCCCTCCATACAGTATAATGGCCCCACATAGCACTCCATACAGTATAATGGCCCCACATAGTCCTCCATACAGTATAATGGCCCCACATAGTCCTCCATACAGTAAAATGGCCCCACATAGTCCTCCATACAGTATAATGGCCCCATATAGTCCTCCATACAGTATAATGGGCCCCACATAGTCCTCCATACAGAATAATGGCCCCACATCATCCTCCATACAGTATAATGGCCCCACATAGCCCCCCATACAGTATAATGGTCCCACATAGTCCTCCATACAGTATAATGGTCCCACATAGTCCTCCATACAGTATAATGGCCCCACATAGTCCTCCATATAATATAATGTGCCCCACATAGTCCTCCATACAGTATAATGGCCCCACATAGTCCTCCATACAGTATAATGGCTCCACATAGCCCTCCATACAGTATAATGGCCCCACATAGTCCTCCATACAGTATAATGGCCCCACATAGTCCTCCATACAGTATAATGGACCCCACATAGTCCTCCATACAGTATAATGGCCCCACATAGTCCTCCATACAGAATAATGGCTCCACATAGCCCTCCATACAGTATAATGGCCTCACATAGTCCTCCATACAGTATAATGGCCCCACATAGCCCTCCATACAGTATAATGGCACCACATAGCCCTCCATACAGTATAATGGCCTCACATAGTCCTCCATACAGTATAATGGCCCTACATAGTCCTCCATACAGTATAATGAGCCCCACATAGTCCTCCATACAGTATAATGGCCCCACATAGCCCTCCATACAGTATAATGGGCCCCACATAGTCCTCCATACAGTATAATGGCCCCACATAGTCCTCCATACAGTATAATGGCCCCACATAGTCCTCCATACAGTATAATGGGCCCACATAGCCCTCCATACAGTATAATGGCCCCACATAGTCCTCCATACAGTATAATGGCCCCACATAGTCCTCCATACAGTATAATGGCCCCACATAGTCCTCCATACAGTATAATGGGCCCACATAGCCCTCCATACAGTATAATTGGCCCCACATAGCCCTCCATACAGTATAATGGCCCCACATAGCCCTCCATACAATATAATGGCCCCACATAGCCCTCCATACAGTGTAATGGGGCCCACATAGTCCTCCATACAGTATAATGGCCCCACATAGTCCTCCATACAGTATAATGAGCCCCACATAGTCCTCCATACAGTATAATGGGCCCCACATAGTGATCCATACAGTATAATGGCCCCACATAGTCCTCCATACAGTATAATGGCCCCACATAGTGCTCCATACAGTATAATGTCCCCACATAACCCTCCATACAGTATAATGGCCCACATAGTCCTCCATACAGTATAATGGGTCCACATAGTCCTCCATACAGTATAATGGGCCCACACAGTCCTCCATACAGTATAATGGCCCCACATAGCCCTCCATACAGTACAATGGGCCCAACATAGTCCTCCATACAGTATAATGGCCCCACATAGTCCTCCATACAGTATAATGGGCCCACATAGTCCTCCATACATTATAATGGCCCCATATAGTCATCCATACAGTATAATTGGCCCCACATAGCCCTCCATACATTATAATGGCCCCACATAGTCCCCCATACAGTATAATGGCCCCTCATAGTCCTCCATACAGTATAATGGCCCCCACACAGCCCTCCAAACAGTATAATAGCCCCACACAGTCCTCCATACAGTATAATGGGCCCCACATAGTCCTCCATATAGTATAATGGCCCCACATAGTCCTCCAAACAGGATAATGGGCCCCACATAGTCCTCCACACAGTATAATGGCCCCACATAGCCCTCCATACAGTATAATGGCCCCACATAGCCCTCCACACAGTATAATGGCCCCACATAGCCCTCCATACAGTATAATGGCCCCACATAGCCCTCCATACAGTATAATGGGCCCCACATAGTCCTCCAAACAGGATAATGGCCCCACATAGTCCTCCATACAGTATAATGGCCCCACATAGTCCTCCAAACAGGATAATGGGCCTTACATAGTCCTCAATGCAGGATAATGGCCCCACATAGCCCTCCATACAGTATAATGGCCCCACATAGCCCTCCATACAGTATAATGGGCCCCACATAGTCCTCCAAACAGGATAATGGCCCCACATAGTCCTCCAAACAGTATAATGGGCCCCACATAGTCCTCCAAACAGGATAATGGGCCCCACTTAGTCCTCCAAACAGGATAATGGCCCCAGATAGCCCTCCATACAGTATAATGGGCCCACATAGTCTTCCATACAGTATAATGGGCCCACATAGTCTTCCATACAGTATAATGGGCCCCACATAGTCCTCCAAACAGGATAATGTGCCCCACATAGTCCTCTATACAGTATAATGGCCCCACATAGCCCTCCATACAGTATAATGGGCCCAACATAGTCCTCCATACCGTATAATGGCACCACATAGTCCTCCATACAGTATAATGGGCACCACATAGTCCCCCATACAATATAATGGGCCCCACATAGTCCTTCATGCAGTATAATGGCCCCACATAGCCCTCCATACAGTATAATGGACCCCACATAGTGCTCCATACAGTATAATGGACCCCACATAGTGCTCCATACAGTATAATGGCCCCACATAGCCCTCCATACAGTATAATGGGCCCAACATAGTCATCCATACAGTATAATTGGCCCCACATAGCCCTCCATACAGTATAATGGGCACCACATAGTCCCCCATACAATATAATGGGCCCCACATAGTCCTCCATACAGTATAATGGCCCCCACATAGTCCTCCATACAGTATAATGGCCCCACATAGTCCTCCATACATTAAAATGGCCCCACACAGTCCTCCAAACAGGATAATGGGCACCACATAATCCTCCATACAGTATAATGGCCCCACATAGTCCACAAAACAGGATAATGGGCCCCACATAGTCCTCCATACAGTATAATGGGCCCCACATAGTCCTCCAAACAGGATAATGGGCCCCACATAGCCCTCCATACAGTATAATGGCCCCACATAGCCCTCCATACAGTATAATGGCGCCACATAGCCCTCCATACAGTATAATGGCCCCACATAGTCCTCCAAACAGGATAATGGGCCCCACATAGTCCTCCATACAGTATAATGGGCCCCACATAGTCCTCCAAACAGGATAATGGCCCCACATAGTCCTCCATACAGTATAATGGCCCCACATAGTCCTCCAAACAGGATAATGGGCCCCACTTAGTCCTCCAAACAGGATAATGGCCCCAGATAGCCCTCCATACAGTATAATGGGCCCCACATAGTCCTCCAAACAGGATAATGGGCCCCACATAGCCCTCCATACAGTATAATGGCCCCACATAGCCATCCATACAGTATAATGGGCCCCACATAGTCGTCCAAACAGGATAATGGGCCCCACATAGTCCTCCATGCAGTATAATGGCCCCACATAGCCCTCCATACAGTATAATGGCCCCACATAGTCCTACATACAGTATAATCGCCCCACATAGTCCTCCATACAGTATAATGGGCCCCACATAGTCCTCCATGTAGTATTATGGCCCCACACAGTCCTCCATACAGTATAATGGCCCCACATAGCCCTCCATACAGTATAATGGCCCCACATAGCACTCCATACAGTATAATGGCCCCACATAGTCCTCCATACAGTATAATGGCCCCACATAGTCCTCCATACAGTAAAATGGCCCCACATAGTCCTCCATACAGTATAATGGCCCCACATAGTCCTCCATACAGTATAATGGGCCCCACATAGTCCTCCATACAGAATAATGGCCCCACATCATCCTCCATACAGTATAATGGCCCCACATAGCCCTCCATACAGTATAATGGTCCCACATAGTCCTCCATACAGTAAAATGGTCCCACATAGTCCTCCATACAGTATAATGGCCCCACATAGTCCTCCATATAATATAATGGGCCCTACATAGTCCTCCATACAGTATAATGGCCCCACATAGTCCTCCATACAGTATAATGGCTCCACATAGCCCTCCATACAGTATAATGGCCCCACATAGTCCTCCATACAGTATAATGGCCCCACATAGTCCTCCATACAGTATAATGGACCCCACATAGTCCTCCATACAGTATAATGGCCCCACATAGTCCTCCATACAGTATAATGGCTCCACATAGCCCTCCATACAGTATAATGGCCTCACATAGTCCTCCATACAGTATAATGGCCCCACATAGCCCTCCATACAGTATAATGGCACCACATAGCCCTCCATACAGTATAATGGCCTCACATAGTCCTCCATACAGTATAATGGCCCCACATAGTCCTCCATACAGTATAATGAGCCCCACATAGTCCTCCATACAGTATAATGGCCCCACATAGCCCTCCATACAGTATAATGGGCCCCACATAGTCCTCCATACAGTTTAATGGCCCCACATAGTCCTCCATACAGTATAATGGCCCCACATAGTCCTCCATACAGTATAATGGGCCCACATAGCCCTCCATACAGTATAATGGCCCCACATAGTCCTCCATACAGTATAATGGCCCCACATAGTCCTCCATACAGTATAATGGCCCCATATAGTCATCCATACAGTATAATTGGCCCCACATAGTCCTCCATACAGTATAATGGCCCCACATAGTCCTCCATACAGTATAATGGCCCCATATAGTCATCCATACAGTATAATTGGCCCCACATAGCCCTCCATACATTATAATGGCCCCACA
The DNA here is from genome assembly GCF_046119375.1 of Phyllobates terribilis. Taxonomy (NCBI): domain Eukaryota; kingdom Metazoa; phylum Chordata; class Amphibia; order Anura; family Dendrobatidae; genus Phyllobates; species Phyllobates terribilis. The sequence goes on from NW_027363722.1 coordinate 67,526, forward strand.
TAGTCATCCATACATTATAATGGCCCCACATAGTCATCCATACAGTATAATTGGCCCCACATAGCCCTCCATACAGTATAATGGGCACCACATAGTCCCCCATACAGTATAATGGCCCCTCATAGTCCTCCATACATTAAAATGGCCCCCACACAGCCCTCCAAACAGTATAATAGCCCCACACAGTCCTCCAAACAGGATAATGGGCCCCACATAGTCCTCCATATAGTATAATGGCCCCACATAGTCCTCCAAACAGGATAATGGGCCCCACATAGTCCTCCATACAGTATAATGAGCCCCACATAGTCCTCCAAACAGGATAATGGGCCCCACATAGCCCTCCACACAGTATAATGGCCCCACATAGCCCTCCATACAGTATAATGGCCCCACATAGCCCTCCATACAGTATAATGGGCCCCACATAGTCCTCCAAACAGGAAAATGGCCCCACATAGTCCTCCATACAGTATAATGGCCCCACAGAGTCCTCCAAACAGGATAATGGGCCTTACATAGTCCTCCATGCAGGATAATGGCCCCACATAGCCCTCCATGCAGTATAATGGCCCCACATAGCCCTCCATACAGTATAATGGCCCCATATAGCCCTCCATACAGTATAATGGGCCCCACATAGTCCTCCAAACAGGATAATGGCCCCACATAGTCCTCCAAACTGTATAATGGGCCCCACATAGTCCTCCAAACAGGATAATGGGCCCCACTTAGTCCTCCAAACAGGATAATGGCCCCAGATAGCCCTCCATACAGTATAATGGGCCCACATAGTCTTCCATACAGTATAATGGGCCCACATAGTCTTCCATACAGTATAATGGGCCCCACATAGTCCTCCAAACAGGATAATGTGCCCCACATAGTCCTCCATACAGTATAATGGCCCCACATAGCCCTCCATACAGTATAATGGGCCCAACATAGTCCTCCATACTGTATAATGGCACAACATAGTCCTCCATACAGTATAATGGGCACCACATAGTCCCCCATACAATATAATGGGCCCCACATAGTCCTTCATGCAGTATAATGGCCCCACATAGTCCTCCATACAGTATAATGGCCCCACATAGTCCTCCAAACAGGATAATGGGCCTTACATAGTCCTCCATGCAGGATAATGGCCCCACATAGCCCTCCATGCAGTATAATGGCCCCACATAGCCCTCCATACAGTATAATGGCCCCACATAGCCCTCCATACAGTATAATGGGCCCCACATAGTCCTCCAAACAGGATAATGGCCCCACATAGTCCTCCAAACAGTATAATGGGCCCCACATAGTCCTCCAAACAGGATAATGGGCCCCACTTAGTCCTCCAAACAGGATAATGGCCCCAGATAGCCCTCCATACAGTATAATGGGCCCACATAGTCTTCCATACAGTATAATGGGCCCACATAGTCTTCCATACAGTATAATGGGCCCCACATAGTCCTCCAAACAGGATAATGTGCCCCACATAGTCCTCCATACAGTATAATGGCCCCAAATAGCCCTCCATACAGTATAATGGGCCCAACATAGTCCTCCATACCGTATAATGGCACCACATAGTCCTCCATACAGTATAATGGGCACCACATAGTCCTTCATGCAGTATAATGGCCCCACATAGCCCTCCATACAGTATAATGGACCCCACATAGTGCTCCATACAGTATAATGGACCCCACATAGTGCTCCATACAGTATAATGGCCCCACATAGCCCTCCATACAGTATAATGGGCCCAACATAGTCATCCATACAGTATAATTGGCCCCACATAGCCCTCCATACAGTATAATGGGCACCACATAGTCCCCCATACAATATAATGGGCCCCACATAGTCCTCCATACAGTATAATGGCCCCCACATAGTCCTCCATACAGTATAATGGCCCCACATAGTCCTCCATACATTAAAATGGCCCCACACAGTCCTCCAAACAGGATAATGGGCACCACATAATCCTCCATACAGTATAATGGCCCCACATAGTCCACAAAACAGGATAATGGGCCCCACATAGTCCTCCATACAGTATAATGGGCCCCACATAGTCCTCCAAACAGGATAATGGGCCCCACATAGCCCTCCATACAGTATAATGGCCCCACATAGCCCTCCATACAGTATAATGGCCCCACATAGCCCTCCATACAGTATAATGGCCCCACATAGTCCTCCAAACAGGATAATGGGCCCCACATAGTCCTCCATACAGTATAATGGGCCCCACATAGTCCTCCAAACAGGATAATGGCCCCACATAGTCCTCCATACAGTATAATGGCCCCACATAGTCCTCCAAACAGGATAATGGGCCCCACTTAGTCCTCCAAACAGGATAATGGCCCCAGATAGCCCTCCATACAGTATAATGGGCCCCACATAGTCCTCCAAACAGGATAATGGGCCCCACATAGCCCTCCATACAGTATAATGGCCCCACATAGCCCTCCATACAGTATAATGGGCCCCACATAGTCGTCCAAACAGGATAATGGGCCCCACATAGTCCTCCATGCAGTATAATGGCCCCACATAGCCCTCCATACAGTATAATGGCCCCACATAGTCCTCCATACAGTATAATCGCCCCACATAGTCCTCCATACAGTATAATGGGCCCCACATAGTCCTCCATGTAGTATTATGGCCCCACACAGTCCTCCATACAGTATAATGGCCCCACATAGCCCTCCATACAGTATAATGGCCCCACATAGCACTCCATACAGTATAATGGCCCCACATTGTCCTCCATACAGTATAATGGCCCCACATAGTCCTCCATACAGTAAAATGGCCCCACATAGTCCTCCATACAGTATAATGGCCCCACATAGTCCTCCATACAGTATAATGGGCCCCACATAGTCCTCCATACAGAATAATGGCCCCACATCATCCTCAATACAGTATAATGGCCCCACATAGCCCTCCATACAGTATAATGGTCCCACATAGTCCTCCATACAGTAAAATGGTCCCACATAGTCCTCCATACAGTATAATGGCCCCACATAGTCCTCCATATAATATAATGGGCCCTACATAGTCCTCCATACAGTATAATGGCCCCACATAGTCCTCCATACAGTATAATGGCTCCACATAGCCCTCCATACAGTATAATGGCCTCACATAGTCCTCCATACAGTATAATGGCCCCACATAGTCCTCCATACAGTATAATGGACCCCACATAGTCCTCCATACAGTATAATGGCCCCACATAGTCCTCCATACAGTATAATGGCTCCACATAGCCCTCCATACAGTATAATGGCCTCACATAGTCCTCCATACAGTATAATGGCCCCACATAGCCCTCCATACAGTATAATGGCACCACATAGCCCTCCATACAGTATAATGGCCTCACATAGTCCTCCATACAGTATAATGGCCCCACATAGTCCTCCATACAGTATAATGAGCCCCACATAGTCCTCCATACAGTATAATGGCCCCACATAGCCCTCCATACAGTATAATGGGCCCCACATAGTCCTCCATACAGTTTAATGGCCCCACATAGTCCTCCATACAGTATAATGGCCCCACATAGTCCTCCATACAGTATAATGGGCCCACATAGCCCTCCATACAGTATAATGGCCCCACATAGTCCTCCATACAGTATAATGGCCCCACGTAGTCCTCCATACAGTATAATGGCCCCATATAGTCATCCATACAGTATAATTGGCCCCACATAGCCCTCCATACATTATAATGGCCCCACATAGTCATCCATACATTATAATGGCCCCACATAGTCATCCATACAGTATAATTGGCCCCACATAGCCCTCCATACAGTATAATGGGCACCACATAGTCCCCCATACAGTATAATGGCCCCTCATAGTCCTCCATACATTAAAATGGCCCCCACACAGCCCTCCAAACAGTATAATAGCCCCACACAGTCCTCCAAACAGGATAATGGGCCCCACATAGTCCTCCATATAGTATAATGGCCCCACATAGTCCTCCAAACAGGATAATGGGCCCCACATAGTCCTCCATACAGTATAATGGGCCCCACATAGTCCTCCAAACAGGATAATGGGCCCCACATAGCCCTCCACACAGTATAATGGCCCCACATAGCCCTCCATACAGTATAATGGCCCCACATAGCCCTCCATACAGTATAATAGGCCCCACATAGTCCTCCAAACAGGAAAATGGCCCCACATAGTCCTCCATACAGTATAATGGCCCCACATAGTCCTCCAAACAGGATAATGGGCCTTACATAGTCCTCCATGCAGGATAATGGCCCCACATAGCCCTCCATGCAGTATAATGGCCCCACATAGCCCTCCATACAGTATAATGGCCCCATATAGCCCTCCATACAGTATAATGGGCCCCACATAGTCCTCCAAACAGGATAATGGCCCCACATAGTCCTCCAAACTGTATAATGGGCCCCACATAGTCCTCCAAACAGGATAATGGGCCCCACTTAGTCCTCCAAACAGGATAATGGCCCCAGATAGCCCTCCATACAGTATAATGGGCCCACATAGTCTTCCATACAGTATAATGGGCTCACATAGTCTTCCATACAGTATAATGGGCCCCACATAGTCCTCCAAACAGGATAATGTGCCCCACATAGTCCTCCATACAGTATAATGGCCCCACATAGCCCTCCATACAGTATAATGGGCCCAACATAGTCCTCCATACCGTATAATGGCACCACATAGTCCTCCATACAGTATAATGGGCACCACATAGTCCCCCATACAATATAATGGGCCCCACATAGTCCTTCATGCAGTATAATGGCCCCACATAGCCCTCCATACAGTATAATGGACCCCACATAGTGCTCCATACAGTATAATGGACCCCACATAGTGCTCCATACAGTATAATGGCCCCACATAGCCCTCCATACAGTATAATGGGCCCAACATAGTCATCCATACAGTATAATTGGCCCCACATAGCCCTCCATACAGTATAATGGGCACCACATAGTCCCCCATACAATATAATGGGCCCCACATAGTCCTCCATACAGTATAATGGCCCCCACATAGTCCTCCATACAGTATAATGGCCCCACATAGTCCTCCATACATTAAAATGGCCCCACACAGTCCTCCAAACAGGATAATGGGCACCACATAATCCTCCATACAGTATAATGGCCCCACATAGTCCACAAAACAGGATAATGGGCCCCACATAGTCCTCCATACAGTATAATGGGCCCCACATAGTCCTCCAAACAGGATAATGGGCCCCACATAGCCCTCCATACAGTATAATGGCCCCACATAGCCCTCCATACAGTATAATGGCCCCACATAGCCCTCCATACAGTATAATGGCCCCAAATAGTCCTCCAAACAGGATAATGGGCCCCACGTAGTCCTCCATACAGTATAATGGGCCCCACATAGTCCTCCAAACAGGATAATGGCCCCACATAGTCCTCCATACAGTATAATGGCCCCACATAGTCCTCCAAACAGGATAATGGGCCCCACTTAGTCCTCCAAACAGGATAATGGCCCCAGATAGCCCTCCATACAGTATAATGGGCCCCACATAGTCCTCCAAACAGGATAATGGGCCCCACATAGCCCTCCATACAGTATAATGGCCCCACATAGCCCTCCATACAGTATAATGGGCCCCACATAGTCGTCCAAACAGGATAATGGGCCCCACATAGTCCTCCATGCAGTATAATGGCCCCACATAGCCCTCCATACAGTATAATGGCCCCACATAGTCCTCCATACAGTATAATCGCCCCACATAGTCCTCCATACAGTATAATGGGCCCCACATAGTCCTCCATGTAGTATTATGGCCCCACACAGTCCTCCATACAGTATAATGGCCCCACATAGCCCTCCATACAGTATAATGGCCCCACATAGCACTCCATACAGTATAATGGCCCCACATAGTCCTCCATACAGTATAATGGCCCCACATAGTCCTCTATACAGTAAAATGGCCCCACATAGTCCTCCATACAGTATAATGGCCTCACATAGTCCTCCATACAGTATAATGGGCCCCACATAGTCCTCCATACAGAATAATGGCCCCACATCATCCTCCATACAGTATAATGGCCCCACATAGCCCTCCATACAGTATAATGGTCCCACATAGTCCTCCATACAGTAAAATGGTCCCACATAGTCCTCCATACAGTATAATGGCCCCACATAGTCCTCCATATAATATAATGGGCCCTACATAGTCCTCCATACAGTATAATGGCCCCACATAGTCCTCCATACAGTATAATGGCTCCACATAGCCCTCCATACAGTATAATGGCCCCACATAGTCCTCCATACAGTATAATGGCCCCACATAGTCCTCCATACAGTATAATGGACCCCACATAGTCCTCCATACAGTATAATGGCCCCACATAGTCCTCCATACAGTATAATGGCTCCACATAGCCCTCCATACAGTATAATGGCCTCACATAGTCCTCCATACAGTATAATGGCCCCACATAGCCCTCCATACAGTATAATGGCACCACATAGCCCTCCATACAGTATAATGGCCTCACATAGTCCTCCATACAGTATAATGGCCCCACATAGTCCTCCATACAGTATAATGAGCCCCACATAGTCCTCCATACAGTATAATGGCCCCACATAGCCCTCCATACAGTATAATGGGCCCCACATAGTCCTCCATACAGTTTAATGGCCCCACATAGTCCTCCATACAGTATAATGGCCCCACATAGTCCTCCATACAGTATAATGGGCCCACATAGCCCTCCATACAGTATAATGACCCCACATAGTCCTCCATACAGTATAATGGCCCCACATAGTCCTCCATACAGTATAATGGCCCCATATAGTCATCCATACAGTATAATTGGCCCCACATAGCCCTCCATACATTATAATGGCCCCACATAGTCATCCATACATTATAATGGCCCCACATAGTCATCCATACAGTATAATTGGCCCCACATAGCCCTCCATACAGTATAATGGGCACCACATAGTCCCCCATACAGTATAATGGCCCCTCATAGTCCTAGATACATTAAAATGGCCCCCACACAGCCCTCCAAACAGTATAATAGCCCCACACAGTCCTCCAAACAGGATAATGGGCCCCACATAGTCCTCCATATAGTATAATGGCCCCACATAGTCCTCCAAACAGGATAATGGGCCCCACATAGTCCTCCATACAGTATAATGGGCCCCACATAGTCCTCCAAACAGGATAATGGGCCCCACATAGCCCTCCACACAGTATAATGGCCCCACATAGCCCTCCATACAGTATAATGGCCCCACATAGCCCTCCATACAGTATAATGGGCCCCACATAGTCCTCCAAACAGGAAAATGGCCCCACATAGTCCTCCATACAGTATAATGGCCTCACAGAGTCCTCCAAACAGGATAATGGGCCTTACATAGTCCTCCATGCAGGATAATGGCCCCACATAGCCCTCCATGCAGTATAATGGCCCCATATAGCCCTCCATACAGTATAATGGGCCCCACATAGTCCTCCAAACAGGATAATGGCCCCACATAGTCCTCCAAACTGTATAATGGGCCCCACATAGTCCTCCAAACAGGATAATGGGCCCCACTTAGTCCTCCAAACAGGATAATGGCCCCAGATAGCCCTCCATACAGTATAATGGGCCCACATAGTCTTCCATACAGTATAATGGGCCCACATAGTCTTCCATACAGTATAATGGGCCCCACATAGTCCTCCAAACAGGATAATGTGCCCCACATAGTCCTCCATACAGTATAATGGCCCCACATAGCCCTCCATACAGTATAATGGGCCCAACATAGTCCTCCATACCGTATAATGGCACAACATAGTCCTCCATACAGTATAATGGGCACCACATAGTCCCCCATACAATATAATGGGCCCCACATAGTCCTTCATGCAGTATAATGGCCCCACATAGTCCTCCATACAGTATAATGGCCCCACATAGTCCTCCAAACAGGATAATGGGCCTTACATAGTCCTCCATGCAGGATAATGGCCCCACATAGCCCTCCATGCAGTATAATGGCCCCACATAGCCCTCCATACAGTATAATGGCCCCACATAGCCCTCCATACAGTATAATGGGCCCCACATAGTCCTCCAAACAGGATAATGGCCCCACATAGTCCTCCAAACAGTATAATGGGCCCCACATAGTCCTCCAAACAGGATAATGGGCCCCACTTAGTCCTCCAAACAGGATAATGGCCCCAGATAGCCCTCCATACAGTATAATGGGCCCACATAGTCTTCCATACAGTATAATGGGCCCACATAGTCTTCCATACAGTATAATGGGCCCCACATAGTCCTCCAAACAGGATAATGTGCCCCACATAGTCCTCCATACAGTATAATGGCCCCACATAGCCCTCCATACAGTATAATGGGCCCAACATAGTCCTCCATACCGTATAATGGCACCACATAGTCCTCCATACAGTATAATGGGCACCACATAGTCCTTCATGCAGTATAATGGCCCCACATAGCCCTCCATACAGTATAATGGACCCCACATAGTGCTCCATACAGTATAATGGACCCCACATAGTGCTCCATACAGTATAATGGCCCCACATAGCCCTCCATACAGTATAATGGGCCCAACATAGTCATCCATACAGTATAATTGGCCCCACATAGCCCTCCATACAGTATAATGGGCACCACATAGTCCCCCATACAATATAATGGGCCCCACATAGTCCTCCATACAGTATAATGGCCCCCACATAGTCCTCCATACAGTATAATGGCCCCACATAGTCCTCCATACATTAAAATGGCCCCACACAGTCCTCCAAACAGGATAATGGGCACCACATAATCCTCCATACAGTATAATGGCCCCACATAGTCCACAAAACAGGATAATGGGCCCCACATAGTCCTCCATACAGTATAATGGGCCCCACATAGTCCTCCAAACAGGATAATGGGCCCCACATAGCCCTCCATACAGTATAATGGCCCCACATAGCCCTCCATACAGTATAATGGCCCCACATAGCCCTCCATACAGTATAATGGCCCCACATAGTCCTCCAAACAGGATAATGGGCCCCACATAGTCCTCCATACAGTATAATGGGCCCCACATAGTCCTCCAAACAGGATAATGGCCCCACATAGTCCTCCATACAGTATAATGGCCCCACATAGTCCTCCAAACAGGATAATGGGCCCCACTTAGTCCTCCAAACAGGATAATGGCCCCAGATAGCCCTCCATACAGTATAATGGGCCCCACATAGTCCTCCAAACAGGATAATGGGCCCCACATAGCCCTCCATACAGTATAATGGCCCCACATAGCCCTCCATACAGTATAATGGGCCCCACATAGTCGTCCAAACAGGATAATGGGCCCCACATAGTCCTCCATGCAGTATAATGGCCCCACATAGCCCTCCATACAGTATAATGGCCCCACATAGTCCTCCATACAGTATAATCGCCCCACATAGTCCTCCATACAGTATAATGGGCCCCACATAGTCCTCCATGTAGTATTATGGCCCCACACAGTCCTCCATACAGTATAATGGCCCCACATAGCCCTCCATACAGTATAATGGCCCCACATAGCACTCCATACAGTATAATGGCCCCACATAGTCCTCCATACAGTATAATGGCCCCACATAGTCCTCCATACAGTAAAATGGCCCCACATAGTCCTCCATACAGTATAATGGCCCCACATAGTCCTCCATACAGTATAATGGGCCCCACATAGTCCTCCATACAGAATAATGGCCCCACATCATCCTCCATACAGTATAATGGCCCCACATAGCCCTCCATACAGTATAATGGTCCCACATAGTCCTCCATACAGTAAAATGGTCCCACATAGTCCTCCATACAGTATAATGGCCCCACATAGTCCTCCATATAATATAATGGGCCCTACATAGTCCTCCATACAGTATAATGGCCCCACATAGTCCTCCATACAGTATAATGGCTCCACATAGCCCTCCATACAGTATAATGGCCTCACATAGTCCTCCATACAGTATAATGGCCCCACATAGTCCTCCATACAGTATAATGGACCCCACATAGTCCTCCATACAGTATAATGGCCCCACATAGTCCTCCATACAGTATAATGGCTCCACATAGCCCTCCATACAGTATAATGGCCTCACATAGTCCTCCATACAGTATAATGGCCCCACATAGCCCTCCATACAGTATAATGGCACCACATAGCCCTCCATACAGTATAATGGCCTCACATAGTCCTCCATACAGTATAATGGCCCCACATAGTCCTCCATACAGTATAATGAGCCCCACATAGTCCTCCATACAGTATAATGGCCCCACATAGTCCTCCATACAGTATAATGGGCCCCACATAGTCCTCCATACAGTTTAATGGCCCCACATAGTCCTCCATACAGTATAATGGCCCCACATAGTCCTCCATACAGTATAATGGGCCCACATAGCCCTCCATACAGTATAATGGCCCCACATAGTCCTCCATACAGTATAATGGCCCCACATAGTCCTCCATACAGTATAATGGCCCCATATAGTCATCCATACAGTATAATTGGCCCCACATAGCCCTCCATACATTATAATGGCCCCACATAGTCATCCATACATTATAATGGCCCCACATAGTCATCCATACAGTATAATTGGCCCCACATAGCCCTCCATACAGTATAATGGGCACCACATAGTCCCCCATACAGTATAATGGCCCCTCATAGTCCTCCATACATTAAAATGGCCCCCACACAGCCCTCCAAACAGTATAATAGCCCCACACAGTCCTCCAAACAGGATAATGGGCCCCACATAGTCCTCCATATAGTATAATGGCCCCACATAGTCCTCCAAACAGGATAATGGGCCCCACATAGTCCTCCATACAGTATAATGGGCCCCACAAAGTCCTCCAAACAGGATAATGGGCCCCACATAGCCCTCCACACAGTATAATGGCCCCACATAGCCCTCCATACAGTATAATGGCCCCACATAGCCCTCCATACAGTATAATGGGCCCCACATAGTCCTCCAAACAGGAAAATGGCCCCACATAGTCCTCCATACAGTATAATGGCCCCACAGAGTCCTCCAAACAGGATAATGGGCCTTACATAGTCCTCCATGCAGGATAATGGCCCCACATAGCCCTCCATGCAGTATAATGGCCCCACATAGCCCTCCATACAGTATAATGGCCCCATATAGCCCTCCATACAGTATAATGGGCCCCACATAGTCCTCCAAACAGGATAATGGCCCCACATAGTCCTCCAAACTGTATAATGGGCCCCACATAGTCCTCCAAACAGGATAATGGGCCCCACTTAGTCCTCCAAACAGGATAATGGCCCCAGATAGCCCTCCATACAGTATAATGGGCCCACATAGTCTTCCATACAGTATAATGGGCTCACATAGTCTTCCATACAGTATAATGGGCCCCACATAGTCCTCCAAACAGGATAATGTGCCCCACATAGTCCTCCATACAGTATAATGGCCCCACATAGCCCTCCATACAGTATAATGGGCCCAGCATAGTCCTCCATACCGTATAATGGCACAACATAGTCCTCCATACAGTATAATGGGCACCACATAGTCCCCCATACAATATAATGGGCCCCACATAGTCCTACATGCAGTATAATGGCCCCACATAGCCCTCCATACAGTATAATGGACCCCACATAGTGCTCCATACAGTATAATGGACCCCACATAGTGCTCCATACAGTATAATGGCCCCACATAGCCCTCCATACAGTATAATATGCCCCACATAGTCCTCCATACAGTATAATGGCCCCACATATCCTCCATACAGTATAATGGCCCCACATAGCCCTCCATACAGTATAATGGGCCCAACATAGTCATCCATACAGTATAATTGGCCCCACATAGCCCTCCATACAGTATAATGGGCACCACATAGTCCCCCATACAATATAATGGGCCCCACATAGTCCTCCATACAGTATAATGGCCCCCACATAGTCCTCCATACAGTATAATGGCCCCACATAGTCCTCCATACATTAAAATGGCCCCACACAGTCCTCCGAACAGGATAATGGGCACCACATAATCCTCCATGCAGTATAATGGCCCCACATAGTCCACCAAACAGGATAATGGGCCCCACATAGTCCTCCATACAGTATAATGGGCCCCACATAGTCCTCCAAACAGGATAATGGGCCCCACATAGCCCTCCATACAGTATAATGGCCCCACATAGCCCTCCATACAGTATAATGGCCCCACATAGTCCTCCAAACAGGATAATGGGCCCCACATAGTCCTCCATACAGTATAATGGGCCCCACATAGTCCTCCAAACAGGATAATGGCCCCACATAGTCCTCCATACAGTATAATGGCCCCATATAGTCCTCCAAACAGGATAATGGGCCCCACTTAGTCCTCCAAACAGGATAATGGCCCCAGATAGCCCTCCATACAGTATAATGGGCCCCACATAGTCCTCCAAACAGGATAATGGGCCCCACATAGCCCTCCATACAGTATAATGGCCCCACATAGCCCTCCATACAGTATAATGGGCCCCACATAGTCGTCCAAACAGGATAATGGGCCCCACATAGTCCTCCATGCAGTATAATGGCCCCACATAGCCCTCCATACAGTATAATGGCCCCACATAGTCCTCCATACAGTATAATCGCCCCACATAGTCCTCCATACAGTATAATGGGCCCCACATAGTCCTCCATGTAGTATAATGGCCCCACACAGTCCTCCATACAGTATAATTGGCCCCACATAGTCCTCCATACAGTATAATCGCCCCACATAGTCCTCCATACAGTATAATGGCCCCATATAGTCCACTATACAGTATAATGGCCCCACATAGCCCTTCTTACAGTATAATGGCCCCACATAGTCCTCCATACAGTATAATGGCCCCACATAATCGTCCATACAGTATAATGGCCCCACATAGTCCACTATACAGTATAATGGCCCCACATAGCCCTTCATACAGTATAATGGCTCCACATAGTCCTCCATACAGTATAATGGCCCCACATAGTCCTCCATACAGTATAATGGCCCCACATAGTCCTCCATATAGTATAATGGCTCCACATAGTCCTCCATACAGTATGATAGCCCCACATAGTCCTCCATACAGTATAATGGCCCCACATAGTCCTCCATACAGTATAATGGTCCCACATAGCCCTCCATACAGTATAATGGGCCCCACATAGCCCTCCAAACAGTATAATGGGCTCCACATAGCCCTCCATACAGTATAATGGCCCCACACAGTCCTCCATACAGTATAATGGCCCCACATAGTCCTCCATACAGTATAATGGGCCCCACATACACCTCCATACTGTATAATGGTCCCACATAGTCCTCCATACAGTATAATGGCTCCACATAGTTCTCCATACAGTATAATGGCCCCACATAGTCCTCCTTACAGTATAATGGCCCCACATAGTCCTACATACTGTATAATGGCCCCACATAGTCCACCTACAGTATAATGGCCTCACAAAGTGCTCCATACAGTATAAATGGCCCCACATAGTCCTCCAGACAGAATTATGGGCGCCACAAAGTCCTCCATACAGTATAATGGCCCCACATAGCCATCCATACAGTATAATGGCCCCACATAGCCCTCCATACAGTTTAATGGGCCCCACATAGCCCTCCATACAGTATAATGGCCCCACATAAACCTCCATACCGTATAATGGGCCCCACATAGTCCTCCATACAGTATAATGGCCCCACATAGCCCTCCATACAGTATAATGGGCCCCACATAGCCCTCCATACAGTATAATGGCCCCACACAGTCCTCCATACAGTATAATGGCCCCACATAGTCCTCCATACAGTATAATGGGCCCCACATACACCTCCATACTGTATAATGGCCTCACATAGTCCTCCATACAGTATAATGGCCCCACATAGTCCTCCATACAGTATAATGGCCCCACATATTCCTACATACAATATAATGGTCCCACATAGTCCTCCATACAGTATAATAACCCCACATAGTCCTCCATACAGTATAATGGCCCCACATAGTCCTCCATACAGTATAATGGGCCCCACATAGCCTTCCATACTGTATAATGGCCTCACATAGTCCTCCATACAGTATAATGGCCCCACATAGTGCTCCATACAGTATAATGGGTACCACATAGTCCTCTATACAGTATAATAACCCCACATAGCCCTCCAACCAGTATAATGCCCCCATATTGTCCTCCATACTGTATAATAGTATAATGGCCCCACATAGTCCACCATACAGTATAATAGCCTCAAATAGCCCTCAATACAGTATAATTGGCCCCACATAGTCCTCCATACTTTATAATTAGCCACACATAGTCCTCCATACAGTATAATTGGCCCCACATAGTCCTCCATACAGTATATCGGGCCCCACATAGTCCTCCATACAGTATAATGGCCCCATATAGTCCTCCATACAGTATAATGGCTCCACATAGCCCTCCATACAGTATAATGGCCCACATAGTCCTCCATACAGTATATCGGGCCCCACATAGTCCTCCATACAGTATAATGGCTCCACATAGCCCTCCATGCAGTATAATGGGCCCACATAGTCCTCCATGCAGTATAATGGCCCCACATAGTCCTCTGTACAGTATAATTGTGACTAATTCACTATCGGTGTACAGGTGGATTCTGGAGTGACTTATTCACTATCGGTGTACAGGAGGATTCTGGAGAGACTTATTCACTATCGGTGTACAGGAGGATTCTGGAGTGGCTTATTCACTATCGGTGTACAGGAGGATTCTGGAGTGGCTTATTCACTATCGGGGTACAGGTGGATTCTGGAGTGACTTATTCACTATCGGCGTACAGGTGGATTCTGGAGTGACTTATTCACTATCGGTGTACAGGAGGATTCTGGAGTGGCTTATTCACTATCGGTGTACAGGAGGATTCTGGAGAGACTTATTCACTATCGGTGTACAGGAGGATTCTGGAGTGGCTTATTCACTATTGGGGTACAGGTGGATTCTGGAGTGACTTATTCACTATCGGCGTACAGGTGGATTCTGGAGTGACTTATTCACTATCGGTGTACAGGAGGATTCTGGAGTGACTTATTAACTATCGGTGTACAGGAGGATTCTGGAGTGACTTATTCACTATCGGTGTACAGGAGGATTCTGGAGTGACTTATTCACTATCGGTGTACAGGTGGATTCTGGAGTGACTTATTCACTATCGGTGTACAGGTGGATTATGGAGTGACTTATTCACTATCGGCGTACAGGTGGATTCTGGAGTGACTTATTCACTATCGGTGTACAGGTGGATTCTGGAGTGACTTATTCACTGTCGGTGTACAGGAGGATTCTGGAGTGACTTATTCACTTTAGGTGTACAGGAGGATTCTGGAGTGACTTATTCACTATCGGTGTACAGGAAGATTCTGGGGTAGCTTATTCACTATCGGTGTACAGGTGGATTCTGGAGTGACTTATTCACTATCGGCGTACAGGAGGATTCTGGAGTGACTTATTCACTATCGGTGTACAGGAGGATTCTGGAGTGACTTATTCACTATCGGTGTACAGGAGGATTCTGGAGTGACTTATTCACTATCGGTGTACAGGAGGATTCTGGAGTGACTTATTCACTATCGGTGTACAGGAGGATTCTGGAGTGACTTATTCACTATCGGTGTACAGGTGGATTCTGGAGTGACTTATTCACTATCGGTGTACAGGAGGATTCTGGAGTGACTTATTCACTATCGGTGTACAGGTGGATTCTGGAGTGACTTATTCACTATCGGTGTACAGGTGGATTCTGGAGTGACTTATTCGCTATCGGTGTACAGGAGGATTCTGGAGTGACTTATTCACTATCGGTGTACAGGAGGATTCTGGAGTGACTTATTCACTATAGGTGTACAGGAGGATTCTGGAGTGACTTATTCACTATCGGTGTACAGGAGGATTCTGGAGTGACTTATTCACTATCGGTGTACAGGTGGATTCTTCAGTGACTTATTCACTATCGGTCTACAGGTGGATTCTGGAGTGACTTATTCACTATCGGTGTACAGGTGGATTCTTCAGTGACTTATTCACTATCGGTGTACAGGAGGATTCTGCAGTGTCTTATTCACTATCGGTGTACAGGAGGATTCTGGAGTGACTTATTCACTATCGGTGTACAGGTGGATTCTGGAGTGACTTATTCACTATCGGTGTACAGGTGGATTCTGGAGTGACTTATTCACTATCGGTGTACAGGAGGATTCTGGAGTGACTTATTCACTATCGGTGTACAGGAGGATTCTGGAGTGACTTATTCACTATCGGTGTACAGGAGGATTCTGGAGTGACTTATTCACTATCGGTGTACAGGAGGATTCTGCAGTGTCTTATTCACTATCGGTGTACAGGAGGATTCTGGAGTGACTTATTCACTATCGGTGTACAGGTGGATTCTGGAGTGACTTATTCACTATCGGTGTACAGGTGGATTCTGCAGTGACATTTTCACTATCGGTGTACAGGAGGATTCTGGAGTGACATATTCACTATCGGTGTACAGGAGGATTCTGGAGTGACTTATTCACTATCGGTGTACAGGAGGATTCTGGAGTGACTTATTCACTATCGGTGTACAGGAGGATTCTGGAGTGACTTATTCACTATCGGTGTACAGGTGGATTCTGGAGTGACTGTAGCGCCGGCGTCCCTGCCCTCTGCTAGGCAGGGACGCTGTTCCCCTCACCTCCCTGCTCCGTGCCCGGCGTCCTCCTCCCGCTCTGCTGGCAGCGCGCGCTCCTTCCCGGTCACTGTGCTTAGGGCGCTCGCGCGCGCTCTCCCTCCCTCTTAAAGGGGCCGCGCGCGCCGTCCTAAGGAGTCCCCGGCCAATGGCCGGAGGACTTCACCATATATAAGGCACCTCCTCCAAAATGGAGGTGCCCGAGCAATGTTGTTGCACTGTTCACTACTCTGCTTCAGCCCTCAGGTCCCGTTGCCAGTTACCTGCCAGTTACCTGCCAGATTCCTGCCTGATTATCTGCTACCTGCCTGCTAGTCTGAGGTCCGACGGTCTGCCTTACTACTCCTGTCAGTCTGTCTAAGGACCAGCCTGCCCGCTCACCTGGGAGCGCACATCAGCCACCTGCCTGCTTGCCTGAGGTCCGACGGTCTGCCTTCCAACTCCTGTCAGTCTGTCTATGGACCAGCTTGCCCGCTCACCTGGGAGCACACTTCTGCTACCTGCCTGCTAGCCTACCTGGAGGCTCTGCCGTCACGTGCTGTGACCACCCGCCTGTCCAGAGACTTCTGCCCGCTCACCTGGGAGCGCTCATCTGCCGCCTGTCTGTTGGTCTTCCTGGAGGCTCCGCCGTCACATGCTGTGACCACCCGCCTGTCCAGAGACTTCTGCCCGCTCACCTGGGAGCGCTCATCTGCCGCCTGTCTGTTGGTCTTCCTGGAGGCTCCGCCGTCACATGCTGTGACCACCCGTTCATCCAGAGACTCTCGCCTGCTCACCTGGGAGCTCACGTCTATCATCAGCCGCCACAGGTCGTACCAACCCTTTACCTAGAGACTGCCCCGGTCACTTGCCGTGACCATCTGCCCGTTCATTCAGAGACTGCCCCGGTCACTTGCCGTGACCATCTGCCCGTTCATTCAGAGACTGCTCCGGTCACTTACCGTGACCATCTGCCCGTTCATTCAGAGACTGCCCCGGTCACTTGCCGTGACCTCCAGCCCGTTCACTCAGAGACTGTCCCGGTCACCTGCTGTGACTTCCTGCCCGTCTTCCCTGGTCGCCACCCGCTCCCTTACAAGGACCGCCCCCTTGTATAGTAGCTCAGAGGTTCCGCCTCCCAGACCCATTACAGTTTGCTCGGGCCATGGAAACCGGTGACACCCAAGCTCCCTCGCTCTCGGACCTCTGTCATGAACTGTCCCGTCAGAGGTCCCAACAGGAGTCCATCCTGGGTCACCTGCGGAATGTCAATTCTCGCCTGGACACTCTGACTGCTCCACCAGCAACCACCGCCAGTGCCATGACTCGCAACCCGGCAGCTCCGCTGCCCACCAATATCATGGTATCCTACCCCGGACCCCGTCTTTCTGCACCTCCTCGCTTCGGAGGCGACTCCGCCCAGGCTCGGGGCTTCATTAATCAGTGCACCCTGCACTTTGAACTATTGTCCCACCAGTTTAACTCCGACCGGGCCAAAATTGCCTTCATCATGTCCCATCTCACCGGGGAGGCCCTGGCCTGGCTAAATCCTCTATGGGAGAGAGGAGACCCCCTGGTGTCCGACTTGCCTGCCTTCCTCACGGCTTTCCGGAAAGTCTTCGACGAACCCGGACGGAAGACCTCATCCGCATCATCTCTGCTACGCCTCCGTCAGGGAAGTCTCACCGTGGGCCAATATGCCATACGGTTCCGTACCCTTGCCTCGGAGCTGGCCTGGGATAACGACGCTCTGGTATCCGTCTTCTGGGAGGGTCTGTCCGGCCGTATTAAAGATGAACTTGCCGGTCGGGACGTTCCTACCACTCTCGATGACCTAATAACTCTTGCCACCCGGATTGACCTACGGTTCCAGGAGAGTGCCAAAGAGGTCACCCGTGAGAGGAGGTTTCCACGTCTAGCTCCTACTTTTCAGAAACCCGTCACTCCCTCCGTCTCTCCCCAGGTACACTCTCCTGAGCCTATGCAGGTCGACCAGACCAAGATGGTCAAAACCCGTCAGGACTTACGCCGTGCCGAGGGGAGCTGCTTCTACTGTGGCAGTAAGGAGCACCGGATCCGTGCCTGCCCAGAGAGGTCGGGAAACGCCTGTGTCTAGGTTCGCTCAGAGAGGTCGACCTAGACAAGAATAAATCCTCTCCATCTCTGCTGCTGTCAGTTTCAATCGTCTGCGGGGAGAACCGTTATTTCGAACTAGCCCAACTGGACTCTGGAGCAGCCGGGAATCTTATTTCACAGTCCCTGGTAGAGAAATACCGCATCCCCACCAAACCTCTGGCTGTACCCTTGTCTGTTGCTGCCGTGGATGGGGGTCTCTTACCACGCCCCATCCAACTCATCACCGAATCCATTACTCTGCAGGTGGGAATGCTGCATTCTGAGAGTATCTCCTTTCATGTTCTGCCTGGACTCTCTCACGCCCTCTTACTAGGTCTACCTTGGCTCCAGAGACATGCACCCGTGCTTGACTGGCAGACCGGAGAAGTCCTTCGCTGGGGACAGGACTGCCATAAGACCTGTCTGGTTCCCGTCCATCCCGTCCGTCCTTCTCCTACCCCAGCTAATCTACCTGGACTTCCGATTCCTTATTGGTCTTATGCTGATGTCTTTAATAAAAAGGAAGCAGAGACACTACCCCCTCATAGACCATACGACTGCCCTATCGACTTGTTACCCGGTACTACTCCTCCCCGTGGGCGTATTTATCCATTATCCGCTGCTGAGACCCGGTCGATGTCCGAATATATTGAGGAGAATCTGGCCAGGGGATTCATCCGGAAATCTACCTCCCCGGCGGGAGCAGGCTTCTTCTTCGTAAAAAAGAAGGACGGCTCTCTCCGTCCCTGTATAGACTATAGAGGCCTTAACCAGATCACGGTGAAGAATAAGTACCCCCTTCCGCTCATTCCGGAGTTATTTGATCGTCTGAGAGGGGCTAGAATCTTCACCAAACTGGACCTCCGTGGGGCGTACAACCTGGTTCGTATCCGTCAGGGGGATGAATGGAAGACGGCATTCAACACCCGGGACGGCCACTATGAATATCTGGTAATGCCCTTTGGTCTCTGTAACGCTCCTGCCGTCTTTCAAGAGTTGGTCAATGACATCTTCCGGGACCTTCTCTACTCCTGCGTAGTGGTGTACCTGGACGACATCTTGGTCTTCTCTCCGGATCTCCAGACTCACCGGAGGGATGTTCGTCAGGTCCTGCTCAGGCTCAGGCAGAACCACCTCTTCGCTAAATATGAGAAGTGCCTCTTTGAGCAGACCTCGCTTCCGTTTTTGGGCTACATTATTTCTCAGACCGGCCTACGAATGGATCCAGAGAAACTGTCTGCCATCGAGAAATGGCCTCGACCGGAGGGGTTGAAGGCCATTCAGCGGTTCCTGGGCTTCGCCAACTACTACCGCCTCTTCATACCACACTTCTCTTCCCGGACTGCCCCAATTTCCGCGCTCACCCGTAAGGGTACTAATCCCAAAGAGTGGCCGCCCGAAGCAGAGGAGGCCTTTCTTTCCTTAAAACAGGCCTTCTCTTCCGCCCCGGTGCTGCATCGCCCGGATGGCAACAAGCAGTTCTTCCTGGAAGTTGACGCCTCCTCCTCTGGAGCCGGAGCGGTACTTACTCAAAAATCATCTTCCGGGAGGATGGTAACTTGCGGCTTCTTCTCTAAACTCTTCTCCTCCTCTGAACGCAATTATTCCATAGGAGACCGAGAGTTATTGGCCATCAAACTGGCATTGGAGGAGTGGCATTACCTGCTCGAGGGGGCTCTTCACCCGGTAATAATTTACACTGACCACAAGAACTTGGCTTACCTCCAGCATGCCCAGAGACTTAACCCGTGCCAAGCCCGGTGGTCCTTGTTTTTTGCTCGCTTTGATTTTGTTCTTCATTTTCGCCCGGCTGACAAAAACGTCAAGGCGGACGCCTTGTCTCGATCCTTTCTGGTGTCTGATCTCGAGGAAGATCCGAAACACATCATCGATCCCGCCAGAGTAATGCAGGTGGCTCCCGTGAGTCTAAATCGTCTCCCTCCCGGAAAGACGTTCGTATCAGTACCTGATCGGGAGAAGATCCTTCACTGGGGTCACTCGTCTAAACTAGCTGGCCATGCCGGTCAGAAAAAGACCCTCCAGCTTATTACCCGGCACTACTGGTGGCCTACCCTGCACAAGGATGTAATAGACTTTGTTTCTGCCTGTGTGTCCTGCGCCCGCAACAAAGTTCCGAGACACCTGCCAGCCGGTCGCCTCCTTCCTCTGCCAGTACCTGCTGCCCCCTGGCAGCATATAGCGATGGACTTCATAACTGATCTTCCCGTCTCTGCCGGTTGTACGGTCATTTGGGTGGTCGCTGACCGCTTCTCCAAGATGGCTCATTTCGTTCCCCTGCCAGGCCTCCCGTCTGCACCCAAGCTAGCTAAAGACTTTATTCGTCACATCTTTCGTCTCCATGGTCTGCCCCTCCACATCGTGTTGGATCGTGGGGTACAGTTCACCTCACGCTTCTGGAGAGCCACTTGTAAACTGCTAGATGTCACCCTGGACTTCTCTTCCGCTTACCACCCACAGTCCAATGGTCAAGTGGAGCGGATCAATCAGAACCTGACCAGTTACCTCCGACACTTCGTTAATGCCCATCATTCAGACTGGGTTGATCTCCTGCCATGGGCCGAATTCTCTTATAATAATCACGAGAGCGAATCCTCCTCCAAATCCCCGTTTTTTGTAGTCTTCGGTCAGCATCCTCGGATTCCTTTTCCTGTCTCCACCTCTGTGGACAACCCGGCTGCGGAATCTCTCGTTAGCAATTTTTCCTCCATTTGGGAGAGTACCCGATCCGCACTCCTTCAGTCGTCCGAACGGATGAAAAGACACGCTGACAAAAAACGCCTGGATCCTCCACAATTTCGTCCCGGAGATAAAGTCTGGCTCTCATCTAAATATGTCCGACTCAAGATACCTTCTTACAAGTTAGGGCCTCGGTTCATCGGCCCCCTGGAGGTCATCAGTCAGATCAACCCGGTGGCCTATAAATTGAAACTCCCGGCCAACTTACGGATCCCTAACTCCTTCCATGTATCTCTCCTCAAACCTGTGGTACTTAACTCTTTTTCCAAGTCTACAGGTACGCCTCCTGCTCCGGTTTCTGCTGAGGACGAGTTTGAGGTAGAGAACATTCTTGCCACCAAAAGGGTAAGAGGAAAGACCTTTTTTCTAGTAGATTGGAAGGGGTTTGGTCCTGAGGAGAGAACGTGGGAGCCCCGGGAGAACATCCATGCCCCTCTTATCCTTGCTAAATTTCTGTCTGGTCTAAAAAAGGGGGGGCCTAAAGGGGGGGGTAATGTAGTGCCGGCGTCCCTGCCCTCTGCTAGGCAGGGACGCTGTTCCCCTCACCTCCCTGCTCCGTGCCCGGCGTCCTCCTCCCGCTCTGCTGGCAGCGCGCGCTCCTTCCCGGCCACTGTGCTTAGGGCGCGCGCGCGCGTTCTCCCTCCCTCTTAAAGGGGCCGCGCGCGCCGTCCTAAGGAGTCCCCGGCCAATGGCCGGAGGACTTCACCATATATAAGGCACCTCCTCCAAAATGGAGGTGCCCGAGCAATGTTGTTGCACTGTTCACTACTCTGCTTCAGCCCTCAGGTCCCGTTGCCAGTTACCTGCCTGATTATCTGCTACCTGCCTGCTAGTCTGAGGTCCGACGGTCTGCCTTACTACTCCTGTCAGTCTGTCTAAGGACCAGCCTGCCCGCTCACCTGGGAGCACACTTCTGCTACCTGCCTGCTAGCCTACCTGGAGGCTCTGCCGTCACGTGCTGTGACCACCTGCCTGTCCAGTGACTCCTGCCCGCTCACCTGGGAGCGCTCATCTGCTGCCTGTCTGCTAGCCTACCTGGAGGCTCTGCCGTCACGTGCTGTGACCACCCGCCTGTCCAGAGACTTCTGCCCGCTCACCTGGGAGCGCTCATCTGCCGCCTGTCTGTTGGTCTTCCTGGAGGCTCCGCCGTCACATGCTGTGACCACCCGTTCATCCAGAGATTCTCGCCTGCTCACCTGGGAGCTCACGTCTATCATCAGCCGCCACAGGTCGTACCAACCCTTTACCTAGAGACTGCCCCGGTCACTTGCCGTGACCATCTGCCCGTTCATTCAGAGACTGCCCCGGTCACTTGCCGTGACCATCTGCCCGTTCATTCAGAGACTGCCCCGGTCACTTGCCGTGACCTCCAGCCCGTTCACTCAGAGACTGTCCCGGTCACCTGCTGTGACTTCCTGCCCGTCTTCCCTGGTCGCCACCCGCTCCCTTACAAGGACCGCCCCCTTGTATAGTAGCTCAGAGGTTCCGCCTCCCAGACCCATTACAGTTTGCTCGGGCCATGGAAACCGGTGACACCCAAGCTCCCTCGCTCTCGGACCTCTGTCATGAACTGTCCCGTCAGAGGTCCCAACAGGAGTCCATCCTGGGTCACCTGCGGAATGTCAATTCTCGCCTGGACACTCTGACTGCTCCACCAGCAACCACCGCCAGTGCCATGACTCGCAACCCGGCAGCTCCGCTGCCCACCAATATCATGGTATCCTACCCCGGACCCCGTCTTTCTGCACCTCCTCGCTTCGGAGGCGACTCCGCCCAGGCTCGGGGCTTCATTAATCAGTGCACCCTGCACTTTGAACTATTGTCCCACCAGTTTAACTCCGACCGGGCCAAAATTGCCTTCATCATGTCCCATCTCACCGGGGAGGCCCTGGCCTGGCTAAATCCTCTATGGGAGAGAGGAGACCCCCTGGTGTCCGACTTGCCTGCCTTCCTCACGGCTTTCCGGAAAGTCTTCGACGAACCCGGACGGAAGACCTCATCCGCATCATCTCTGCTACGCCTCCGTCAGGGAAGTCTCACCGTGGGCCAATATGCCATACGGTTCCGTACCCTTGCCTCGGAGCTGGCCTGGGATAACGACGCTCTGGTATCCGTCTTCTGGGAGGGTCTGTCCGGCCGTATTAAAGATGAACTTGCCGGTCGGGACGTTCCTACCACTCTCGATGACCTAATAACTCTTGCCACCCGGATTGACCTACGGTTCCAGGAGCGTGCCAAAGAGGTCACCCGTGAGAGGAGGTTTCCACGTCTAGCTCCTACTTTTCAGAAACCCGTCACTCCCTCCGTCTCTCCCCAGGTACACTCTCCTGAGCCTATGCAGGTCGACCAGACCAAGATGGTCAAAACCCGTCAGGACTTACGCCGTGCCGAGGGGAGCTGCTTCTACTGTGGCAGTAAGGAGCACCGGATCCGTGCCTGCCCAGAGAGGTCGGGAAACGCCTGTGTCTAGGTTCGCTCAGAGAGGTCGACCTAGACAAGAATAAATCCTCTCCATCTCTGCTGCTGTCAGTTTCAATCGTCTGCGGGGAGAACCGTTATTTCGAACTAGCCCAACTGGACTCTGGAGCAGCCGGGAATCTTATTTCACAGTCCCTGGTAGAGAAATACCGCATCCCCACCAAACCTCTGGCTGTACCCTTGTCTGTTGCTGCCGTGGATGGGGGTCTCTTACCACGCCCCATCCAACTCATCACCGAATCCATTACTCTGCAGGTGGGAATGCTGCATTCTGAGAGTATCTCCTTTCATGTTCTGCCTGGACTCTCTCACGCCCTCTTACTAGGTCTACCTTGGCTCCAGAGACATGCACCCGTGCTTGACTGGCAGACCGGAGAAGTCCTTCGCTGGGGACAGGACTGCCATAAGACCTGTCTGGTTCCCGTCCATCCCGTCCGTCCTTCTCCTACCCCAGCTAATCTACCTGGACTTCCGATTCCTTATTGGTCTTATGCTGATGTCTTTAATAAAAAGGAAGCAGAGACACTACCCCCTCATAGACCATACGACTGCCCTATCGACTTGTTACCCGGTACTACTCCTCCCCGTGGGCGTATTTATCCATTATCCGCTGCTGAGACCCGGTCGATGTCCGAATATATTGAGGAGAATCTGGCCAGGGGATTCATCCGGAAATCTACCTCCCCGGCGGGAGCAGGCTTCTTCTTCGTAAAAAAGAAGGACGGCTCTCTCCGTCCCTGTATAGACTATAGAGGCCTTAACCAGATCACGGTGAAGAATAAGTACCCCCTTCCGCTCATTCCGGAGTTATTTGATCGTCTGAGAGGGGCTAGAATCTTCACCAAACTGGACCTCCGTGGGGCGTACAACCTGGTTCGTATCCGTCAGGGGGATGAATGGAAGACGGCATTCAACACCCGGGACGGCCACTATGAATATCTGGTAATGCCCTTTGGTCTCTGTAACGCTCCTGCCGTCTTTCAAGAGTTGGTCAATGACATCTTCCGGGACCTTCTCTACTCCTGCGTAGTGGTGTACCTGGACGACATCTTGGTCTTCTCTCCGGATCTCCAGACTCACCGGAGGGACGTTCGTCAGGTCCTGCTCAGGCTCAGGCAGAATCACCTCTTCGCTAAATACGAGAAGTGCCTCTTTGAGCAGACCTCGCTTCCGTTTTTGGGCTACATTATTTCTCAGACCGGCCTACGAATGGATCCAGAGAAACTGTCTGCCATCGAGAAATGGCCTCGACCGGAGGGGTTGAAGGCCATTCAGCGGTTCCTGGGCTTCGCCAACTACTACCGCCTCTTCATACCACACTTCTCTTCCCGGACTGCCCCAATTTCCGCGCTCACCCGTAAGGGTACTAATCCCAAAGAGTGGCCGCCCGAAGCAGAGGAGGCCTTTCTTTCCTTAAAACAGGCCTTCTCTTCCGCCCCGGTGCTGCATCGCCCGGATGGCAACAAGCAGTTCTTCCTGGAAGTTGACGCCTCCTCCTCTGGAGCCGGAGCGGTACTTACTCAAAAATCATCTTCCGGGAGGATGGTAACTTGCGGCTTCTTCTCTAAACTCTTCTCCTCCTCTGAACGCAATTATTCCATAGGAGACCGAGAGTTATTGGCCATCAAACTGGCATTGGAGGAGTGGCATTACCTGCTCGAGGGGGCTCTTCACCCGGTAATAATTTACACTGACCACAAGAACTTGGCTTACCTCCAGCATGCCCAGAGACTTAACCCGTGCCAAGCCCGGTGGTCCTTGTTTTTTGCTCGCTTTGATTTTGTTCTTCATTTTCGCCCGGCTGACAAAAACGTCAAGGCGGACGCCTTGTCTCGATCCTTTCTGGTGTCTGATCTCGAGGAAGATCCGAAACACATCATCGATCCCGCCAGAGTAATGCAGGTGGCTCCCGTGAGTCTAAATCGTCTCCCTCCCGGAAAGACGTTCGTATCAGTACCTGATCGGGAGAAGATCCTTCACTGGGGTCACTCGTCTAAACTAGCTGGCCATGCCGGTCAGAAAAAGACCCTCCAGCTTATTACCCGGCACTACTGGTGGCCTACCCTGCACAAGGATGTAATAGACTTTGTTTCTGCCTGTGTGTCCTGCGCCCGCAACAAAGTTCCGAGACACCTGCCAGCCGGTCGCCTCCTTCCTCTGCCAGTACCTGCTGCCCCCTGGCAGCATATAGCGATGGACTTCATAACTGATCTTCCCGTCTCTGCCGGTTGTACGGTCATTTGGGTGGTCGCTGACCGCTTCTCCAAGATGGCTCATTTCGTTCCCCTGCCAGGCCTCCCGTCTGCACCCAAGCTAGCTAAAGACTTTATTCGTCACATCTTTCGTCTCCATGGTCTGCCCCTCCACATCGTGTTGGATCGTGGGGTACAGTTCACCTCACGCTTCTGGAGAGCCACTTGTAAACTGCTAGATGTCACCCTGGACTTCTCTTCCGCTTACCACCCACAGTCCAATGGTCAAGTGGAGCGGATCAATCAGAACCTGACCAGTTACCTCCGACACTTCGTTAATGCCCATCATTCAGACTGGGTTGATCTCCTGCCATGGGCCGAATTCTCTTATAATAATCACGAGAGCGAATCCTCCTCCAAATCCCCGTTTTTTGTAGTCTTCGGTCAGCATCCTCGGATTCCTTTTCCTGTCTCCACCTCTGTGGACAACCCGGCTGCGGAATCTCTCGTTAGCAATTTTTCCTCCATTTGGGAGAGTACCCGATCCGCACTCCTTCAGTCGTCCGAACGGATGAAAAGACACGCTGACAAAAAACGCCTGGATCCTCCACAATTTCGTCCCGGAGATAAAGTCTGGCTCTCATCTAAATATGTCCGACTCAAGATACCTTCTTACAAGTTAGGGCCTCGGTTCATCGGCCCCCTGGAGGTCATCAGTCAGATCAACCCGGTGGCCTATAAATTGAAACTCCCGGCCAACTTACGGATCCCTAACTCCTTCCATGTATCTCTCCTCAAACCTGTGGTACTTAACTCTTTTTCCAAGTCTACAGGTACGCCTCCTGCTCCGGTTTCTGCTGAGGACGAGTTTGAGGTAGAGAACATTCTTGCCACCAAAAGGGTAAGAGGAAAGACCTTTTTTCTAGTAGATTGGAAGGGGTTTGGTCCTGAGGAGAGAACGTGGGAGCCCCGGGAGAACATCCATGCCCCTCTTATCCTTGCTAAATTTCTGTCTGGTCTAAAAAAGGGGGGGCCTAAAG
This sequence comes from Phyllobates terribilis, assembly GCF_046119375.1. Taxonomy (NCBI): domain Eukaryota; kingdom Metazoa; phylum Chordata; class Amphibia; order Anura; family Dendrobatidae; genus Phyllobates; species Phyllobates terribilis. The sequence goes on from NW_027363722.1 coordinate 94,993, forward strand.
GGGGGGGTAATGTAGTGCCGGCGTCCCTGCCCTCTGCTAGGCAGGGACGCTGTTCCCCTCACCTCCCTGCTCCGTGCCCGGCGTCCTCCTCCCGCTCTGCTGGCAGCGCGCGCTCCTTCCCGGCCACTGTGCTTAGGGCGCGCGCGCGCGTTCTCCCTCCCTCTTAAAGGGGCCGCGCGCGCCGTCCTAAGGAGTCCCCGGCCAATGGCCGGAGGACTTCACCATATATAAGGCACCTCCTCCAAAATGGAGGTGCCCGAGCAATGTTGTTGCACTGTTCACTACTCTGCTTCAGCCCTCAGGTCCCGTTGCCAGTTACCTGCCTGATTATCTGCTACCTGCCTGCTAGTCTGAGGTCCGACGGTCTGCCTTACTACTCCTGTCAGTCTGTCTAAGGACCAGCCTGCCCGCTCACCTGGGAGCACACTTCTGCTACCTGCCTGCTAGCCTACCTGGAGGCTCTGCCGTCACGTGCTGTGACCACCTGCCTGTCCAGTGACTCCTGCCCGCTCACCTGGGAGCGCTCATCTGCTGCCTGTCTGCTAGCCTACCTGGAGGCTCTGCCGTCACGTGCTGTGACCACCCGCCTGTCCAGAGACTTCTGCCCGCTCACCTGGGAGCGCTCATCTGCCGCCTGTCTGTTGATCTTCCTGGAGGCTCCGCCGTCACATGCTGTGACCACCCGTTCATCCAGAGATTCTCGCCTGCTCACCTGGGAGCTCACGTCTATCATCAGCCGCCACAGGTCGTACCAACCCTTTACCTAGAGACTGCCCCGGTCACTTGCCGTGACCATCTGCCCGTTCATTCAGAGACTGCCCCGGTCACTTGCCGTGACCATCTGCCCGTTCATTCAGAGACTGCCCCGGTCACTTGCCGTGACCTCCAGCCCGTTCACTCAGAGACTGTCCCGGTCACCTGCTGTGACTTCCTGCCCGTCTTCCCTGGTTGCCACCCGCTCCCTTACAAGGACCGCCCCCTTGTATAGTAGCTCAGAGGTTCCGCCTCCCACACCCGTTACAGTGACTTATTCACTATCGGTGTACAGGTGGATTCTGGAGTGACTTATTCACTATCGGTGTACAGGTGGATTCTGGAGTGACTTATTCACTATCGGTGTACAGGTGGATTCTGGAGTGACTTATTCGCTATCGGTGTACAGGTGGATTCTGGAGTGACTTATTCGCTATCGGTGTACAGGTGGATTCTGCAGTGACTTATTCACTATCGGTGTACAGGAGGATTCTGGAGTGACTTATTCACTATCGGTGTACAGGAGGATTCTGGAGTGACTTATTCACTATCTGTGTACAGGAGGATTCTGGAGTGACTTATTCACTATCGGTGTACAGGAGGATTCTGGAGTGACTTATTCACTATCGGTGTACAGGAGGATTCTGGAGTGACTTATTCACTATCGGTGTACAGGAGGATTCTTGAGTGACTTATTCACTATCTGTGTACAGGAGGATTCTGGAGTGACTTATTCACTATCGGTGTACAGGAGGATTCTGGAGTGACTTATTCACTATCGGTGTACAGGAGGATTCTGGAGTGACTTATTCACTATCGGTGTACAGGAGGATTCTGGAGTGACTTATTCACTATCGGCGTACAGGTGGATTCTGGAGTGACTTATTCACTATCGGTGTACAGGTGGATTCTGGAGTGACTTATTCACTATCGGCGTACAGGTGGATTCTGGAGTGACTTATTCACTATCGGTGTACAGGTGGATTCTGGAGTGACTTATTCGCTATCGGTGTACAGGTGGATTCTGGAGTGACTTATTCACTATCGGTGTACAGGTGGATTCTGCAGTGACTTATTCACTATCGGTGTACAGGTGGATTCTGGAGTGACTTATTCACTATCGGTGTACAGGAGGATTCTGGAGTGACTTATTCACTATAGGTGTACAGGAGGATTCTGGAGCGACTTATTCACTATCGGTGTACAGGTGGATTCTGGAGTAACTTATTCACTATCGGTGTACAGGAGGATTCTGGAGTGACTTATTCACTATCGGTGTACAGGAGGATTCTTCAGTGACTTATTCACTATCGGTGTACAGGAGGATTCTGGAGTGATTTATACACTATCGGTGTACAGGTGGATTCTGGAGTGACTTATTCACTATCGGTGTACAGGAGGATTCTGGAGTGACTTATTCACTATCGGTGTACAGGAGGATTCTTCAGTGACTTATTCACTATCGGTGTACAGGTGGATTCTGGAGTGACTTATTCACTATCGGTGTACAGGAGGATTCTGGAGTGACTTATTCACTATCGGTGTACAGGTGGATTCTGGAGTAACTTATTCACTATCGGTGTACAGGAGGATTCTGGAGTGACTTATTCACTATCGGTGTACAGGAGGATTCTTCAGTGACTTATTCACTATCGGTGTACAGGTGGATTCTGGAGTGACTTATTCACTATCGGTGTACAGGAGGATTCTGGAGTGACTTATTCACTATCGGTGTACAGGTGGATTCTGGAGTGACTTATTCGCTATCGGTGTACAGGAGGATTCTGGAGTGACTTATTCACTATCGGTGTACAGGTGGATTCTTCAGTGACTTATTCACTATCGGTGTACAGGAGGATTCTTCAGTGACTTATTCACTATCGGTGTAGAGGTGGATTCTGGAGTGACTTATTCACTATCGGTGTACAGGAGGATTCTGGAGTGACTTATTCACTATCGGTGTACAGGTGGATTCTGCAGTGACTTATTCACTATCGGTGTTCAGGTGGATTCTGGAGTGACTTATTCACTATCGGTGTACAGGAGGATTCTGGAGTGACTGATTCACTATCGGTGTACAGGTGGATTCTGCAGTGACTTATTCACTATCGGTGTACAGGAGGATTCTGGAGTGACTTATTCACTATCGGTGTACAGGAGGATTCTGGAGTGACTTATTCACTATCGGTGTACTGGAGGATTCTGGAGTGACTTATTCACTATCGGTGTACAGGAGGATTCTGGAGTGACTTATTCACTATCGGTGTACAGGAGGATTCTGGAGTGACTTATTCACTATTGGTGTACAGGTGGATTCTGGAGTGACTTATTCGCTATCGGTGTACAGGTGGATTCTGGAGTGACTTATTCGCTATCAGTGTACAGGAGGATTCTGGAGTGACTTATTCACTATCGGTGTACAGGTGGATTCTGGAGTGACTTATTAACTATCGGTGTACAGGAAGATTCTGGAGTGACTTATTCACTAACGGTGTACAGGTGGATTCTGGAGTGACTTATTCACTATCGGTGTACAGGTGGATTCTGGAGTGACTTATTCACTATCGGTGTACAGGTGGACTCTGGAGTGACTTATTCACTATCAGTGTACAGGAGGATTCTGGAGTGACTTATTCACTATCGGTGTACAGGAGGATTCTGGAGTGACTTATTCACTATTGGTGTACAGGTGGATTCTGGAGTGACTTATTCGCTATCGGTGTACAGGTGGATTCTGGAGTGACTTATTCGCTATCAGTGTACAGGAGGATTCTGGAGTGACTTATTCACTATCGGTGTACAGGTGGATTCTGGAGTGACTTATTAACTATCGGTGTACAGGAAGATTCTGGAGTGACTTATTCACTAACGGTGTACAGGTGGATTCTGGAGTGACTTATTCACTATCGGTGTACAGGTGGATTCTGGAGTGACTTATTCACTATCGGTGTACAGGTGGATTCTGGAGTGACTTATTTACTATCGGTGTACAGAAGGATTCTGAAGTGACTTATTCACTATCGGTGTACAGGAGGATTCTGGAGTGACTTATACACTATCGGTGTACAGGTGGATTCTGGAGTGACTTATTCACTATCGGTGTACAGAAGGATTCTGAAGTGACTTATTCACTATCGGTGTACAGGAGGATTCTGGAGTGACTTATTCACTATCGGTGTACAGGAGGATTCTGGAGTGACTTATTCACTATCGGTGTTCAGGTGGATTCTGCAGTGTCTTATTCACTATCGGTGTACAGGAGGATTCTGGAGTGACTTATTCACTATCGGTGTACAGGTGGATTCTGGAGTGACTTATTCACTATCGGTGTACAGGTGGATTCTGGAGTGACTTATTCACTATCGGTGTACAGGTGGATTCTTCAGTGACTTATTCACTATCGGTGTACAGGTGGATTCTGGAGTGACTTATTCACTATCGGTGTACAGGAGGATTCTGGAGTGACTTATTCACTATCGGTGTACAGGAGGATTCTGGAGTGACTTATTCACTATCGGTGTACAGGTGGATTCTGGAGTGACTTATTCACTATCGGTGTACAGGAGGATTCTGAAGTGACTTATTCACTATCGGTGTACAGGAGGATTCTGGAGTGACTTATTCACTATCGGTGTACAGGCGGATTCTGCAGTGTCTTATTCACTATCGGTGTACAGGTGGATTCTTCAGTGACTTATTCACTATCGGTGTACAGGAGGATTCTGGAGTGACTTATTCACTATCGGTGTACAGGAGGATTCTGGAGTGACTTATTCACTATTGGTGTACAGGTGGATTTTTCAGTGACTTATTCACTATCGGTGTACAGGTGGATTCTGGAGTGACTTATTCACTATCGGTGTGCAGGAGGATTCTGGAGTGACTTATTCACTATCGGTGTACAGGTGGATTCTGGAGTGACTTATTCACTATTGGTGTACAGGTGGATTGTGGAGTGACTTTTTCACTATCGGTGTACAGGAGGATTCTGGAGTGACTTATTCACTATCGGTGTACAGGTGGATTCTGGAGTGACTTATTCACTATCGGTGTGCAGGAGGATTCTGCAGTGTCTTATTCACTATCGGTGTACAGGTGGATTCTTCAGTGACTTATTCACTATCGGTGTACAGGTGGATACTGCAGTGACTTATTCACTATCGGTGTACAGGAGGATTCTGAAGTTACTTATTCACTATCGGTGTACAGGAGGATTCTAAACTGACTTATTCACTATCGGTGTACAGGAGGATTCTGGAGTGACTTATTCACTATCGGTGTACAGGTGGATTCTGCAGTGTCTTATTCACTATCGGTGTACAGGTGGATTCTTCAGTGACTTATTCACTATCGGTGTACAGGAGGATTCTGGAGTGACTTATTCACTATCGGTGTACAAGAGGATTCTGGAGTGACTTATTCAATATCGGTGTACAGGTGGATTTTTCAGTGACTTATTCACTATCGGTGTACAGGTGGATTCTGGAGTGACTTATTCACTATCGGTGTGCAGGAAGATTCTGGAGTGACTTATTCACTATCGGTGTACAGGAGGATTCTGGAGTGACATATTCACTATCGGTGTACAGGAGGATTCTGGAGTGACTTATTCACTATCGGTGTACAGGTGGATTCTGGAGTGACTTATTCACTATCGGTGTACAGGAGGATTCTTCAGTGAATTATTCACTATCGGTGTACAGGTGGAATGTGCAGTGACTTATTCACTATCGGTGTACAGGAGGATTATTCAGTGACTTATTCACTATCGGTGTACAGGAGGATTCTGGAGTGACTTATTCACTATCGGTGTACAGGTGGATTCTGGAGTGACTTATTCACTATCGGTGTACAGGTGGATTCTGGAGTGACTTATTCACTATCGGTGTACAGGAGGATTCTGCAGTGACAAATTCACTATCGGTGTACAGGAGGATTCTGGAGTGACTTATTCACTATCGGTGTACAGGTGGATTCTGGAGTGACTTATTCACTATCGGTGTACAGGAGGATTGTGGAGTGACTTATTCACTATCGGTGTACAGGAGGATTCTGGAGTGACTTATTCACTATCGGTGTACAGGAGGATTCTGGAGTGACTTATTCACTATCGGTGTACAGGAGGATTCTGGAGTGACTTATTCAATATCGGTGTACAGGTGGATTCTGGAGTGACTTATTCACTATCGGTGTGCATGAAGATTCTGGAGTGACTTATTCACTATCGGTGTACAGGAGGATTCTGGAGTGACATATTCACTATCGGTGTACAGGAGGATTCTGGAGTGACTTATTCACTATCGGTGTACAGGTGGATTCTGGAGTGACTTATTCACTATCGGTGTACAGGAGGATTCTTCAGTGAATTATTCACTATCGGTGTACAGGTGGATTCTGGAGTGACTTATTCACTATCGGTGTACAGGTGGAATCTGCAGTGACTTATTCACTATCGGTGTACAGGAGGATTATTCAGTGACTTATTCACTATCGGTGTACAGGAGGATTCTGGAGTGACTTATTCACTATCGGTGTACAGGTGGATTCTGGAGTGACGTATTCACTATCGGTGTACAGGTGGATTCTGGAGTGACTTATTCACTATCGGTGTACAAGAGGATTCTGCAGTGACAAATTCACTATCGGTGTACAGGAGGATTCTGGAGTGACTTATTCACTATCGGTGTACAGGTGGATTCTGGAGTGACTTATTCACTATCGGTGTACAGGAGGATTCTGAAGTGACTTATTCACTATCGGTGTACAGGTGGATTCTGCAGTGACTTATTCACTATCGGTGTACAGGTGGATTCTGCATTGTCTTATTCACTATCGGTGTACAGGTGGATTCTTCAGTGACTTATTCACTATCGGTGTACAGGTGGATTCTTCAGTGACTTATTCACTATCGGTGTACAGGAGGATTCTGGAGTGACTTATTCACTATTGGTGTACAGGAGGATTCTGGAGTGACTTATTCACTATCGGTGTACAGGTGGATTTTTCAGTGACTTATTCACTATCGGTGTACAGGTGGATTCTGGAGTGACTTATTCACTATCGGTGTGCAGGAAGATTCTGGAGTGACTTATTCACTATCGGTGTACAGTAGGATTCTGGAGTGACTTATTCACTATCGGTGTACAGGTGGATTCTTCAGTGACTTATTCACTATCGGTGTACAGGTGGATTCTGGAGTGACTTATTCACTATCGGTGTACAGGAGGATTCTGGAGTGACTTATTCAATATCGGTGTACAGGAGGATTCTGGAGTGACTTATTCACTATCGGTGTACAGGTGGATTCTGGAGTGACTTATTCACTATTGGTGTACAGGAGAATTCTGGAGTGACTTATTCACTATCGGTGTACAGGTGGAATCTGCAGTGACTTATTCACTATCGGTATACATGAGGATTCTGCAGTGACTTATTCACTATCGGTGTACAGGAGGATTCTGGAGTGACTTATTCACTATTGGTCTACAGGAGAATTCTGGAGTAGCTTATTCACTATCGGTGTACAGGTGGATTCTGGAGTGACTTATTCCCTATTGGTGTACAGGTGGATTCTGGAGTGACTTATTCCCTATTGGTGTACAGGTGGATTCTGGAGTGACTTATTCCCTATCGGTGTACAGGTGGATTCTGGAGTGACTTATTCACTATCGGTGTACAGGAGGATTCTGGAGTGACTTATCCACTATCGCTATACATGAGGATTCTGCAGTGACTTATTCACTATCGGTCTAAAGGAGGATTCTGTAGTGACTTATTCACTATAGGTGTACAGGTGGATTCTGGAGTAGCTTATTCACTATCGGTGTACAGGAGGATTCTGGAGTGACTTATTCACTATCGGTGTACAGGAGGATTCTGGAGTGACTTATTCCCTATCGGTGTACAGGAGGATTCTGGAGTGACTTATTCCCTATCAGTGTACAGGTGGATTCTGGAGTGACTTATTCCCTATAGGTGTACAGGAGGATTCTGGAGTGACTTATTCACTATCGATGTACAGGTGGATTCTGGAGTGACTTATTCACTATCGGTGTACAGGTGGATTCTGGAGTGACTTATTCACTATCGGTGTACAGGAGGATTCTGGAGTGACTTATTCCCTATCGGTGTACAGGTGGATTCTGGAGTGACTTATTCCCTATAGGTGTACAGGAGGATTCTGGAGTGACTTATTCACTATCGATGTACAGGTGGATTCTGCAGTGACTTATTCACTATCGGAGTACAGGAGAATTCTGGAGTGACTTATTCACTATCGGTGTACAGGTGGATTCTGGAGTGACTTATTCACTATCGATGTACAGTTGGATTCTGGAGTGTCTTATTCACTATCGGTGTACAGGAGGATTCTGGAGTGACTTATTCACTATCGGTGTACAGGAGGATTCTGGAGTGACTTATACACTATCGGTGTACATGAGAATTCTGCAGTGACTTATTCACTATTGGTGTACAGGAGGATTCTGAAGTGACATATTCACTATCGGTGTACAGGAGGATTCTGGAGTGACTTATTCACTATCGATGTACAGGTGGATACTGCAGTGTCTTGTTCACTATCGGTGTACAGGTGGATTCTGGAGTGACATATTCACTATCGGTGTACAGGAGGATTCTGGAGTGACTTATTCACTATCGGTGTACAGGAGGATTCTGGAGTGACTTATTCACTATCGGTGTACAGGTGGTTACTGCAGTGTTTTATTCACTATCGGTGTACAGGTAGATTCTGGAGTGACATATTCACTATCGGTGTACAGGAGGATTCTGGAGTGACTTATTCACTATCGGTGTACAGGTGGATTCTGGAGTGACTTATTCACTATCGGTGTACAGGAGGATTCTGGAGTGACTTATTCCCTATCGGTGTACAGGTGGATTCTGGAGTGACTTATTCACTATTGGTCTACAGGAGAATTCTGGAGTGTCTTATTCACTATCGGTGTACAGGTGGATTCTTGAGTGACTTATCCACTATCGGTGTACAGGAGGATTCTGCAGTGACATATTCACTATCGGTGTACAGGAGGATTCTGGAGTGACTTGTTCACTATCGGTGTACAGGAGGATTCTGGAGTGACTTATTCACTATCGGTGTACAGGAGGATTCTGGAGTGACTTATTCACTATCGGTGTACAGGTGGTTACTGCAGTGTCTTATTCACTATCGGTGTACAGGTGGATTCTGGAGTGACATATTCACTATCGGTGTACAGGAGGATTCTGGAGTGACTTATTCACTATCGGTGTACAGGTGGATTCTGGAGTGACTTATTCACTATCGGTGTACAGGAGGATTCTGGAGTGACTTATTCACTATCGGTGTACTGGAGGATTCTGGAGTGACTTATTCACTATCGGTATACAGGTGGTTACTGCAGTGTCTTATTCACTATCGGTGTACAGGTGGATTCTGGAGTGACATATTCACTATCGGTGTACAGGAGGATTCTGGAGTGTCTTATTCACTATCAGTGTACAGGTGGATTCTTGAGTGACTTATCCACTATCGGTGTACAGGAGGATTCTGCAGTGACATATTCACTATCGGTGTACAGGAGGATTCTGGAGTGACTTGTTCACTATCGGTGTACAGGAGGATTCTGGAGTGACTTATTCACTATCGGTGTGCAGGAGGATTCTGGAGTGACTTATTCACTATCGGTGTACAGGTGGTTACTGCAGTGTCTTATTCACTATCGGTGTACAGGTGGATTCTGGAGTGACATATTCACTATCGGTGTACAGGAGGATTCTGGAGTGACTTATTCACTATCGGTGTACAGGTGGATTCTGGAGTGACTTATTCACTATCGGTGTACAGGAGGATTCTGGAGTGACTTATTCCCTATCGGTGTACAGGTGGATTCTGGAGTGACTTATTCACTATTGGTCTACAGGAGAATTCTGGAGTGTCTTATTCACTATCGGTGTACAGGTGGATTCTTGAGTGACTTATCCACTATCGGTGTACAGGAGGATTCTGCAGTGACATATTCACTATCGGTGTACAGGAGGATTCTGGAGTGACTTGTTCACTATTGGTCTACAGGAGAATTCTGGAGTGTCTTATTCACTATCGGTGTACAGGTGGATTCTGGAGTGACTTATTCACTATCGGTGTACAGGAGGATTCTGGAGTGACTTATTCACTATCGGTGTACAGGTGGATTCTGAAGTGACTTATTCACTATCGGTGTACAGGTGGATTCTGGAGTGGCTTATTCATATCGGTGTACAGGTGGATTCTGGAGTGACTTATTCACTATCGGTGTACAGGAGGATTCTGGAGTGACTTATTCACTATCGGTGTACTGGAGGATTCTGGAGTGACTTATTCACTATCGGTGTACAGGAGGATTCTGCAGTGACATATTCACTATCGGTGTACAGGAGGATTCTGGAGTGACTTGTTCACTATCGGTGTATAGGAGGATTCTGGAGTGACTTATTCACTATCGGTGTACTGGAGGATTCTGGAGTGACTTATTCACTGTCGGTATACTGGAGGATTCTGGAGTGACTTATTCACTATTGGTGTACAGGTGGATTCTGGAGTGACTTATTCACTATCGGTGTACAGGAGGATTCTGGAGTGACTTATTCACTATCGGTGTACAGGAGGATTCTGTAGTGACTTATTCACTATCGGTGTACAGGAGGATTCTGGAGTGACTTATTCACTATCGGTGTACAGGTGGATTCTGGAGTGACTTATTCACTATCAGTGTACAGGAGGATTCTGCAGTGACATATTCACTATCGGTGTACAGGAGGATTCTGGAGTGACTTGTTCACTATCGGTGTACAGGAGGATTCTGGAGTGACTTATTCACTATCGGTGTACAGGAGGATTCTGGAGTGACTTATTCACTATCGGTGTACAGGTGGATTCTGCAGTGTCTTATTCACTATCGGTGTACAGGAGGATTCTGGAATGACTTATTCACTATCGGTGTACAGGTGGATTCTGGAGTGACTTATTCACTATCGGTGTACAGGTGGATTCTTCAGTGACTTATTCACTATCGGTGTACAGGTGGATTCTGGAGTGACTTATTCACTATCGGTGTACAGGAGGATTCTGGAGTGACTTATTCACTATCGGTGTACAGGAGGATTCTGGAGTGACTTATTCACTATCGGTGTACAGGTGGATTCTGGAGTGACTTATTCACTATCGGTGTACAGGAGGATTCTGAAGTGACTTATTCACTATCGGTGTACAGGAGGATTCTGGAGTGACTTATTCACTATCGGTGTACAGGCGGATTCTGCAGTGTCTTATTCACTATCGGTGTACAGGTGGATTCTTCAGTGACTTATTCACTATCGGTGTACAGGAGGATTCTGGAGTGACTTATTCACTATCGGTGTACAGGAGGATTCTGGAGTGACTTATTCACTATCGGTGTACAGGTGGATTTTTCAGTGACTTATTCACTATCGGTGTACAGGTGGATTCTGGAGTGACTTATTCACTATCGGTGTGCAGGAGGATTCTGGAGTGACTTATTCACTATCGGTGTACAGGTGGATTCTGGAGTGACTTATTCACTATCGGTGTATAGGAGGATTCTGGAGTGACTTATTCACTATCGTTGTACAGGAGGATTCTGGAGTGACTTATTCACTATCGGTGTACAGGTGGATTCTGGAGTGACTTATTCACTATCGGTGTACAGGAGGATTCTGGAGTGACTTATTCACTATCGGTGTACAGGTGGATTGTGGAGTGACTTTTTCACTATCGGTGTACAGGAGGTTTCTGGAGTGACTTATTCACTATCGGTGTACAGGTGGATTCTGGAGTGACTTATTCACTATCGGTGTGCAGGAGGATTCTGCAGTGTCTTATTCACTATCGGTGTACAGGTGGATTCTTCAGTGACTTATTCACTATCGGTGTACAGGTGGATTCTGCAGTGACTTATTCACTATCGGTGTACAGGAGGATTCTGAAGTTACTTATTCACTATCGGTGTACAGGAAGATTCTGGAGTGACTTATTCACTATCGGTGTACAGGTGGATTCTGCAGTGTCTTATTCACTATCGGTGTACAGGAGGATTCTGGAGTGACTTATTCACTATCGGTGTACAGGTGGATTCTGGAGTGACTTATTCACTATCGGTGTACAGGTGGATTCTTCAGTGACTTATTCACTATCGGTGTACAGGTGGATTCTGGAGTGACTTATTCACTATCGGTGTACAGGAGGATTCTGGAGTGACTTATTCACTATCGGTGTACAGGAGGATTCTGGAGTGACTTATTCACTATCGGTGTACAGGTGGATTCTGGAGTGACTTATTCACTATCGGTGTACAGGAGGATTCTGAAGTGACTTATTCACTATCGGTGTACAGGAGGATTCTGGAGTGACTTATTCACTATCGGTGTACAGGTGGATTCTTCAGTGACTTATTCACTATCAGTGTACAGGAGGATTCTGGAGTGACTTATTCACTATCGGTGTACAGGAGGATTCTGGAGTGACTTATTCACTATCGGTGTACAGGTGGATTTTTCAGTGACTTATTCACTATCGGTGTACAGGTGGATTCTGGAGTGACTTATTCACTATCGGTGTGCAGGAGGATTCTGGAGTGACTTATTCACTATCGGTGTACAGGTGGATTCTGGAGTGACTTATCACTATCGGTGTACAGGTGGACTGTGGAGTGACTTTTTCACTATCGGTGTACAGGAGGATTCTGGAGTGACTTATTCACTATCGGTGTACAGGTGGATTCTGGAGTGACTTATTCACTATCGGTGTGCAGGAGGATTCTGCAGTGTCTTATTCACTATCGGTGTACAGGTGGATTCTTCAGTGACTTATTCACTATCGGTGTACAGGTGGATTCTGCAGTGACTTATTCACTATCGGTGTACAGGAGGATTCTGAAGTTACTTATTCACTAACGGTGTACAGGAGGATTCTGAAGTGACTTATTCACTATCGGTGTGCAGGAGGATTCTGGAGTGACTTATTCACTATCGGTGTACAGGTGGATTCTGGAGTGACTTATCACTATCGGTGTACAGGTGGACTGTGGAGTGACTTTTTCACTATCGGTGTACAGGAGGATTCTGGAGTGACTTATTCACTATCGGTGTACAGGTGGATTCTGGAGTGACTTATTCACTATCGGTGTGCAGGAGGATTCTGCAGTGTCTTATTCACTATCGGTGTACAGGTGGATTCTTCAGTGACTTATTCACTATCGGTGTACAGGTGGATTCTGCAGTGACTTATTCACTATCGGTGTACAGGAGGATTCTGAAGTTACTTATTCACTAACGGTGTACAGGAGGATTCTGAAGTGACTTATTCACTATCGGTGTACAGGAGGATTCTGGAGTGACTTATTCACTATCGGTGTACAGGTGGATTCTGGAGTGACTTATTCACTATCGGTGTACAGGTGGATTCTGGAGTGACTTATTCACTATCGGTGTACAGGAGGATTCTGAAGTGACTTATTCACTATCGGTGTACAGGAGGATTCTGGAGTGACTTATTCACTATCGGTGTACAGGCGGATTCTGCAGTGTCTTATTCACTATCGGTGTACAGGTGGATTCTTCAGTGACTTATTCACTATCGGTGTACAGGAGGATTCTGGAGTGACTTATTCACTATCGGTGTACAGGAGGATTCTGGAGTGACTTATTCACTATCGGTGTACAGGTGGATTTTTCAGTGACTTATTCACTATCGGTGTACAGGTGGATTCTGGAGTGACTTATTCACTATCGGTGTGCAGGAGGATTCTGGAGTGACTTATTCACTATCGGTGTACAGGTGGATTCTGGAGTGACTTATTCACTATCGGTGTATAGGAGGATTCTGGAGTGACTTATTCACTATCGTTGTACAGGAGGATTCTGGAGTGACTTATTCACTATCGGTGTACAGGTGGATTCTGGAGTGACTTATTCACTATCGGTGTACAGGAGGATTCTGGAGTGACTTATTCACTATCGGTGTACAGGTGGATTGTGGAGTGACTTTTTCACTATCGGTGTACAGGAGGTTTCTGGAGTGACTTATTCACTATCGGTGTACAGGTGGATTCTGGAGTGACTTATTCACTATCGGTGTGCAGGAGGATTCTGCAGTGTCTTATTCACTATCGGTGTACAGGTGGATTCTTCAGTGACTTATTCACTATCGGTGTACAGGTGGATTCTGCAGTGACTTATTCACTATCGGTGTACAGGAGGATTCTGAAGTTACTTATTCACTATCGGTGTACAGGAGGATTCTGAAGTGACTTATTCACTATCGGTGTACAGGAGGATTCTGGAGTGACTTATTCACTATCGGTGTACAGGTGGATTCTGCAGTGTCTTATTCACTATCGGTGTACAGGTGGATTCTTCAGTGACTTATTCACTATCGGTGTACAGGAGGATTCTGGAGTGACTTATTCACTATCTGTGTACAGGAGGATTCTGGAGTGACTTATTCAATATCGGTGTACAGGTGGATTTTTCAGTGACTTATTCACTATCGGTGTACAGGTGGATTGTGGAGTGACTTATTCACTATCGGTGTGCAGGAAGATTCTGGAGTGACTTATTCACTATCGGTGTACAGGAGGATTCTGGAGTGACATATTCACTATCGGTGTACAGGAGGATTCTGGAGTGACTTATTCACTATCGGTGTACAGGTGGATTCTGGAGTGACTTATTCACTATCGGTGTACAGGAGGATTCTTCAGTGAATTATTCACTATCGGTGTACAGGTGGAATCTGCAGTGACTTATTCACTATCGGTGTACAGGAGGATTATTCAGTGACTTATTCACTATCGGTGTACAGGAGGATTCTGGAGTGACTTATTCACTATCGGTGTACAGGTGGATTCTGGAGTGACTTATTCACTATCGGTGTACAGGTGGATTCTGGAGTGACTTATTCACTATCGGTGTACAGGAGGATTCTGCAGTGACAAATTCACTATCGGTGTACAGGAGGATTCTGGAGTGACTTATTCACTATCGGTGTACAGGAGGATTCTGCAGTGACAAATTCACTATCGGTGTACAGGTGGATTCTGCAGTGACTTATTCACTATCGGTGTGCAGGAGGATTCTGCAGTGACAAATTCACTATCGGTGTACAGGTGGATTCTGCAGTGACTTATTCACTATCGGTGTACAGGAGGATTCTGAAGTTACTTATTCACTATCGGTGTACAGGAGGATTCTGAAGTGACTTATTCACTATCGGTGTACAGGAGGATTCTGGAGTGACTTATTCACTATCGGTGTACAAGTGGATTCTGCAGTGTCTTATTCACTATCGGTGTACAGGTGGATTCTTCAGTGACTTATTCACTATCGGTGTACAGGAGGATTCTGGAGTGACTTATTCACTATCGGTGTACAGGAGGATTCTGGAGTGACTTATTCAATATCGGTGTACAGGTGGATTTTTCAGTGACTTATTCACTATCGGTGTACAGGTGGATTCTGGAGTGACTTATTCACTATCGGTGTACAGGAGGATTCTGGAGTGACATATTCACTATCGGTGTACAGGAGGATTCTGGAGTGACTTATTCACTATCGGTGTACAGGAGGATTCTGGAGTGACTTATTCCCTATCGGTGTACAGGTGGATTCTGGAGTGACTTATTCACTATTGGTCTACAGGAGAATTCTGGAGTGTCTTATTCACTATCGGTGTACAGGTGGATTCTTGAGTGACTTATCCACTATCGGTGTACAGGAGGATTCTGCAGTGACATATTCACTATCGGTGTACAGGAGGATTCTGGAGTGACTTGTTCACTATCGGTGTACAGGAGGATTCTGGAGTGACTTATTCACTATCGGTGTACTGGAGGATTCTGGAGTGACTTATTCACTATCGGTGTGCAGGAGGATTCTGGAGTGACTTATTCACTATCGGTGTACAGGTGGTTACTGCAGTGTCTTATTCACTATCGGTGTACAGGTGGATTCTGGAGTGACATATTCACTATCGGTGTACAGGAGGATTCTGGAGTGACTTATTCACTATCGGTGTACAGGTGGATTCTGGAGTGACTTATTCACTATCGGTGTACAGGAGGATTCTGGAGTGACTTATTCCCTATCGGTGTACAGGTGGATTCTGGAGTGACTTATTCACTATTGGTCTACAGGAGAATTCTGGAGTGTCTTATTCACTATCGGTGTACAGGTGGATTCTTGAGTGACTTATCCACTATCGGTGTACAGGAGGATTCTGCAGTGACATATTCACTATCGGTGTACAGGAGGATTCTGGAGTGACTTGTTCACTATCGGTGTACAGGAGGATTCTGGAGTGACTTATTCACTATCGGTGTACTGGAGGATTCTGGAGTGACTTATTCACTATCGGTGTACAGGAGGATTCTGCAGTGACATATTCACTATCGGTGTACAGGAGGATTCTGGAGTGACTTGTTCACTAACGGTGTACAGGAGGATTCTGGAGTGACTTATTCACTATCGGTGTACTGGAGGATTCTGGAGTGACTTATTCACTGTCGGTATACTGGAGGATTCTGGAGTGACTTATTCACTATTGGTGTACAGGTGGATTCTGGAGTGACTTATTCACTATCGGTGTACAGGAGGATTCTGGAGTGACTTATTCACTATCGGTGTACAGGAGGATTCTGTAGTGACTTATTCACTATCGGTGTACAGGAGGATTCTGGAGTGACTTATTCACTATCGGTGTACAGGTGGATTCTGGAGTGACTTATTCACTATCAGTGTACAGGAGGATTCTGCAGTGACATATTCACTATCGGTGTACAGGAGGATTCTGGAGTGACTTGTTCACTATCGGTGTACAGGAGGATTCTGGAGTGACTTATTCACTATCGGTGTACAGGTGGATTCTGCAGTGTCTTATTCACTATCGGTGTACAGGTGGATTCTTCTGTGACTTATTCACTATCGGTGTACAGGTGGATTCTGGAGTGACTTATTCACTATCGGTGTACAGGAGGATTCTGGAGTGACTTATTCACTATCGGTGTACAGGAGGATTCTGGAGTGACTTATTCACTATCGGTGTACAGGTGGATTCTGCAGTGTCTTATTCACTATCGGTGTACAGGAGGATTCTGGAGTGACTTATTCACTATCGGTGTACAGGTGGATTCTGGAGTGACTTATTCACTATCGGTGTACAGGTGGATTCTTCAGTGACTTATTCACTATCGGTGTACAGGTGGATTCTGGAGTGACTTATTCACTATCGGTGTACAGGAGGATTCTGGAGTGACTTATTCACTATCGGTGTACAGGAGGATTCTGGAGTGACTTATTCACTATCGGTGTACAGGTGGATTCTGGAGTGACTTATTCACTATCGGTGTACAGGAGGATTCTGAAGTGACTTATTCACTATCGGTGTACAGGAGGATTCTGGAGTGACTTATTCACTATCGGTGTACAGGTGGATTCTTCAGTGACTTATTCACTATCAGTGTACAGGAGGATTCTGGAGTGACTTATTCACTATCGGTGTACAGGAGGATTCTGGAGTGACTTATTCACTATCGGTGTACAGGTGGATTTTTCAGTGACTTATTCACTATCGGTGTACAGGTGGATTCTGGAGTGACTTATTCACTATCGGTGTGCAGGAGGATTCTGGAGTGACTTATTCACTATAGGTGTACAGGTGGATTCTGGAGTGACTTATCACTATCGGTGTACAGGAGGATTCTGGAGTGACTTATTCACTATCGGTGTACAGGTGGATTCTGGAGTGACTTATTCACTATCGGTGTGCAGGAGGATTCTGCAGTGTCTTATTCACTATCGGTGTACAGGTGGATTCTTCAGTGACTTATTCACTATCGGTGTACAGGTGGATTCTGCAGTGACTTATTCACTATCGGTGTACAGGAGGATTCTGAAGTTACTTATTCACTAACGGTGTACAGGAGGATTCTGAAGTGACTTATTCACTATCGGTGTACAGGAGGATTCTGGAGTGACTTATTCACTATCGGTGTACAGGTGGATTCTGCAGTGTCTTATTCACTATCGGTGTACAGGTGGATTCTTCAGTGACTTATTCACTATCGGTGTACAGGAGGATTCTGGAGTGACTTATTCACTATCGGTGTACAGGAGGATTCTGGAGTGACTTATTCAATATCGGTGTACAGGTGGATTTTTCAGTGACTTATTCACTATCGGTGTACAGGTGGATTCTGGAGTGACTTATTCACCATCGGTGTGCAGGAAGATTCTGGAGTGACTTATTCACTATCGGTGTACAGGAGGATTCTGGAGTGACATATTCACTATCGGTGTACAGGAGGATTCTGGAGTGACTTATTCACTATCGGTGTACAGGTGGATTCTGGAGTGACTTATTCACTATCGGTGTACAGGAGGATTCTTCAGTGAATTATTCACTATCGGTGTACAGGTGGAATCTGCAGTGACTTATTCACTATCGGTGTACAGGAGGATTATTCAGTGACTTATTCACTATCGGTGTACAGGTGGATTCTGGAGTGACTTATTCACTATCGGTGTACAGGTGGATTCTGGAGTGACTTATTCACTATCGGTGTACAGGAGGATTCTGCAGTGACAAATTCACTATCGGTGTACAGGAGGATTCTGGAGTGACTTATTCACTATCGGTGTACAGGAGGATTCTGCAGTGACAAATTCACTATCGGTGTACAGGTGGATTCTGCAGTGACTTATTCACTATCGGTGTACAGGAGGATTCTGCAGTGACAAATTCACTATCGGTGTACAGGTGGATTCTGCAGTGACTTATTCACTATCGGTGTACAGGAGGATTCTGAAGTTACTTATTCACTATCGGTGTACAGGAGGATTCTGAAGTGACTTATTCACTATCGGTGTACAGGAGGATTCTGGAGTGACTTATTCACTATCGGTGTACAGGTGGATTCTGCAGTGTCTTATTCACTATCGGTGTACAGGTGGATTCTTCAGTGACTTATTCACTATCGGTGTACAGGAGGATTCTGGAGTGACTTATTCACTATCGGTGTACAGGAGGATTCTGGAGTGACTTATTCAATATCGGTGTACAGGTGGATTTTTCAGTGACTTATTCACTATCGGTGTACAGGTGGATTCTGGAGTGACTTATTCACTATCGGTGTGCAGGAAGATTCTGGAGTGACTTATTCACTATCGGTGTACAGGAGGATTCTGGAGTGACATATTCACTATCGGTGTACAGGAGGATTCTGGAGTGACTTATTCACTATCGGTGTACAGGTGGATTCTGGAGTGACTTATTCACTATCGGTGTACAGGAGGATTCTTCAGTGAATTATTCACTATCGGTGTACAGGTGGAATCTGCAGTGACTTATTCCTTATCGGTGTACAGGAGGATTATTCAGTGACTTATTCACTATCGGTGTACAGGAGGATTCTGGAGTGACTTATTCACTATCGGTGTACAGGTGGATTCTGGAGTGACTTATTCACTATCGGTGTACAGGTGGATTCTGGAGTGACTTATTCACTATCGGTGTACAGGAGGATTCTGCAGTGACAAATTCACTATTGGTGTACAGGAGGATTCTGGAGTGACTTATTCACTATCGGTGTACAGGTGGATTCTGGAGTGACTTATTCACTATCGGTGTACAGGTGGATTCTGGAGTGACTTATTCACTATCGGTGTACAGGAGGATTCTGCAGTGACAAATTCACTATCGGTGTACAGGAGGATTCTGGAGTGACTTATTCACTATCGGTGTACAGGTGGATTCTGGAGTGACTTATTCACTATCGGTGTACAGGAGAATTCTGGAGTGACTTATTCACTATCGGTGTACAGGTGGATTCTTCAGTGACTTATTCACTATCGGTGTACAGGAGGATTCTGGAGTGACTTATTCACTATCGGTGTACAGGAGGATTCTGGAGTGACTTATTCACTATCGGTGTACAGGTGGATTTTTCAGTGACTTATTCACTATCGGTGTACAGGTGGATTCTGGAGTGACTTATTCACTATCGGTGTGCAGGAGGATTCTGGAGTGACTTATTCACTATCGGTGTACAGGTGGATTCTGGAGTGACTTATTCACTATCGGTGTACAGGTGGATTGTGGAGTGACTTTTTCACTATCGGTGTACAGGAGGATTCTGGAGTGACTTATTCACTATCGGTGTACAGGTGGATTCTGGAGTGACTTATTCACTATCGGTGTGCAGGAGGATTCTGCAGTGTCTTATTCACTATCGGTGTACAGGTGGATTCTTCAGTGACTTATTCACTATCGGTGTACAGGTGGATTCTGCAGTGACTTATTCACTATCGGTGTACAGGAGGATTCTGAAGTTACTTATTCACTATCGGTGTACAGGAGGATTCTGAAGTGACTTATTCACTATCGGTGTACAGGAGGATTCTGGAGTGACTTATTCACTATCGGTGTACAGGTGGATTCTGCAGTGTCTTATTCACTATCGGTGTACAGGTGGATTCTTCAGTGACTTATTCACTATCGGTGTACAGGAGGATTCTGGAGTGACTTATTCACTATCGGTGTACAGGAGGATTCTGGAGTGACTTATTCAATATCGGTGTACAGGTGGATTTTTCAGTGACTTATTCACTATCGGTGTACAGGTGGATTCTGGAGTGACTTATTCACTATCGGTGTACAGGAGGATTCTGGAGTGACTTATTCACTATCGGTGTACAGGTGGATTCTGGAGTGACTTATTCACTATCGGTGTACAGGAGGATTCTTCAGTGAATTATTCACTATCGGTGTACAGGTGGAATCTGCAGTGACTTATTCACTATCGGTGTACAGGAGGATTCTGGAGTGACTTATTCACTATCGGTGTACAGGAGGATTCTGGAGTGACTTATTCACTATCGGTGTACAGGTGGATTCTGGAGTGACTTATTCACTATCGGTGTACAGGTGGATTCTGGAGTGACTTATTCACTATCGGTGTACAGGAGGATTCTGCAGTGACAAATTCACTATCGGTGTACAGGAGGATTCTGGAAAGACTTATTCACTATCGGTGTACAGGTGGATTCTGGAGTGACTTATTCACTATCGGTGTACAGGAAGATTCTGGAGTGACTTATTCACTATCGGTGTACAGGTGGATTCTGGAGTGACTTATTCACTATCGGTGTACAGGAGGATTCTGGAGTGACTTATTCACTATCGGTGTACAGGAGGATTCTGGAGTGACTTATTCACTATCGGTGTACAGGAGGATTCTGAAGTGACTTATTCACTATCGGTGTACAGGTGGATTCTGCAGTGACTTATTCACTATCGGTGTACAGGTGGATTCTGCATTGTCTTATTCACTATCGGTGTACAGGTGGATTCTTCAGTGACTTATTCACTATCGGTGTACAGGTGGATTCTTCAGTGACTTATTCACTATCGGTGTACAGGAGGATTCTGGAGTGACTTATTCACTATTGGTGTACAGGAGGATTCTGGAGTGACTTATTCACTATCGGTGTACAGGTGGATTTTTCAGTGACTTATTCACTATCGGTGTACAGGTGGATTCTGGAGTGACTTTTTCACTATCGGTGTGCAGGAGGATTCTGGAGTGACTTATTCACTATCGGTGTACAGTAGGATTCTGGAGTGACTTATTCACTATCGGTGTACAGGTGGATTCTTCAGTGACTTATTCACTATCGGTGTACAGGTGGATTCTGGAGTGACTTATTCACTATCGGTGTACAGGAGGATTCTGGAGTGACTTATTCACTATCGGTGTACAGGTGGATTCTGGAGTGACTTATTCACTATCGGTGTACAGGTGGATTCTGGAGTGACTTATTCACTATCGGTGTACAGGAGGATTCTGCAGTGACAAATTCACTATCGGTGTACAGGAGGATTCTGGAGTGACTTATTCACTATCGGTGTACAGGTGGATTCTGGAGTGACTTATTCACTATCGGTGTACAGGAGGATTCTGGAGTGACTTATTCACTATCGGTGTACAGGTGGATTCTGGAGTGACTTATTCACTATCGGTGTACAGGAGGATTCTGGAGTGACTTATTCACTATCGGTGTACAGGAGGATTCTGGAGTGACTTATTCACTATCGGTGTACAGGAGGATTCTGAAGTGACTTATTCACTATCGGTGTACAGGTGGATTCTGCAGTGACTTATTCACTATCGGTGTACAGGTGGATTCTGCATTGTCTTATTCACTATCGGTGTACAGGTGGATTCTTCAGTGACTTATTCACTATCGGTGTGCAGGAAGATTCTGGAGTGACTTATTCACTATCGGTGTACAGGAGGATTCTGGAGTGACATATTCACTATCGGTGTACAGGAGGATTCTGGAGTGACTTATTCACTATCGGTGTACAGGTGGATTCTGGAGTGACTTATTCACTATCGGTGTACAGGAGGATTCTTCAGTGAATTATTCACTATCGGTGTACAGGTGGAATCTGCAGTGACTTATTCACTATCGGTGTACAGGAGGATTATTCAGTGACTTATTCACTATCGGTGTACAGGTGGATTCTGGAGTGACTTATTCACTATCGGTGTACAGGTGGATTCTGGAGTGACTTATTCACTATCGGTGTACAGGAGGATTCTGCAGTGACAAATTCACTATCGGTGTACAGGAGGATTCTGGAGTGACTTATTCACTATCGGTGTACAGGAGGATTCTGCAGTGACAAATTCACTATCGGTGTACAGGTGGATTCTGCAGTGACTTATTCACTATCGGTGTACAGGAGGATTCTGCAGTGACAAATTCACTATCGGTGTACAGGTGGATTCTGCAGTGACTTATTCACTATCGGTGTACAGGAGGATTCTGAAGTTACTTATTCACTATCGGTGTACAGGAGGATTCTGAAGTGACTTATTCACTATCGGTGTACAGGAGGATTCTGGAGTGACTTATTCACTATCGGTGTACAGGTGGATTCTGCAGTTTCGTATTCACTATCGGTGTACAGGTGGATTCTTCAGTGACTTATTCACTATCGGTGTACAGGAGGATTCTGGAGTGACTTATTCACTATCGGTGTACAGGAGGATTCTGGAGTGACTTATTCAATATCGGTGTACAGGTGGATTTTTCAGTGACTTATTCACTATCGGTGTACAGGTGGATTCTGGAGTGACTTATTCACTATCGGTGTGCAGGAAGATTCTGGAGTGACTTATTCACTATCGGTGTACAGGAGGATTCTGGAGTGACATATTCACTATCGGTGTACAGGAGGATTCTGGAGTGACTTATTCACTATCGGTGTACAGGTGGATTCTGGAGTGACTTATTCACTATCGGTGTACAGGATGATTCTTCAGTGAATTATTCACTATCGGTGTACAGGTGGAATCTGCAGTGACTTATTCCTTATCGGTGTACAGGAGGATTATTCAGTGACTTATTCACTATCGGTGTACAGGAGGATTCTGGAGTGACTTATTCACTATCGGTGTACAGGTGGATTCTGGAGTGACTTATTCACTATCGGTGTACAGGTGGATTCTGGAGTGACTTATTCACTATCGGTGTACAGGAGGATTCTGCAGTGACAAATTCACTATTGGTGTACAGGAGGATTCTGGAGTGACTTATTCACTATCGGTGTACAGGTGGATTCTGGAGTGACTTATTCACTATCGGTGTACAGGTGGATTCTGGAGTGACTTATTCACTATCGGTGTACAGGAGGATTCTGCAGTGACAAATTCACTATCGGTGTACAGGAGGATTCTGGAGTGACTTATTCACTATCGGTGTACAGGTGGATTCTGGAGTGACTTATTCACTATCGGTGTACAGGAGGATTCTGGAGTGACTTATTCACTATCGGTGTACAGGTGGATTCTTCAGTGACTTATTCACTATCGGTGTACAGGAGGATTCTGGAGTGACTTATTCACTATCGGTGTACAGGAGGATTCTGGAGTGACTTATTCACTATCGGTGTACAGGTGGATTATTCAGTGACTTATTCACTATCGGTGTACAGGTGGATTCTGGAGTGACTTATTCACTATCGGTGTGCAGGAGGATTCTGGAGTGACTTATTCACTATCGGTGTACAGGTGGATTCTGGAGTGACTTATTCACTATCGGTGTACAGGTGGATTGTGGAGTGACTTTTTCACTATCGGTGTACAGGAGGATTCTGGAGTGACTTATTCACTATCGGTGTACAGGTGGATTCTGGAGTGACTTATTCACTATCGGTGTGCAGGAGGATTCTGCAGTGTCTTATTCACTATCGGTGTACAGGTGGATTCTTCAGTGACTTATTCACTATCGGTGTACAGGTGGATTCTGCAGTGACTTATTCACTATCGGTGTACAGGAGGATTCTGAAGTTACTTATTCACTATCGGTGTACAGGAGGATTCTGAAGTGACTTATTCACTATCGGTGTACAGGAGGATTCTGGAGTGACTTATTCACTATCGGTGTACAGGTGGATTCTGCAGTGTCTTATTCACTATCGGTGTACAGGTGGATTCTTCAGTGACTTATTCACTATCGGTGTACAGGAGGATTCTGGAGTGACTTATTCACTATCGGTGTACAGGAGGATTCTGGAGTGACTTATTCAATATCGGTGTACAGGTGGATTTTTCAGTGACTTATTCACTATCGGTGTACAGGTGGATTCTGGAGTGACTTATTCACTATCGGTGTGCAGGAAGATTCTGGAGTGACTTATTCACTATCGGTGTACAGGAGGATTCTGGAGTGACATATTCACTATCGGTGTACAGGAGGATTCTGGAGTGACTTATTCACTATCGGTGTACAGGTGGATTCTGGAGTGACTTATTCACTATGGGTGTACAGGAGGATTCTTCAGTGAATTATTCACTATCGGTGTACAGGTGGAATCTGCAGTGACTTATTCACTATCGGTGTACAGGTGGATTCTGGAGTGACAAATTCACTATCGGTGTACAGGAGGATTCTGGAGTGACTTATTCACTATCGGTGTACAGGTGGATTCTGGAGTGACTTATTCACTATCGGTGTACAGGAGGATTCTGGAGTGACTTATTCACTATCGGTGTACAGGTGGATTCTGGAGTGACTTATTCACTATCGGTGTACAGGAGGATTCTGGAGTGACTTATTCACTATCGGTGTACAGGAGGATTCTGGAGTGACTTATTCACTATCGGTGTACAGGAGGATTCTGAAGTGACTTATTCACTATCGGTGTACAGGTGGATTCTGCAGTGACTTATTCACTATCGGTGTACAGGTGGATTCTGCATTGTCTTATTCACTATCGGTGTACAGGTGGATTCTTCAGTGACTTATTCACTATCGGTGTACAGGTGGATTCTTCAGTGACTTATTCACTATCGGTGTACAGGAGGATTCTGGAGTGACTTATTCACTATTGGTGTACAGGAGGATTCTGGAGTGACTTATTCACTATCGGTGTACAGGTGGATTTTTCAGTGACTTATTCACTATCGGTGTACAGGTGGATTCTGGAGTGACTTATTCACTATCGGTGTGCAGGAGGATTCTGGAGTGACTTATTCACTATCGGTGTACAGTAGGATTCTGGAGTGACTTATTCACTATCGGTGTACAGGTGGATTCTTCAGTGACTTATTCACTATCGGTGTACAGGTGGATTCTGGAGTGACTTATTCACTATCGGTGTACAGGAGGATTCTGGAGTGACTTATTCACTATCGGTGTACAGGTGGATTCTGGAGTGACTTATTCACTATCGGTGTACAGGTGGATTCTGGAGTGACTTATTCACTATCGGTGTACAGGAGGATTCTGCAGTGACAAATTCACTATCGGTGTACAGGAGGATTCTGGAGTGACTTATTCACTATCGGTGTACAGGTGGATTCTGGAGTAACTTATTCACTATCGGTGTACAGGAGGATTCTGGAGTGACTTATTCACTATCGGTGTACAGGTGGATTCTGGAGTGACTTATTCACTATCGGTGTACAGGAGGATTCTGGAGTGACTTATTCACTATCGGTGTACAGGAGGATTCTGGAGTGACTTATTCACTATCGGTGTACAGGAGGATTCTGAAGTGACTTATTCACTATCGGTGTACAGGTGGATTCTGCAGTGACTTATTCACTATCGGTGTACAGGTGGATTCTGCATTGTCTTATTCACTATCGGTGTACAGGTGGATTCTTCAGTGACTTATTCACTATCGGTGTACAGGTGGATTCTTCAGTGACTTATTCACTATCGGTGTACAGGAGGATTCTGGAGTGACTTATTCACTATTGGTGTACAGGAGGATTCTGGAGTGACTTATTCACTATCGGTGTACAGGTGGATTTTTCAGTGACTTATTCACTATCGGTGTACAGGTGGATTCTGGAGTGACTTATTCACTATCGGTGTGCAGGAGGATTCTGGAGTGACTTATTCACTATCGGTGTACAGTAGGATTCTGGAGTGACTTATTCACTATCGGTGTACAGGTGGATTCTTCAGTGACTTATTCACTATCGGTGTACAGGTGGATTCTGGAGTGACTTATTCACTATCGGTGTACAGGAGGATTCTGAAGTGACTTATTCACTATCGGTGTACAGGAGGATTCTGGAGTGACTTATTCACTATCGGTGTACTGGTGGATTCTGGAGTGACATATTCACTATCGGTGTACATGAGGATTCTGGAGTGACTTATTCACTATCGGTGTACAGGAGGATTCTGGAGTGACTTATTCACTATCGGTGTACAGGTGGATTCTGGAGTGACTTATTCACTATTGGTGTACAGGAGAATTCTGGAGTGACTTATTCACTAGCGGTGTACAGGTGGAATCTGCAGTGACTTATTCACTATCGGTATACATGAGGATTCTGCAGTGACTTATTCACTATCGGTGTACAGGAGGATTCTGGAGTGACTTATTCACTATTGGTCTACAGGAGAATTCTGGAGTAGCTTATTAACTATCGGTGTACAGGAGGATTCTGGAGTGACTTATTCCCTATTGGTGTACAGGTGGATTCTGGAGTGACTTATTCCCTATCGGTGTACAGGTGGATTCTGGAGTGACTTATTCACTATCGGTGTACAGGAGGATTCTGGAGTGACTTATCCACTATCGCTATACATGAGGATTCTGCAGTGACTTATTCACTATCGGTGGAAAGGAGGATTCTGGAGTGACTTATTCACTATAGGTGTACAGGTGGATTCTGGAGTAGCTTATTCACTATCGGTGTACAGGAGGATTCTGGAGTGACTTATTCCCTATCGGTGTACAGGTGGATTCTGGAGTGACTTATTCCCTATCGGTGTACAGGAGGATTCTGGAGTGACTTATTCACTATCGATGTACAGGAGGATTCTGCAGTGACTTATTCACTATCGGAGTACAGGAGAATTCTGGAGTGACTTATTCACTATCGGTGTACAGGTGGATTCTGGAGTGACTTATTCACTATCGATGTACAGTTGGATTCTGGAGTGTCTTATTCACTATCGGTGTACAGGAGGATTCTGGAGTGACTTATTCACTATCGGTGTACAGGAGGATTCTGGAGTGACTTATACACTATCGGTGTACTGAGAATTCTGCAGTGACTTATTCACTATTGGTGTACAGGAGGATTCTGGAGTGACATATTCACTATCGGTGTACAGGAGGATTCTGGAGTGACTTATTCACTATCGATGTACAGGTGGATACTGCAGTGTCTTGTTCACTATCGGTGTACAGGTGGATTCTGGAGTGACATATTCACTATCGGTGTACAGGAGGATTCTGGAGTGACTTATTCACTATCGGTGTACAGGAGGATTCTGGAGTGATTAATTCACTATCGGTGTACAGGTGGTTACTGCAGTGTCTTATTCACTATCGGTGTACAGGTGGATTCTGGAGTGACATATTCACTATCGGTGTACAGGAGGATTCTGGAGTGACTTATTCACTATCGGTGTACAGGTGGATTCTGGAGTGACTTATTCACTATCGGTGTACAGGAGGATTCTGGAGTGACTTATTCCCTATCGGTGTACAGGTGGATTCTGGAGTGACTTATTCACTATTGGTCTACAGGAGAATTCTGGAGTGTCTTATTCACTATCAGTGTACAGGTGGATTCTTGAGTGACTTATCCACTATCGGTGTACAGGAGGATTCTGCAGTGACATATTCACTATCGGTGTACAGGAGGATTCTGGAGTGACTTGTTCACTATCGGTGTACAGGAGGATTCTGGAGTGACTTATTCACTATCGGTGTACTGGAGGATTCTGGAGTGACTTATTCACTATCGGTGTACAGGAGGATTCTGCAGTGACATATTCACTATCGGTGTACAGGAGGATTCTGGAGTGACTTGTTCACTATCGGTGTACAGGAGGATTCTGGAGTGACTTATTCACTATCGGTGTACTGGAGCATTCTGGAGTGACTTATTCACTGTCGGTATACTGGAGGATTCTGGAGTGACTTATTCACTATTGGTGTACAGGTGGATTCTGGAGTGACTTATTCACTATCGGTGTACAGGAGGATTCTGGAGTGACTTATTCACTATCGGTGTACAGGAGGATTCTGTAGTGACTTATTCACTATCGGTGTACAGGAGGATTCTGGAGTGACTTATTCACTATCGGTGTACAGGTGGATTCTGGAGTGACTTATTCACTATCAGTGTACAGGAGGATTCTGCAGTGACATATTCACTATCGGTGTACAGGAGGATTCTGGAGTGACTTGTTCACTATCGGTGTACAGGAGGATTCTGAAGTGACTTATTCACTATCGGTGTACAGGTGGATTCTGCAGTGTCTTATTCACTATCGGTGTACAGGTGGATTCTTCTGTGACTTATTCACTATCGGTGTACAGGTGGATTCTGGAGTGACTTATTCACTATCGGTGTACAGGAGGATTCTGGAGTGACTTATTCACTATCGGTGTACAGGTGGATTTTTTAGTGACTTATTCACTATCGGTGTACAGGTGGATTCTGGAGTGACTTATTCACTATCGGTGTACAGGAGGATTCTGGAGTGACTTATTCACTATCGGTGTACAGGAGGATTCTGGAGTGACTTATTTACTATCGGTGTACAGAAGGATTCTGCAGTGACTTATTCACTATCGGTGTACAGGTGGATTCTGGAGTGACTTATTCACTATCGGTGTACAGGTGGATTCTGGAGTGACTTATTCACTATCGGTGTACAGGTGGATTCTGGAGTGACTTATTTACTATCGGTGTACAGAAGGATTCTGAAGTGACTTATTCACTATCGGTGTACAGGAGGATTCTGGAGTGACTTATACACTATCGGTGTACAGGTGGATTCTGGAGTGACTTATTCACTATCGGTGTACAGGTGGATTCTGTAGTGACTTATTCACTATCGGTGTACAGGAGGATTCTGGAGTGACTTATTCACTATCGGTGTACAGAAGGATTCTGAAGTGACTTATTCACTATCGGTGTACAGGAGGATTCTGGAGTGACTTATACACTATCGGTGTACAGGTGGATTCTGGAGTGACTTATTCACTATCGGTGTACAGGAGGATTCTGGAGTGACTTATTCACTATCGGTGTACAGGTGGATTCTGCAGTGTCTTATTCACTATCGGTGTACAGGAGGATTCTGGAGTGACTTATTCACTATCGGTGTACAGGTGGATTCTGGAGTGACTTATTCACTATCGGTGTACAGGTGGATTCTTCAGTGACTTATTCACTATCGGTGTACAGGTGGATTCTGGAGTGACTTATTCACTATCGGTGTACAGGAGGATTCTGGAGTGACTTATTCACTATCGGTGTACAGGAGGATTCTGGAGTGACTTATTCACTATCGGTGTACAGGTGGATTCTGGAGTGACTTATTCACTATCGGTGTACAGGAGGATTCTGAAGTGACTTATTCACTATCGGTGTACAGGAGGATTCTGGAGTGACTTATTCACTATCGGTGTACAGGCGGATTCTGCAGTGTCTTATTCACTATCGGTGTACAGGTGGATTCTTCAGTGACTTATTCACTATCGGTGTACAGGAGGATTCTGGAGTGACTTATTCACTATCGGTGTACAGGAGGATTCTGGAGTGACCTATTCACTATCGGTGTACAGGTGGATTTTTCAGTGACTTATTCACTATCGGTGTACAGGAGGATTCTGGAGTGACTTATTCACTATCGGTGTGCAGGAGGATTCTGGAGTGACTTATTCACTATCGGTGTACAGGTGGATTCTGGAGTGACTTATTCACTATCGGTGTACAGGTGGATTGTGGAGTGACTTTTTCACTATCGGTGTACAGGAGGATTCTGGAGTGACTTATTCACTATCGGTGTACAGGTGGATTCTGGAGTGACTTATTCACTATCGGTGTGCAGGAGGATTCTGCAGTGTCTTATTCACTATCGGTGTACAGGTGGATTCTTCAGTGACTTATTCACTATCGGTGTACAGGTGGATTCTGCAGTGACTTATTCACTATCGGTGTACAGGAGGATTCTGAAGTTACTTATTCACTATCGGTGTACAGGAGGATTCTTCAGTGACTTATTCACTATCGGTGTACAGGAGGATTCTGGAGTGACTTATTCACTATCGGTGTACAGGAGGATTCTGGAGTGACTTATTCAATATCGGTGTACAGGTGGATTTTTCAGTGACTTATTCACTATCGGTGTACAGGTGGATTCTGGAGTGACTTATTCACTATCGGTGTGCAGGAAGATTCTGGAGTGACTTATTCACTATCGGTGTACAGGAGGATTCTGGAGTGACATATTCACTATCGGTGTACAGGAGGATTCTGGAGTGACTTATTCACTATCGGTGTACAGGTGGATTCTGGAGTGACTTATTCACTATCGGTGTACAGGAGGATTCTTCAGTGAATTATTCACTATCGGTGTACAGGTGGAATCTGCAGTGACTTATTCACTATCGGTGTACAGGAGGATTCTTCAGTGACTTATTCACTATCGGTGTACAGGAGGATTCTGGAGTGACTTATTCACTATCGGTGTACAGGTGGATTCTGGAGTGACTTATTCACTATCGGTGTACAGGTGGATTCTGGAGTGACTTATTCACTATCGGTGTACAGGAGGATTCTGCAGTGACAAATTCACTATCGGTGTACAGGAGGATTCTGGAGTGACTTATTCACTATCGGTGTACAGGTGGATTCTGGAGTGACTTATTCACTATCGGTGTACAGGAGGATTCTGGAGTGACTTATTCACTATCGGTGTACAGGTGGATTCTGGAGTGACTTATTCACTATCGGTGTACAGGTGGATTCTGGAGTGACTTATTCACTATCGGTGTACAGGAGGATTCTGGAGTGACTTATTCACTATCGGTGTACAGGAGGATTCTGGAGTGACTTATTCACTATCGGTGTACAGGAGGATTCTGAAGTGACTTATTCACTATCGGTGTACAGGTGGATTCTGCAGTGACTTATTCACTATCGGTGTACAGGTGGATTCTGCATTGTCTTATTCACTATCGGTGTACAGGTGGATTCTTCAGTGACTTATTCACTATCGGTGTACAGGTGGATTCTTCAGTGACTTATTCACTATCGGTGTACAGGAGGATTCTGGAGTGACTTATTCACTATTGGTGTACAGGAGGATTCTGGAGTGACTTATTCACTATCGGTGTACAGGTGGATTTTTCAGTGACTTATTCACTATCGGTGTACAGGTGGATTCTGGAGTGACTTATCCACTATCGGTGTGCAGGAGGATTCTGGAGTGACTTATTCACTATCGGTGTACAGTAGGATTCTGGAGTGAATTATTCACTATCGGTGTACAGGTGGATTCTTCAGTGACTTATTCACTATCGGTGTACAGGTGGATTCTGGAGTGACTTATTCACTATCGGTGTACAGGAGGATTCTGGAGTGACTTATTCACTATCGGTGTACAGGAGGATTCTGGAGTGACTTATTCACTATCGGTGTACAGGTGGATTCTGGAGTGACTTATTCACTATCGGTGTACAGGTGGATTCTGGAGTGACTTATTCACTATCGGTGTACAGGAGGATTCTGGAGTGACTTATACACTATCGGTGTACAGGTGGATTCTGGAGTGACTTATTCACTATCGGTGTACAGGTGGATTCTGGAGTGACTTATTCACTATCGGTGTACAGGAGGATTCTGGAGTGACTTATTCACTATCGGTGTACAGAAGGATTCTGAAGTGACTTATTCACTATCGGTGTACAGGAGGATTCTGGAGTGACTTATACACTATCGGTGTACAGGTGGATTCTGGAGTGACTTATTCACTATCGGTGTACAGGAGGATTCTGGAGTGACTTATTCACTATCGGTGTACAGGTGGATTCTGCAGTGTCTTATTCACTATCGGTGTACAGGAGGATTCTGGAGTGACTTATTCACTATCGGTGTACAGGTGGATTCTGGAGTGACTTATTCACTATCGGTGTACAGGTGGATTCTTCAGTGACTTATTCACTATCGGTGTACAGGTGGATTCTGGAGTGACTTATTCACTATCGGTGTACAGGAGGATTCTGGAGTGACTTATTCACTATCGGTGTACAGGAGGATTCTGGAGTGACTTATTCACTATCGGTGTACATGTGGATTCTGGAGTGACTTATTCACTATCGGTGTACAGGAGGATTCTGGAGTGACTTATTCACTATCGGTGTACAGGTGGATTCTGGAGTGACTAATTCACTATCGGTGTACAGGTGGATTCTGGAGTGACTTATTCACTATCGGTGTACAGGAGGATTCTGGAGTGACTTATTCACTATCGGTGTACAGGAGGATTCTGGAGTGACTTATTCACTATCGGTGTACAGGAGGATTCTGAAGTGACTTATTCACTATCGGTGTACAGGTGGATTCTGCAGTGACTTATTCACTATCGGTGTACAGGTGGATTCTGCATTGTCTTATTCACTATCGGTGTACAGGTGGATTCTTCAGTGACTTATTCACTATCGGTGTACAGGTGGATTCTTCAGTGACTTATTCACTATCGGTGTACAGGAGGATTCTGAAGTGACTTATTCACTATTGGTGTAAAGGAGGATTCTGGAGTGACTTATTCACTATCGGTGTACAGGTGGATTTTTCAGTGACTTATTCACTATCGGTGTACAGGTGGATTCTGGAGTGACTTATTCACTATCGGTGTGCAGGAGGATTCTGGAGTGACTTATTCACTATCGGTGTACAGTAGGATTCTGGAGTGACTTATTCACTATCGGTGTACAGGTGGATTCTTCAGTGACTTATTCACTATCGGTGTACAGGTGGATTCTGGAGTGACTTATTCACTATCGGTGTACAGGAGGATTCTGGAGTGACTTATTCACTATCGGTGTACAGGAGGATTCTGGAGTGACTTATTCACTATCGGTGTACAGGTGGATTCTGGAGTGACTTATTCACTATCGGTGTACAGGTGGATTCTGGAGTGACTTATTCACTATCGGTGTACAGGAGGATTCTGGATTGACTTATACACTATCGGTGTACAGGTGGATTCTGGAGTGACTTATTCACTATCGGTGTACAGGTGGATTCTGGAGTGACTTATTCACTATCGGTGTACAGGAGGATTCTGGAGTGACTTATTCACTATCGGTGTACAGAAGGATTCTGAAGTGACTTATTCACTATCGGTGTACAGGAGGATTCTGGAGTGACTTATACACTATCGGTGTACAGGTGGATTCTGGAGTGACTTATTCACTATCGGTGTACAGGAGGATTCTGGAGTGACTTATTCACTATCGGTGTACAGGTGGATTCTGCAGTGTCTTATTCACTATCGGTGTACAGGAGGATTCTGGAGTGACTTATTCACTATCGGTGTACAGGTGGATTCTGGAGTGACTTATTCACTATCGGTGTACAGGTGGATTCTTCAGTGACTTATTCACTATCGGTGTACAGGTGGATTCTGGAGTGACTTATTCACTATCGGTGTACAGGAGGATTCTGGAGTGACTTATTCACTATCGGTGTACAGGAGGATTCTGGAGTGACTTATTCACTATCGGTGTACAGGTGGATTCTGGAGTGACTTATTCACTATCGGTGTACAGGAGGATTCTGAAGTGACTTATTCACTATCGGTGTACAGGAGGATTCTGGAGTGACTTATTCACTATCGGTGTACAGGCGGATTCTGCAGTGTCTTATTCACTAACGGTGTACAGGTGGATTCTTCAGTGACTTATTCACTATCGGTGTACAGGAGGATTCTGGAGTGACTTATTCACTATCGGTGTACAGGAGGATTCTGGAGTGACCTATTCACTATCGGTGTACAGGTGGATTTTTCAGTGACTTATTCACTATCGGTGTACAGGAGGATTCTGGAGTGACTTATTCACTATCGGTGTGCAGGAGGATTCTGGAGTGAC
The DNA here is from genome assembly GCF_046119375.1 of Phyllobates terribilis. Taxonomy (NCBI): domain Eukaryota; kingdom Metazoa; phylum Chordata; class Amphibia; order Anura; family Dendrobatidae; genus Phyllobates; species Phyllobates terribilis. The sequence continues at coordinate 129,227 of NW_027363722.1, forward strand.
TTATTCACTATCGGTGTACAGGTGGATTCTGGAGTGACTTATTCACTATCGGTGTACAGGTGGATTGTGGAGTGACTTTTTCACTATCGGTGTACAGGAGGATTCTGGAGTGACTTATTCACTATCGGTGTACAGGTGGATTCTGGAGTGACTTATTCACTATCGGTGTGCAGGAGGATTCTGCAGTGTCTTATTCACTATCGGTGTACAGGTGGATTCTTCAGTGACTTATTCACTATCGGTGTACAGGTGGATTCTGCAGTGACTTATTCACTATCGGTGTACAGGAGGATTCTGAAGTTACTTATTCACTATCGGTGTACAGGAGGATTCTTCAGTGACTTATTCACTATCGGTGTACAGGAGGATTCTGGAGTGACTTATTCACTATCGGTGTACAGGAGGATTCTGGAGTGACTTATTCAATATCGGTGTACAGGTGGATTTTTCAGTGACTTATTCACTATCGGTGTACAGGTGGATTCTGGAGTGACTTATTCACTATCGGTGTGCAGGAAGATTCTGGAGTGACTTATTCACTATCGGTGTACAGGAGGATTCTGGAGTGACATATTCACTATCGGTGTACAGGAGGATTCTGGAGTGACTTATTCACTATCGGTGTACAGGTGGATTCTGGAGTGACTTATTCACTATCGGTGTACAGGAGGATTCTTCAGTGAATTATTCACTATCGGTGTACAGGTGGATTCTGGAGTGACTTATTCACTATCGGTGTACAGGAGGATTCTGGAGTGACTTATTCACTATCGGTGTACAGGTGGATTCTGGAGTGACTTATTCACTATCGGTGTACAGGTGGATTCTGGAGTGACTTATTTACTATCGGTGTACAGAAGGATTCTGAAGTGACTTATTCACTATCGGTGTACAGGAGGATTCTGGAGTGACTTATACACTATCGGTGTACAGGTGGATTCTGGAGTGACTTATTCACTATCGGTGTACAGGTGGATTCTGGAGTGACTTATTCACTATCGGTGTACAGGAGGATTCTGGAGTGACTTATTCACTATCGGTGTACAGAAGGATTCTGAAGTGACTTATTCACTATCGGTGTACAGGAGGATTCTGGAGTGACTTATACACTATCGGTGTACAGGTGGATTCTGGAGTGACTTATTCACTATCGGTGTACAGGAGGATTCTGGAGTGACTTATTCACTATCGGTGTACAGGTGGATTCTGCAGTGTCTTATTCACTATCGGTGTACAGGAGGATTCTGGAGTGACTTATTCACTATCGGTGTACAGGTGGATTCTGGAGTGACTTATTCACTATCGGTGTACAGGTGGATTCTTCAGTGACTTATTCACTATCGGTGTACAGGTGGATTCTGGAGTGACTTATTCACTATCGGTGTACAGGAGGATTCTGGAGTGACTTATTCACTATCGGTGTACAGGAGGATTCTGGAGTGACTTATTCACTATCGGTGTACAGGTGGATTCTGGAGTGACTTATTCACTATCGGTGTACAGGAGGATTCTGAAGTGACTTATTCACTATCGGTGTACAGGAGGATTCTGGAGTGACTTATTCACTATCGGTGTACAGGCGGATTCTGCAGTGTCTTATTCACTAACGGTGTACAGGTGGATTCTTCAGTGACTTATTCACTATCGGTGTACAGGAGGATTCTGGAGTGACTTATTCACTATCGGTGTACAGGAGGATTCTGGAGTGACCTATTCACTATCGGTGTACAGGTGGATTTTTCAGTGACTTATTCACTATCGGTGTACAGGAGGATTCTGGAGTGACTTATTCACTATCGGTGTGCAGGAGGATTCTGGAGTGACTTATTCACTATCGGTGTACAGGTGGATTCTGGAGTGACTTATTCACTATCGGTGTACAGGAGGATTCTTCAGTGACTTATTCACTATCGGTGTACAGGAGGATTCTGGAGTGACTTATTCACTATCGGTGTACAGGAGGATTCTGGAGTGACTTATTCACTATCGGTGTACAGGTGGATTCTGGAGTGACTTATTCACTATCGGTGTGCAGGAGGATTCTGCAGTGTCTTATTCACTATCGGTGTACAGGTGGATTCTTCAGTGACTTATTCACTATCGGTGTACAGGTGGATTCTGCAGTGACTTATTCACTATCGGTGTACAGGAGGATTCTGAAGTTACTTATTCACTATCGGTGTACAGGAGGATTCTTCAGTGACTTATTCACTATCGGTGTACAGGAGGATTCTGGAGTGACTTATTCACTATCGGTGTACAGGAGGATTCTGGAGTGACTTATTCAATATCGGTGTACAGGTGGATTTTTCAGTGACTTATTCACTATCGGTGTACAGGTGGATTCTGGAGTGACTTATTCACTATCGGTGTGCAGGAAGATTCTGGAGTGACTTATTCACTATCGGTGTACAGGAGGATTCTGGAGTGACATATTCACTATCGGTGTACAGGAGGATTCTGGAGTGACTTATTCACTATCGGTGTACAGGTGGATTCTGGAGTGACTTATTCACTATCGGTGTACAGGAGGATTCTTCAGTGAATTATTCACTATCGGTGTACAGGTGGATTCTGGAGTGACTTATTCACTATCGGTGTACAGGAGGATTCTGCAGTGACAAATTCACTATCGGTGTACAGGAGGATTCTGGAGTGACTTATTCACTATCGGTGTACAGGTGGATTCTGGAGTGACTTATTCACTATCGGTGTACAGGAGGATTCTTCAGTGAATTATTCACTATCGGTGTACAGGTGGATTCTGGAGTGACTTATTCACTATCGGTGTACAGGAGGATTCTGCAGTGACAAATTCACTATCGGTGTACAGGAGGATTCTGGAGTGACTTATTCACTATCGGTGTACAGGAGGATTCTGCAGTGACAAATTCACTATCGGTGTACAGGAGGATTCTGGAGTGACTTATTCACTATCGGTGTACAGGAGGATTCTGCAGTGACAAATTCACTATCGGTGTACAGGAGGATTCTGGAGTGACTTATTCACTATCGGTGTACAGGTGGATTCTGGAGTGACTTATTCACTATCGGTGTACAGGAGGATTCTGAAGTGACTTATTCACTATCGGTGTACAGGAGGATTCTGGAGTGACTTATTCACTATCGGTGTACAGGCGGATTCTGCAGTGTCTTATTCACTAACGGTGTACAGGTGGATTCTTCAGTGACTTATTCACTATCGGTGTACAGGAGGATTCTGGAGTGACTTATTCACTATCGGTGTACAGGAGGATTCTGGAGTGACCTATTCACTATCGGTGTACAGGTGGATTTTTCAGTGACTTATTCACTATCGGTGTACAATAAGATTCTGGAGTGACTTATTCACTATCGGTGTGCAGGAGGATTCTGGAGTGACTTATTCACTATCGGTGTACAGGTGGATTCTGGAGTGACTTATTCACTATCGGTGTACAGGAGGATTCTTCAATGACTTATTCACTATCGGTGTACAGGAGGATTCTGGAGTGACTTATTCACTATCGGTGTACAGGAGGATTCTGGAGTGACTTATTCACTATCGGTGTACAGGTGGATTCTGGAGTGACTTATTCACTATCGGTGTGCAGGAGGATTCTGCAGTGTCTTATTCACTATCGGTGTACAGGTGGATTCTTCAGTGACTTATTCACTATCGGTGTACAGGTGGATTCTGCAGTGACTTATTCACTATCGGTGTACAGGAGGATTCTGAAGTTACTTATTCACTATCGGTGTACAGGAGGATTCTTCAGTGACTTATTCACTATCGGTGTACAGGAGGATTCTGGAGTGACTTATTCACTATCGGTGTACAGGAGGATTCTGGAGTGACTTATTCAATATCGGTGTACAGGTGGATTTTTCAGTGACTTATTCACTATCGGTGTACAGGTGGATTCTGGAGTGAATTATTCACTATCGGTGTGCAGGAAGATTCTGGAGTGACTTATTCACTATCGGTGTACAGGAGGATTCTGGAGTGACATATTCACTATCGGTGTACAGGAGGATTCTGGAGTGACTTATTCACTATCGGTGTACAGGTGGATTCTGGAGTGACTTATTCACTATCGGTGTACAGGAGGATTCTTCAGTGAATTATTCACTATCGGTGTACAGGTGGATTCTGGAGTGACTTATTCACTATCGGTGTACAGGAGGATTCTGCAGTGACAAATTCACTATCGGTGTACAGGAGGATTCTGGAGTGACTTATTCACTATCGGTGTACAGGTGGATTCTGGAGTGACTTATTCACTATCGGTGTACAGGAGGATTCTGGAGTGACTTATTCACTATCGGTGTACAGGTGGATTCTGGAGTGACTTATTCACTATCGGTGTACAGGTGGATTCTGGAGTCACTTATTCACTATCGGTGTAGAGGAGGATTCTGGAGTGACTTATTCACTATCGGTGTACAGGAGGAGTCTGGAGTGACTTATTCACTATCGGTGTACAGGAGGATTCTGAAGTGACTTATTCACTATCGGTGTACAGGTGGATTCTGCAGTGACTTATTCACTATCGGTGTACAGGTGGATTCTGCATTGTCTTATTCACTATCGGTGTACAGGTGGATTCTTCAGTGACTTATTCACTATCGGTGTACAGGTGGATTCTTCAGTGACTTATTCACTATCGGTGTACAGGAGGATTCTGGAGTGACTTATTCACTATTGGTGTACAGGAGGATTCTGGAGTGACTTATTCACTATCGGTGTACAGGTGGATTTTTCAGTGACTTATTCACTATAGGTGTACAGGTGGATTCTGGAGTGACTTATTCACTATCGGTGTGCAGGAGGATTCTGGAGTGACTTATTCACTATCGGTGTACAGTAGGATTCTGGAGTGACTTATTCACTATCGGTGTACAGGTGGATTCTTCAGTGACTTATTCACTATCGGTGTACAGGTGGATTCTGGAGTGACTTATTCACTATCGGTGTACAGGAGGATTCTGGAGTGACTTATTCACTATCGGTGTACAGGAGGATTCTGGAGTGACTTATTCACTATCGGTGTACAGGTGGATTCTGGAGTGACATATTCACTATCGGTGTACAGGAGGATTCTGGAGTGACTTATTCACTATCGGTGTACAGGAGGATTCTGGAGTGACTTATTCACTATCGGTGTACAGGTGGATTCTGGAGTGACTTATTCACTATTGGTGTACAGGAGAATTCTGGAGTGACTTATTCACTATCGGTGTACAGGTGGAATCTGCAGTGACTTATTCACTATCGGTATACATGAGGATTCTGCAGTGACTTATTCACTATCAGTGTACAGGAGGATTCTGGAGTGACTTATTCACTATTGGTCTACAGGAGAATTCTAGAGTAGCTTATTCACTATCGGTGTACAGGAGGATTCTGGAGTGACTTATTCCCTATTGGTGTACAGGTGGATTCTGGAGTGACTTATTCCCTTTCGGTGTACAGTTGGATTCTGGAGTGACTTATTCACTATCGGTGTACAGGAGGATTCTGGAGTGACTTATCCACTATCGCTATACATGAGGATTCTGCAGTGACTTATTCACTATCGGTGTAAAGGAGGATTCTGGAGTGACTTATTCTCTATAGGTGTACAGGTGGATTCTGGAGTAGCTTATTCACTATCGGTGTACAGGAGGATTCTGGAGTGACTTATTCCCTATCGGAGTACAGGTGGATTCTGGAGTGACTTATTCCCTATCGGTGTACAGGAGGATTCTGGAGTGACTTATTCACTATCGATGTACAGGTGGATTCTGCAGTGACTTATTCACTATCGGAGTACAGGAGAATTCTGGAGTGACTTATTCACTATCGGTGTACAGGTGGATTCTGGAGTGACTTATTCACTATCGATGTACAGTTGGATTCTGGAGTGTCTTATTCACTATCGGTGTACAGGAGGATTCTGGAGTGACTTATTCACTATCGGTGTACAGGAGGATTCTGGAGTGACTTATACACTATCGGTGTACATGAGAATTCTGCAGTGACTTATTCACTATTGGTGTACAGGAGGATTCTGGAGTGACATATTCACTATCGGTGTACTGGAGGATTCTGGAGTGACTTATTCACTATCGATGTACAGGTGGATACTGCAGTGTCTTGTTCACTATCGGTGTACAGGTGGATTCTGGAGTGACATATTCACTATCGGTGTACAGGAGGATTCTGAAGTGACATATTCACTATCGGTGTACAGGAGGATTCTGGAGTGACTTGTTCACTATCGGTGTACAGGAGAATTCTGGAGTGACTTATTCACTATCAGTGTACTGGAGCATTCTGGAGTGACTTATTCACTATCGGTGTACAGGAGGATTCTGCAGTGACATATTCACTATCGGTGTACAGGAGGATTCTGGAGTGACTTGTTCACTATCGGTGTACAGGAGGATTCTGGAGTGACTTATTCACTATCGGTGTACTGGAGAATTCTGGAGTGACTTATTCACTATCGGTGTACAGGAGGATTCTGCAGTGACATATTCACTATCGGTGTACAGGAGGATTCTGGAGTGACTTGTTCACTATCGGTGTACAGGAGGATTCTGGAGTGACTTATTCACTATCGGTGTACTGGAGGATTCTGGAGTGACTTATTCACTGTCGGTATACTGGAGGATTCTGGAGTGACTTATTCACTATCGGTGTACAGGTGGATTCTGGAGTGACTTATTCACTATCGGTGTACAGGAGGATTCTGCAGTGACATATTCACTATCGGTGTACAGGAGGATTCTGGAGTGACTTGTTCACTATCGGTGTACAGGAGGATTCTGGAGTGACTTATTCACTATCGGTGTACAGGTGGATTCTGCAGTGTCTTATTCACTATCGGTGTACAGGTGGATTCTTCTGTGACTTATTCACTATCGGTGTACAGGTGGATTCTGGAGTGACTTATTCACTATCGGTGTACAGGAGGATTCTGGAGTGAATTATTCACTATCGGTGTACAGGTGGATTTTTTAGTGACTTATTCACTATCGGTGTACAGGTGGATTCTGGAGTGACTTTTTCACTATCGGTGTGCAGGAGGATTCTGGAGTGACTTATTCACTATCGGTGTACAGGAGGATTCTGGAGTGACTTATTCACTATCGGTGTACAGGAGGATTCTGGAGTGACTTATTCACTATCGGTGTACAGGTGGATTCTGGAGTGACTTATTCACTATCGGTGTACAGGAGGATTCTGGAGTGACTTATTCACTATCGGTGTAGAGGAGGATTCTGGAGTGACTTATTCACTATCGGAGTACAGAAGGATTCTAGAGTGACTTATTCGCTATCGGTGTACAGGAGGATTCTGGAGTGACTTATTCACTATCGGTGTACAGGTGGATTCTGGAGTGACTTATTCACTATCGGTGTACAGGTGGATTCTGGAGTGACTTATTCACTATCGATGTACAGGAGGATTCTGGAGTGACTTATTCACTATCGGTGTACAGGTGGATTCTGGAGTGACTTATTCACTATCGATGTACAGGAGGATTCTGGAGTGACTTATTCACTATCGGTGTACAGGAGGATTCTGGAGTGACTTATTCACTATCCGAGTACAGGAGGATTCTAGAGTGACTTATTCACTATCGGTGTACAGGACGATTCTGGAGTGACTTATTCACTATCGGAGTACAGGAGAATTCTGGAGTGACTTATTCACTATCGGTGTACAGGTGGATTCTGGAGTGACTTATTCACTATCAATGTACAGGTGGATTCTGCAGTGACTTATTCACTATCGGAGTACAGGAGAATTCTGGAGTGACTTATTCACTATCGGTGTACAGGTGGATTCTGGAGTGACTTATTCACTATCGATGTACAGGAGGATTCTGGAGTGTCTTATTCACTATCGATGTACAGGTGGATTCTGCAGTGACTTATTCACTATCGGAGTACAGGAGAATTCTGGAGTGACTTATTCACTATCGGTGTACAGGTGGATTCTGGAGTGACTTATTCACTATCGGTGTACAGGAGGATTCTGGAGTGACTTATTCACTATCAGTGTACAGGTGGATTCTGGAGTGTCTTATTCACTATCGGTGTACAGGTGGATTCTGGAGTGACTTATACACTATCGATGTACAGGAGGATTCTGGAGTGACTTATTCACTATCGGTGTACATGAGGATTCTGCAGTGACTTATTCACTATCGATGTACAGGAGGATTCAGGAGTGACTGATTGACTATCGGTGTACAGGTGGATTCTGGAGTGACTTATTCACTATCGGTGTACAGGAGAATTCTGGAGTGACTTATTCACTATCGGTGTACAGGAGGATTCTGGGGTGACTTATTCACTATCGGTGTACAGATGGATTCTGGAGTGACTTATTCACTATCGGTGTACAGGAGGATTCTGGAGTGACTTATTCACTATCGGTGTACAGGTGGATTCTGGAGAGACTTATTCACTATCGGTGTACAGGTGGATTATGGAGTGACTTATTCACTATCGGTGTACTGGAGGATTCTGCAGTGACTTATTCACTATCGGTGTAAAGGAGGATTCTGGAGTGACTTATTCACTATCGGAGTACAGGAGAATTCTGGAGTGACTTATTCCCTTTCGGTGTACAGGTGGATTCTGGAGTGACTTATTCACTATCGGTGTACAGGAGGATTCTGGAGTGACTTATCCACTATCGCTATACATGAGGATTCTGCAGTGACTTATTCACTATCGGTGTAAAGGAGGATTCTGGAGTGACTTATTCACTATAGGTGTACAGGTGGATTCTGGAGTAGCTTATTCACTATCGGTGTACAGGAGGATTCTGGAGTGACTTATTCCCTATCGGTGTACAGGTGGATTCTGGAGTGACTTATTCCCTATCGGTGTACAGGAGGATTCTGGAGTGACTTATTCACTATCGATGTACAGGTGGATTCTGCAGTGACTTATTCACTATCGGAGTACAGGAGAATTCTGGAGTGACTTATTCACTATCGGTGTACAGGTGGATTCTGGAGTGACTTATTCACTATCGATGTACAGTTGGATTCTGGAGTGTCTTATTCAGTATCGGTGTACAGGAGGATTCTGGAGTGACTTATTCACTATCGGTGTACAGGAGGATTCTGGAGTGACTTATACACTATCGGTGTACATGAGAATTCTGCAGTGACTTATTCACTATTGGTGTACAGGAGGATTCTGGAGTGACATATTCACTATCGGTGTACAGGAGGATTCTGGAGTGACTTATTCACTATCGATGTACAGGTGGATACTGCAGTGTCTTGTTCACTATCGGTGTACAGGTGGATTCTGGAGTGACATATTCACTATCGGTGTACAGGAGGATTCTGAAGTGACATATTCACTATCGGTGTACAGGAGGATTCTGGAGTGACTTGTTCACTATCGGTGTACAGGAGGATTCTGGAGTGACTTATTCACTATCGGTGTACTGGAGCATTCTGGAGTGACTTATTCACTATCGGTGTACAGGAGGATTCTGCAGTGACATATTCACTATCGGTGTACAGGAGGATTCTGGAGTGACTTGTTCACTATCGGTGTACAGGAGGATTCTGGAGTGACTTATTCACTATCGGTGTACTGGAGAATTCTGGAGTGACTTATTCACTATCGGTGTACAGGAGGATTCTGCAGTGACATATTCACTATCGGTGTACAGGAGGATTCTGGAGTGACTTGTTCACTATCCGTGTACAGGAGGATTCTGGAGTGACTTATTCACTATCGGTGTACTGGAGGATTCTGGAGTGACTTATTCACTGTCGGTATACTGGAGGATTCTGGAGTGACTTATTCACTATCGGTGTACAGGTGGATTCTGGAGTGACTTATTCACTATCGGTGTACAGGAGGATTCTGCAGTGACATATTCACTATCGGTGTACAGGAGGATTCTGGAGTGACTTGTTCACTATCGGTGTACAGGAGGATTCTGGAGTGACTTATTCACTATCGGTGTACAGGTGGATTCTGCAGTGTCTTATTCACTATCAGTGTACAGGTGGATTCTTCTGTGACTTATTCACTATCGGTGTACAGGTGGATTCTGGAGTGACTTATTCACTATCGGTGTACAGGAGGATTCTGGAGTGAATTATTCACTATCGGTGTACAGGTGGATTTTTTAGTGACTTATTCACTATCGGTGTACAGGTGGATTCTGGAGTGACTTTTTCACTATCGGTGTGCAGGAGGATTCTGGAGTGACTTATTCACTATCGGTGTACAGGAGGATTCTGGAGTGACTTATTCACTATCGGTGTACAGGAGGATTCTGGAGTGACTTATTCACTATCGGTGTACAGGTGGATTCTGGAGTGACTTATTCACTATCGGTGTACAGGAGGATTCTGGAGTGACTTATTCACTATCGGTGTACAGGAGGATTCTGGAGTGACTTATTCACTATCGGAGTACAGAAGGATTCTAGAGTGACTTATTCGCTATCGGTGTACAGGAGGATTCTGGAGTGACTTATTCACTATCGGTGTACAGGTGGATTCTGGAGTGACTTATTCACTATCGGTGTACAGGTGGATTCTGGAGTGACTTATTCACTATCGATGTACAGGAGGATTCTGGAGTGACTTATTCACTATCGGTGTACAGGTGGATTCTGGAGTGACTTATTCACTATCGATGTACAGGAGGATTCTGGAGTGACTTATTCACTATCGGTGTACAGGAGGATTCTGGAGTGACTTATTCACTATCGGAGTACAGGAGGATTCTAGAGTGACTTATTCACTATCGGTGTACAGGACGATTCTGGAGTGACTTATTCACTATCGGAGTACAGGAGAATTCTGGAGTGACTTATTCACTATCGGTGTACAGGTGGATTCTGGAGTGACTTATTCACTATCAATGTACAGGTGGATTCTGCAGTGACTTATTCACTATCGGAGTACAGGAGAATTCTGGAGTGACTTATTCACTATCGGTGTACAGGTGGATTCTGGAGTGACTTATTCACTATCGATGTACAGGAGGATTCTGGAGTGTCTTATTCACTATCGATGTACAGGTGGATTCTGCAGTGACTTATTCACTATCGGAGTACAGGAGAATTCTGGAGTGACTTATTCACTATCGGTGTACAGGTGGATTCTGGAGTGACTTATTCACTATCGGTGTACAGGAGGATTCTGGAGTGACTTATTCACTATCAGTGTACAGGTGGATTCTGGAGTGTCTTATTCACTATCGGTGTACAGGTGGATTCTGGAGTGACTTATACACTATCGATGTACAGGAGGATTCTGGAGTGACTTATTCACTATCGGTGTACATGAGGATTCTGCAGTGACTTATTCACTATCGATGTACAGGAGGATTCAGGAGTGACTGATTCACTATCGGTGTACAGGAGGATTCTGGGGTGACTTATTCACTATCGGTGTACAGATGGATTCTGGAGTGACTTATTCACTATCGGTATACAGGAGGATTCTGGAGTGACTTATTCACTATCGGTGTACAGGTGGATACTGCAGTGTCTTATTCACTATCGGTGTACAGGTGGGTTCTGGAGTGACTTATTCACTATTGGTGTACAGGTGGATTCTGGAGTGACATGTTCACTATCGGTGTACAGGAGGATTCTGGAGTGACTTATTCACTATCGGTGTACAGGTGGATTCTGGAGTGACTTATTCACTGTCGGTGTACAGGTGGAATCTGCAGTGACTTATTCACTATCGGTGTACAGGAGGATTCTGGAGTGACTTATTCACTATCGGTGTACAGGAGGATTCTGGAGTGACTTATTCACTATCGGTGTACAAGTGGATTCTGGAGTGACTTATTCACTATCGGTGTACAGGTGGATTCTGCAGTGACTTATTCACTATCGGTGTACAGGAGGATTCTGGAGTGACTTATTCACTATCGGTGTACAGGAGGATTCTGGAGTGACTTATTCACTATCGGTGTACAGGAGGATTCTGGAGTGACTTATTCACTATCGGTGTACAGGAGGTTTCTGGAGTGACTTATTCACTATCGGTGTACAGGTGGATTCTGGAGTGACTTATTCACTATCGGTGTACAGGAGGATTCTGAAGTGACTTATTCACTATCGGTGTACAGGAGGATTCTGAAGTGACTTATTCACTATCGGTGTACAGGTGGATTCTGCAGTGACTTATTCACTATCGGTGTACAGGAGGATTCTGGAGTGACTTATTCACTATCGGTGTACAGGTGGATTCTGGAGTGACTTATTCACTATCGGTGTACAGGAGGATTCTGGAGTGACTTATTCACTATCGGTGTACAGGAGGATTCTGGAGTGACTTATTCACTATTGGTGTACTGGAGGATTCTGGAGTGACTTATTCACTGTCGGTGTACTGGAGGATTCTGGAGTGACTTATTCACTATTGGTGTACAGGTGGATTCTGGAGTGACTTATTCACTATCGGTGTACAGGAGGATTCTGGAGTGACTTGTTCACTGTCGGTGTACTGGAGGATTCTGGAGTGACTTATTCAATATTGGTGTACAGGTGGATTCTGGAGTGACTTATTCACTATCGGAGTACAGGAGGATTCTGGAGTGACTTATTCACTATCGGTGTACAGGAGGATTCTGGAGTGACTTATTCACTATCGGTGTACAGGAGGATTCTGGAGTGACTTATTCACTATCGGTGTACAGGACGATTCTGGAGTGACTTACTCACTATCGGTGTACAGGTGGATTCTGGAGTGACATTTTCACTATCGGTGTACAGGTGGATTCTGGAGTGACTTATTCACTATCGGTGTACAGGAGGATTCTGCAGTGACATATTCACTATCGGTGTACAGGAGGATTCTGGAGTGACTTGTTCACTATCGGTGTACAGGAGGATTCTGGAGTGACTTATTCACTATCGGTGTACAGGAGGATTCTGGAGTGACTTATTCACTATCGGTGTACAGGAGGATTCTGGAGTGACTTATTCACTATCGGTGTACAGGTGGATTCTGGAGTGACTTATTCACTATCGGTGTACAGGTGGATTCTGCAGTGTCTTATTCACTATTGGTGTAAAGGTGGATTCTGCAGTGTCTTATTCACTATTGGTGTACAGGTGGATTCTGGAGTGACTTATTCACTATCGGTGTACAGGAGGATTCTGGAGTGACTTATTCACTATCGGTGTACAGGAGGATTCTGGAGTGACTTATTCACTATTGGTGTACAGTTGGATTCTGGAGTGACTTATTCACTATCGGTGTACAGGAGGATTCTGGAGTGACTTATTCACTATCGGTGTACAGGAGGATTCTGGAGTGACTTATTCACTATCGGTGTACAGGTGGATTCTGGAGTGACTTATTCACTATTGGTCTACAGGAGAATTCTGGAGTGACTTATTCACTATCGGTGTACAGGTGGAATCTGCAGTGACTTATCCACTATCGGTATACCTGAGGATTCTACAGTGACTTATTCACTATCGGTGTACAGGAGAATTCTGGAGTGACTTATTCACTATCGGTGTACAGGAGGATTCTGGAGTGACTTATTCACTATCGGTGTACAGGAGGATTCTGGAGTGACTTATTCACTATTGGAGTACAGGAGGATTCTAGAGTGACTTATTCACTATCGGTGTACAGGAGGATTCTGGAGTGACTTATTCACTATCGGAGTACAGGAGAATTCTGGAGTGACTTATTCACTATCGGTGTACAGGTGGATCCTGGAGTGACTTATTCACTATCAATGTACAGGTGGAATCTGCAGTGACTTATTCACTATCGGAGTACAGGAGAATTCTGGAGTGACTTATTCACTATCGGTGTACAGGTGGATTCTGGAGTGACTTATTCACTATCGATGTACAGGAGGATTCTGGAGTGTCTTATTCACTATCGATGTACAGGTGGATTCTGCAGTGACTTATTCACTATCGGAGTACAGGAGAATTCTGGAGTGACTTAATCACTATCGGTGTACAGGAGGATTCTGGAGTGACTTATTCACTATCGGTGTACAGGTGGATTCTGGAGTGACTTATTCACTATCGGTGTACAGGAGGATTCTGGAGTGACTTATTCACTATCGGTGTACAGGTGGATTCTGGAGTGTCTTATTCACTATCGGTGTACAGGTGGATTCTGGAGTGACTTATACACTATCGATGTACAGGAGGATTCTGCAGTGACTTATTCACTATCGGTGTACAGATGGATTCTGGAGTGACTTATTCCCTATCGGTGTACAGGAGGATTCTGGAGTGACTTATTCACTATCGGTGTACAGGAGGATTCTGGAGTGACTTATTCACTATCGGAGTACAAGAGGATTCTAGCGTGACTTATTCACTATCGGTGTACAGGAGGATTCTGGAGTGACTTAAACACTATCGGTGTACAGGTGGATTCTGGAGTGACTTATTCACTATCGGTGTACAGGAGGATTCTGGAGTGACTTATTCACTATCGGTGTACAGGTGGATTCTGCAGTGTCTTATTCACTATCGGTGTACAGGAGGATTCTGGAGTGACTTATTCACTATCGGTGTACAGGTGGATTCTGGAGTGACTTATTCACTATCGGTGTACAGGTGGATTCTTCAGTGACTTATTCACTATCGGTGTACAGGTGGATTCTGGAGTGACTTATTCACTATCGGTGTACAGGAGGATTCTGGAGTGACTTATTCACTATCGGTGTACAGGAGGATTCTGGAGTGACTTATTCACTATCGGTGTACAGGTGGATTCTGGAGTGACTTATTCACTATCGGTGTACAGGAGGATTCTGGAGTGACTTATTCACTATCGGTGTACAGGAGGATTCTGGAGTCACTTATTCACTATCGGTGTACAGGCGGATTCTGCAGTGTCTTATTCACTATCGGTGTACAGGTGGATTCTTCAGTGACTTATTCACTATCGGTGTACAGGAGGATTCTGGAGTGACTTATTCACTATCGGTGTACAGGAGGATTCTGGAGTGACTTATTCACTATCGGTGTACAGGTGGATTTTTCAGTGACTTATTCACTATCGGTGTACAGGTGGATTCTGGAGTGACTTATTCACTATCGGTGTGCAGGAGGATTCTGGAGTGACTTATTCACTATCGGTGTACAGGTGGATTCTGGAGTGACTTATTCACTATTGGTGTACAGGTGGATTGTGGAGTGACTTTTTCACTATCGGTGTACAGGAGGATTCTGGAGTGACTTATTCACTATCGGTGTACAGGTGGATTCTGGAGTGACTTATTCACTATCGGTGTGCAGGAGGATTCTGCAGTGTCTTATTCACTATCGGTGTACAGGTGGATTCTTCAGTGACTTATTCACTATCGGTGTACAGGTGGATTCTGCAGTGACTTATTCACTATCGGTGTACAGGAGGATTCTGAAGTTACCTATTCTCTATCGGTGTACAGGAGGATTCTGAAGTGACTTATTCACTATCGGTGTACAGGAGGATTCTGGAGTGACTTATTCACTATCGGTGTACAGGTGGATTCTGCAGTGTCTTATTCACTATCGGTGTACAGGTGGATTCTTCAGTGACTTATTCACTATCGGTGTACAGGAGGATTCTGGAGTGACTTATTCACTATCGGTGTACAGGTGGATTCTGGAGTGACTTATTCACTATCGGTGTGCAGGAGGATTCTGCAGTGTCTTATTCACTATCGGTGTACAGGTGGATTCTTCAGTGACTTATTCACTATCGGTGTACAGGTGGATTCTGCAGTGACTTATTCACTATCGGTGTACAGGAGGATTCTGAAGTTACTTATTCTCTATCGGTGTACAGGAGGATTCTGAAGTGACTTATTCACTATCGGTGTACAGGAGGATTCTGGAGTGACTTATTCACTATCGGTGTACAGGTGGATTCTGCAGTGTCTTATTCACTATCGGTGTACAGGTGGATTCTTCAGTGACTTATTCACTATCGGTGTACAGGAGGATTCTGGAGTGACTTATTCACTATCGGTGTACAGGAGGATTCTGGAGTGACTTATTCAATATCGGTGTACAGGTGGATTTTTCAGTGACTTATTCACTATCGGTGTACAGGTGGATTCTGGAGTGACTTATTCACTATCGGTGTGCAGGAAGATTCTGGAGTGACTTATTCACTATCGGTGTACAGGAGGATTCTGGAGTGACATATTCACTATCGGTGTACAGGAGGATTCTGGAGTGACTTATTCACTATCGGTGTACAGGTGGATTCTGGAGTGACTTATTCACTATCGGTGTACAGGAAGATTCTTCAGTGAATTATTCACTATCGGTGTACAGGAGGATTCTGGAGTGACTTATTCACTATTGGTGTACTGGAGGATTCTGGAGTGACTTATTCACTGTCGGTGTACTGGAGGATTCTGGAGTGACTTATTCACTATTGGTGTACAGGTGGATTCTGGAGTGACTTATTCACTATCGGTGTACAGGAGGATTCTGGAGTGACTTGTTCACTGTCGGTGTACTGGAGGATTCTGGAGTGACTTATTCACTATTGGTGTACAGGTGGATTCTGGAGTGACTTATTCACTATCGGAGTACAGGAGGATTCTGGAGTGACTTATTCACTATCGGTGTACAGGAGGATTCTGGAGTGACTTATTCACTATCGGTGTACAGGAGGATTCTGGAGTGACTTATTCACTATCGGTGTACAGGAGGATTCTGGAGTGACTTATTCACTATCGGTGTACAGGACGATTCTGGAGTGACTTATTCACTATCGGTGTACAGGTGGATTCTGGAGTGACATTTTCACTATCGGTGTACAGGTGGATTCTGGAGTGACTTATTCACTATCGGTGTACAGGAGGATTCTGCAGTGACATATTCACTATCGGTGTACAGGAGGATTCTGGAGTGACTTGTTCACTATCGGTGTACAGGAGGATTCTGGAGTGACTTATTCACTATCGGTGTACAGGAGGATTCTGGAGTGACTTATTCACTATCGGTGTACAGGAGGATTCTGGAGTGACTTATTCACTATCGGTGTACAGGTGGATTCTGGAGTGACTTATTCACTATCGGTGTACAGGTGGATTCTGCAGTGTCTTATTCACTATTGGTGTAAAGGTGGATTCTGCAGTGTCTTATTCACTATCGGTGTACAGGTGGATTCTGGAGTGACTTATTCACTATCGGTGTACAGGAGGATTCTGGAGTGACTTATTCACTATCGGTGTACAGGAGGATTCTGGAGTGACTTATTCACTATTGGTGTACAGTTGGATTCTGGAGTGACTTATTCACTATCGGTGTACAGGAGGATTCTGGAGTGACTTATTCACTATCGGTGTACAGGAGGATTCTGGAGTGACTTATTCACTATCGGTGTACAGGTGGATTCTGGAGTGACTTATTCACTATTGGTCTACAGGAGAATTCTGGAGTGACTTATTCACTATCGGTGTACAGGTGGAATCTGCAGTGACTTATCCACTATCGGTATACATGAGGATTCTACAGTGACTTATTCACTATCGGTGTACAGGAGAATTCTGGAGTGACTTATTCACTATCGGTGTACAGGAGGATTCTGGAGTGACTTATTCACTATCGGTGTACAGGAGGATTCTGGAGTGACTTATTCACTATTGGAGTACAGGAGGATTCTAGAGTGACTTATTCACTATCGGTGTACAGGAGGATTCTGGAGTGACTTATTCACTATCGGAGTACAGGAGAATTCTGGAGTGACTTATTCACTATCGGTGTACAGGTGGATCCTGGAGTGACTTATTCACTATCAATGTACAGGTGGAATCTGCAGTGACTTATTCACTATCGGAGTACAGGAGAATTCTGGAGTGACTTATTCACTATCGGTGTACAGGTGGATTCTGGAGTGACTTATTCACTATCGATGTACAGGAGGATTCTGGAGTGTCTTATTCACTATCGATGTACAGGTGGATTCTGCAGTGACTTATTCACTATCGGAGTACAGGAGAATTCTGGAGTGACTTAATCACTATCGGTGTACAGGAGGATTCTGGAGTGACTTATTCACTATCGGTGTACAGGTGGATTCTGGAGTGACTTATTCACTATCGGTGTACAGGAGGATTCTGGAGTGACTTATTCACTATCGGTGTACAGGTGGATTCTGGAGTGTCTTATTCACTATCGGTGTACAGGTGGATTCTGGAGTGACTTATACACTATCGATGTACAGGAGGATTCTGCAGTGACTTATTCACTATCGGTGTACAGATGGATTCTGGAGTGACTTATTCCCTATCGGTGTACAGGAGGATTCTGGAGTGACTTATTCACTATCGGTGTACAGGAGGATTCTGGAGTGACTTATTCACTATCGGAGTACAAGAGGATTCTAGAGTGACTTATTCACTATCGGTGTACAGGAGGATTCTGGAGTGACTTATACACTATCGGTGTACAGGTGGATTCTGGAGTGACTTATTCACTATCGGTGTACAGGAGGATTCTGGAGTGACTTATTCACTATCGGTGTACAGGTGGATTCTGCAGTGTCTTATTCACTATCGGTGTACAGGAGGATTCTGGAGTGACTTATTCACTATCGGTGTACAGGTGGATTCTGGAGTGACTTATTCACTATCGGTGTACAGGTGGATTCTTCAGTGACTTATTCACTATCGGTGTACAGGTGGATTCTGGAGTGACTTATTCACTATCGGTGTACAGGAGGATTCTGGAGTGACTTATTCACTATCGGTGTACAGGAGGATTCTGGAGTGACTTATTCACTATCGGTGTACAGGTGGATTCTGGAGTGACTTATTCACTATCGGTGTACAGGAGGATTCTGGAGTGACTTATTCACTATCGGTGTACAGGAGGATTCTGGAGTGACTTATTCACTATCGGTGTACAGGCGGATTCTGCAGTGTCTTATTCACTATCGGTGTACAGGTGGATTCTTCAGTGACTTATTCACTATCGGTGTACAGGAGGATTCTGGAGTGACTTATTCACTATCGGTGTACAGGAGGATTCTGGAGTGACTTATTCACTATCGGTGTACAGGTGGATTTTTCAGTGACTTATTCACTATCGGTGTACAGGTGGATTCTGGAGTGACTTATTCACTATCGGTGTGCAGGAGGATTCTGGAGTGACTTATTCACTATCGGTGTACAGGTGGATTCTGGAGTGACTTATTCACTATTGGTGTACAGGTGGATTGTGGAGTGACTTTTTCACTATCGGTGTACAGGAGGATTCTGGAGTGACTTATTCACTATCGGTGTACAGGTGGATTCTGGAGTGACTTATTCACTATCGGTGTGCAGGAGGATTCTGCAGTGTCTTATTCACTATCGGTGTACAGGTGGATTCTTCAGTGACTTATTCACTATCGGTGTACAGGTGGATTCTGCAGTGACTTATTCACTATCGGTGTACAGGAGGATTCTGAAGTTACTTATTCTCTATCGGTGTACAGGAGGATTCTGAAGTGACTTATTCACTATCGGTGTACAGGAGGATTCTGGAGTGACTTATTCACTATCGGTGTACAGGTGGATTCTGCAGTGTCTTATTCACTATCGGTGTACAGGTGGATTCTTCAGTGACTTATTCACTATCGGTGTACAGGAGGATTCTGGAGTGACTTATTCACTATCGGTGTACAGGAGGATTCTGGAGTGACTTATTCAATATCGGTGTACAGGTGGATTTTTCAGTGACTTATTCACTATCGGTGTACAGGTGGATTCTGGAGTGACTTATTCACTATCGGTGTGCAGGAAGATTCTGGAGTGACTTATTCACTATCGGTGTACAGGAGGATTCTGGAGTGACATATTCACTATCGGTGTACAGGAGGATTCTGGAGTGACTTATTCACTATCGGTGTACAGGTGGATTCTGGAGTGACTTATTCACTATCGGTGTACAGGAAGATTCTTCAGTGAATTATTCACTATCGGTGTACAGGTGGAATCTGCAGTGACTTATTCACTATCGGTGTACAGGAGGATTCTTCAGTGACTTATTCACTATCGGTGTACAGGAGGATTCTGGAGTGACTTATTCACTATCGGTGTACAGGTGGATTCTGGAGTGACTTATTCACTATCGGTGTACAGGTGGATTCTGGAGTGACTTATTCACTATCGGTGTACAGGAGGATTCTGCAGTGACAAATTCACTATCGGTGTACAGGAGGATTCTGGAGTGACTTATTCACTATCGGTGTACAGGTGGATTCTGGAGTGACTTATTCACTATCGGTGTACAGGAGGATTCTGGAGTGACTTATTCACTATCGGTGTACAGGTGGATTCTGGAGTGACTTATTCACTATCGGTGTACAGGTGGATTCTGGAGTGACTTATACACTATCGATGTACAGGAGGATTCTGGAGTGACTTATTCACTATCGGTGTACATGAGGATTCTGCAGTGACTTATTCACTATCGATGTACAGGAGGATTCAGGAGTGACTGATTGACTATCGGTGTACAGGTCGATTCTGGAGTGACTTATTCACTATCGGTGTACAGGAGAATTCTGGAGTGACTTATTCACTATCGGTGTACAGGAGGATTCTGGGGTGACTTATTCACTATCGGTGTACAGATGGATTCTGGAGTGACTTATTCACTATCGGTGTACAGGAGGATTCTGGAGTGACTTATTCACTATCGGTGTACAGGTGGATTCTGGAGAGACTTATTCACTATCGGTGTACAGGTGGATTATGGAGTGACTTATTCACTATCGGTGTACTGGAGGATTCTGGAGTGACTTATTCACTATCGGTGTACAGGTGGATTCTGGAGAGACTTATTCACTATCAGTGTACAGGTGGATTCTGGAGTGACTTATTCACTATCGGTGTACAGGTGGATTCTGGAGTGACTTATTCACTATCGGTGTACAGGAGGATTCTGGAGTGACTTATTCACTATCGGTGTACAGGAGGATTCTGGGGTGACTTATTCACTATCGGTGTACAGGTGGATTCTGGAGAGACTTATTCACTATCGGTGTACAGGAGAATTCTGGAGTAACTTATTCACTATCGGTGTACAGGAGGATTCTGCAGTGACTTATTCACTATCGGTGTACAGGAGGAT
Organism: Phyllobates terribilis; assembly: GCF_046119375.1. Lineage (NCBI taxonomy): Eukaryota > Metazoa > Chordata > Amphibia > Anura > Dendrobatidae > Phyllobates > Phyllobates terribilis. The sequence continues at coordinate 150,306 of NW_027363722.1, forward strand.
TCTGGAGTGACATATTCACTATCGGTGTACAGGAGGATTCTGGAGTGACTTATTCACTATCGGTGTACAGGTGGCATCTGCAGTGACTTATTCACTATCGGTGTAGAAGAGGATTCTGGAGTGACATATTCACTAACGGTGTACAGGAGGATTCTGGAGTGACTTATTCACTATTGGTGTACAGGTGGATACTGCAGTGTCTTATTCACTATCGGTGTACAGGTGGGTTCTGGAGTGACTTATTCACTATTGGTGTACAGGTGGATTCTGGAGTGACATATTCACTATCGGTGTACAGGAGGATTCTGGAGTGACTTATTCACTATCGGTGTACAGGAGGATTCTGGAGTGACTTATTCACTATCGGAGTACAGGAGGATTCTAGAGTGACTTATTCACTATCGGTGTACAGGAGGATTCTGGAGTGACTTATACACTATCGGTGTACAGGTGGATTCTGGAGTGACTTATTCACTATCGGTGTACAGGAGGATTCTGGAGTGACTTATTCACTATCGGTGTACAGGTGGATTCTGCAGTGTCTTATTCACTATCGGTGTACAGGTGGATTCTGGAGTGACTTATTCACTATCGGTGTACAGGTGGATTCTGGAGTGACTTATTCACTATCGGTGTACAGGTGGATTCTTCAGTGACTTATTCACTATCGGTGTACAGGTGGATTCTGGAGTGACTTATTCACTATCGGTGTACAGGAGGATTCTGGAGTGACTTATTCACTATCGGTGTACAGGAGGATTCTGGAGTGACTTATTCACTATCGGTGTACAGGTGGATTCTGGAGTGACATATTCACTATCGGTGTACAGGAGGATTCTGGAGTGACTTATTCACTATCGGTGTACAGGTGGCATCTGCAGTGACTTATTCACTATCGGTGTAGAAGAGGATTCTGGAGTGACATATTCACTAACGGTGTACAGGAGGATTCTGGAGTGACTTATTCACTATCGGTGTACAGGTGGATACTGCAGTGTCTTATTCACTATCGGTGTACAGGTGGGTTCTGGAGTGACTTATTCACTATTGGTGTACAGGTGGATTCTGGAGTGACATATTCACTATCGGTGTACAGGAGGATTCTGGAGTGACTTATTCACTATCGGTGTACAGGTGGATTCTGGAGTGACTTATTCACTATCGGTGTACAGGTGGAATCTGCAGTGACTTATTCACTATCGGTGTACAGGAGGATTCTGGAGTGACTTATTCACTATCGGTGTACAGGAGGATTCTGGAGTGACTTATTCACTATCGGTGTACAGGTGGATTCTGGAGTGACTTATTCACTATCGGTGTACAGTTGGATTCTGCAGTGACTTATTCACTATCGGTGTACAGGAGGATTCTGGAGTGACTTATTCACTATCGGTGTACAGGATTATTCTGGAGTGACTTATTCACTATCGGTGTACAGGAGGATTCTGGAGTGACTTATTCACTATCGGTGTACAGGAGGATTCTGGAGTGACTTATTCACTATCGGTGTACAGGTGGATTCTGGAGTGACTTATTCACTATCGGTGTACAGGAGGATTCTGAAGTGACTTATTCACTATCGATGTACAGGAGGATTCTGAAGTGACTTATTCACTATCGGTGTACAGGTGGATTCTGCAGTAACTTATTCACTATCGGTGTACAGGAGGATTCTGGAGTGACTTATTCACTATCGGTGTACAGGTGGATTCTGGAGTGACTTATTCACTATCGGTGTACAGGAGGATTCTGGAGTGACTTATTCACTATCGGTGTACAGGAGGATTCTGGAGTGACTTATTCACTATTGGTGTACTGGAGGATTCTGGAGTGACTTATTCACTGTCGGTGTACTGGAGGATTCTGGAGTGACTTATTCACTATTGGTGTACAGGTGGATTCTGGAGTGACTTATTCACTATCGGTGTACATGAGGATTCTGGAGTGACTTGTTCACTGTCGGTGTACTGGAGGATTCTGGAGTGACTTATTCACTATTGGTGTACAGGTGGATTCTGGAGTGACTTATTCACTATCGGAGTACAGGAGGATTCTGGAGTGACTTATTCACTATCGGTGTACAGGAGGATTCTGGAGTGACTTATTCACTATCGGTGTACAGGAGGATTCTGGAGTGACTTATTCACTATCGGTGTACAGGACGATTCTGGAGTGACTTATTCACTATCGGTGTACAGGTGGATTCTGGAGTGACTTATTCACTATCGGTGTACAGGAGGATTCTGCAGTGACATATTCACTATTGGTGTACAGGAGGATTCTGGAGTGACTTGTTCACTATCGGTGTACAGGAGGATTCTGGAGTGACTTATTCACTATCGGTGTACAGGAGGATTCTGGAGTGACTTATTCACTATCGGTGTACAGGAGGATTCTGGAGTGACTTATTCACTATCAGTGTACAGGTGGATTCTGGAGTGACTTATTCACTATCGGTGTACAGGTGGATTCTGCAGTGTCTTATTCACTATTGGTGTAAAGGTGGATTCTGCAGTGTCTTATTCACTATTGGTGTACAGGTGGATTCTGGAGTGACTTATTCACTATCGGTGTACAGGAGGATTCTGGAGTGACTTATTCACTATCGGTGTACAGGAGGATTCTGGAGTGACTTATTCACTATTGGTGTACAGTTGGATTCTGGAGTGACTTATTCACTATCGGTGTACAGGAGGATTCTGGAGTGACTTATTCACTATCGGTGTACAGGAGGATTCTGGAGTGACTTATTCACTATCGGTGTACAGGTGGATTCTGGAGTGACTTATTCACTATTGGTCTACAGGAGAATTCTGGAGTGACTTATTCACTATCGGTGTACAGGTGGAATCTGCAGTGACTTATCCACTATCGGTATACATGAGGATTCTGCAGTGACTTATTCACTATCGGTGTACAGGAGAATTCTGGAGTGACTTATTCACTATTCGTGTACAGGAGGATTCTGGAGTGACTTATTCACTATCGGTGTACAGGAGGATTCTGGAGTGACTTATTCACTATTGGAGTACAGGAGGATTCTAGAGTGACTTATTCACTATCGGTGTACAGGAGGATTCTGGAGTGACTTATTCACTATCGGAGTACAGGAGAATTCTGGAGTGACTTATTCACTATCGGTGTACAGGTGGATCCTGGAGTGACTTATTCACTATCAATGTACAGGTGGAATCTGCAGTGACTTATTCACTATCGGAGTACAGGAGAATTCTGGAGTGACTTATTCACTATCGGTGTACAGGTGGATTCTGGAGTGACTTATTCACTATCGATGTACAGGAGGATTCTGGAGTGTCTTATTCACTATCGATGTACAGGTGGATTCTGCAGTGACTTATTCACTATCGGAGTACAGGAGAATTCTGGAGTGACTTAATCACTATCGGTGTACAGGAGGATTCTATAGTGACTTATTCACTATCGGTGTACAGGTGGATTCTGGAGTGACTTATTCACTATCGGTGTACAGGAGGATTCTGGAGTGACTTATTCACTATCGGTGTACAGGTGGATTCTGGAGTGTCTTATTCACTATCGGTGTACAGGTGGATTCTGGAGTGACTTATACACTATCGATGTACAGGAGGATTCTGCAGTGACTTATTCACTATCGGTGTACAGATGGATTCTGGAGTGACTTATTCCCTATCGGTGTACAGGAGGATTCTGGAGTGACTTATTCACTATCGGTGTACAGGAGGATTCTGGAGTGACTTATTCACTATCGGAGTACAGGAGGATTCTAGAGTGACTTATTCACTATCGGTGTACAGGAGGATTCTGGAGTGACTTATACACTATCGGTGTACAGGTGGATTCTGGAGTGACTTATTCACTATCGTTGTACAGGAGGATTCTGGAGTGACTTATTCACTATCGGTGTACAGGTGGATTCTGCAGTGTCTTATTCACTATCGGTGTACAGGAGGATTCTGGAGTGACTTATTCACTATCGGTGTACAGGTGGATTCTGGAGTGACTTATTCACTATCGGTGTACAGGTGGATTCTTCAGTGACTTATTCACTATCGGTGTACAGGTGGATTCTGGAGTGACTTATTCACTATCGGTGTACAGGAGGATTCTGGAGTGACTTATTCACTATCGGTGTACAGGAGGATTCTGGAGTGACTTATTCACTATCGGTGTACAGGTGGATTCTGGAGTGACTTATTCACTATCGGTGTACAGGAGGATTCTGAAGTGACTTATTCACTATCGGTGTACAGGAGGATTCTGGAGTGACTTATTCACTATCGGTGTACAGGCGGATTCTGAAGTGACTTATTCACTATCGGTGTACAGGTGGATTCTGGAGTGACTTATTCACTATCGGTGTACAGGAGGATTCTGAAGTGACTTATTCACTATCGGTGTACAGGTGGATTCTGGAGTGACTTATTCACTATCGGTGTACAGGCGGATTCTGAAGTGACTTATTCACTATCGGTGTACAGGAGGATTCTGGAGTGACTTATTCACTATCGGTGTACAGGAGGATTCTGAAGTGACTTATTCACTATCGGTGTACAGGTGGATTCTGGAGTGACTTATTCACTATCGGTGTACAGGAGGATTCTGGAGTGACTTATTCACTATCGGTGTACAGGCGGATTCTGCAGTGTCTTATTCACTATCGTTGTACAGGTGGATTCTTCAGTGACTTATTCACTATCGGTGTACAGGAGGATTCTGGAGTGACTTATTCACTATCGGTGTACAGGAGGATTCTGGAGTGACTTATTCACTATCGGTGTACAGGTGGATTTTTCAGTGACTTATTCACTATCGGTGTACAGGTGGATTCTGGAGTGACTTATTCACTATCGGTGTGCAGGAGGATTCTGGAGTGACTTATTCACTATCGGAGTACAGGAGAATTCTGGAGTGACTTATTCACTATCGGTGTACAGGTGGATTCTGGAGTGACTTATTCACTATCGGTGTACAGGAGGATTCTGGAGTGACTTATTCACTATCAGTGTACAGGTGGATTCTGGAGTGTCTTATTCACTATCGGTGTACAGGTGGATTCTGGAGTGACTTATACACTATCGATGTACAGGAGGATTCTGGAGTGACTTATTCACTATCGGTGTACATGAGGATTCTGCAGTGACTTATTCACTATCGATGTACAGGAGGATTCAGGAGTGACTGATTGACTATCGGTGTACAGGTGGATTCTGGAGTGACTTATTCACTATCGGTGTACAAGAGAATTCTGGAGTGACTTATTCACTATCGGTGTACAGGAGGATTCTGGGGTGACTTATTCACTATCGGTGTACAGATGGATTCTGGAGTGACTTATTCACTATCGGTGTACAGGAGGATTCTGGAGTGACTTATTCACTATCGGTGTACAGGTGGATTCTGGAGAGACTTATTCACTATCGGTGTACAGGTGGATTCTGGAGTGACTTATTCACTATCGGTGTACAGGAGGATTCTGGAGTGACTTATTCACTATCGATGTACAGGAGGATTCTGGGGTGACTTATTTACTATCGGTGTACAGGTGGATTCTGGAGAGACTTATTCACTATCGGTGTACAGGAGAATTCTGGAGTAACTTATTCACTATCGGTGTACAGGAGGATTCTGCAGTGACTTATTCACTATCGGTGTACAGGAGGATTCTGGAGTGACATATTCACTATCGGTGTACAGGAGGATTCTGGAGTGACTTATTCACTATCGGTGTACAGGTGGATTCTGGAGTGACTTATTCACTATCGGTGTACAGGAGGATTCTGAAGTGACTTATTCACTATCGGTGTACAGGAGGATTCTGAAGTGACTTATTCACTATCGGTGTACAGGTGGATTCTGCAGTGACTTATTCACTATCGGTGTACAGGAGGATTCTGGAGTGACTTATACACTATCGATGTACAGGAGGATTCTGGAGTGACTTATTCACTATCGGTGTACATGAGGATTCTGCAGTGACTTATTCACTATCGATGTACAGGAGGATTCAGGAGTGACTGATTGACTATTGGTGTGCAGGTGGATTCTGGAGTGACTTATTCACTATCGGTGTACAGGAGAATTCTGGAGTGACTTATTCACTATCGGTGTACAGGAGGATTCTGGGGTGACTTATTCACTATCGGTGTACAGATGGATTCTGGAGTGACTTATTCACTATCGGTGTACAGGAGGATTCTGGAGTGACTTATTCACTATCGGTGTACAGGTGGATTCTGGAGAGACTTATTCACTATCGGTGTACAGGTGGATTATGGAGTGACTTATTCATTATCGGTGTACTGGAGGATTCTGGAGTGACTTATTCACTATCGGTGTACAGGAGGATTCTGAAGTGACTTATTCACTATCGGTGTACAGGTGGATTCTGCAGTGACTTATTCACTATCGGTGTACAGGAGGATTCTGGAGTGACTTATTCACTATCGGTGTACAGGTGGATTCTGGAGTGACTTATTCACTATCGGTGTACAGGAGGATTCTGGAGTGACTTATTCACTATCGGTGTACAGGAGGATTCTGGAGTGACTTATTCACTATTGGTGTACTGGAGGATTCTGGAGTGACTTATTCACTGTCGGTGTACTGGAGGATTCTGGAGTGACTTATTCACTATTGGTGTACAGGTGGATTCTGGAGTGACTTATTCACTATCGGTGTACAGGAGGATTCTGGAGTGACTTGTTCACTGTCGGTGTACTGGAGGATTCTGGAGTGACTTATTCACTATTGGTGTACAGGTGGATTCTGGAGTGACTTATTCACTATCGGAGTACAGGAGGATTCTGGAGTGACTTATTCACTATCGGTGTACAGGAGGATTCTGGAGTGACTTATTCACTATCGGTGTACAGGAGGATTCTGGAGTGACTTATTCACTATCGGTGTACAGGACGATTCTGGAGTGACTTATTCACTATCGGTGTACAGGTGGATTCTGGAGTGACATTTTCACTATCGGTGTACAGGTGGATTCTGGAGTGACTTATTCACTATCGGTGTACAGGAGGATTCTGCAGTGACATATTCACTATCGGTGTACAGGAGGATTCTGGAGTGACTTGTTCACTATCGGTGTACAGGAGGATTCTGGAGTGACTTATTCACTATCGGTGTACAGGAGGATTCTGGAGTGACTTATTCACTATCGGTGTACAGGAGGATTCTGGAGTGACTTATTCACTATCGGTGTACAGGTGGATTCTGGAGTGACTTATTCACTATTGGTGTACAGGTGGATTCTGCAGTGTCTTATTCACTATTGGTGTAAAGGTGGATTCTGCAGTGTCTTATTCACTATTGGTGTACAGGTGGATTCTGGAGTGACTTATTCACTATCGGTGTACAGGAGGATTCTGGAGTGACTTATTCACTATCGGTGTACAGGAGGATTCTGGAGTGACTTATTCACTATTGGTGTACAGTTGGATTCTGGAGTGACTTATTCACTATCGGTGTACAGGAGGATTCTGGAGTGACTTATTCACTATCGGTGTACAGGAGGATTCTGGAGTGACTTATTCACTATCGGTGTACAGGTGGATTCTGGAGTGACTTATTCACTATTGGTCTACAGGAGAATTCTGGAGTGACTTATTCACTATCGGTGTACAGGTGGAATCTGCAGTGACTTATCCACTATCGGTATACATGAGGATTCTACAGTGACTTATTCACTATCGGTGTACAGGAGAATTCTGGAGTGACTTATTCACTATCGGTGTACAGGAGGATTCTGGAGTGACTTATTCACTATCGGTGTACAGGAGGATTCTGGAGTGACTTATTCACTATTGGAGTACAGGAGGATTCTAGAGTGACTTATTCACTATCGGTGTACAGGAGGATTCTGGAGTGACTTATTCACTATCGGAGTACAGGAGAATTCTGGAGTGACTTATTCACTATCGGTGTACAGGTGGATCCTGGAGTGACTTATTCACTATCAATGTACAGGTGGAATCTGCAGTGACTTATTCACTATCGGAGTACAGGAGAATTCTGGAGTGACTTATTCACTATCGGTGTACAGGTGGATTCTGGAGTGACTTATTCACTATCGATGTACAGGAGGATTCTGGAGTGTCTTATTCACTATCGATGTACAGGTGGATTCTGCAGTGACTTATTCACTATCGGAGTACAGGAGAATTCTGGAGTGACTTAATCACTATCGGTGTACAGGAGGATTCTGGAGTGACTTATTCACTATCGGTGTACAGGTGGATTCTGGAGTGACTTATTCACTATCGGTGTACAGGAGGATTCTGGAGTGACTTATTCACTATCGGTGTACAGGTGGATTCTGGAGTGACTTATTCACTATCGATGTACAGGAGGATTCTGGAGTGTCTTATTCACTATCGATGTACAGGTGGATTCTGCAGTGACTTATTCACTATCGGAGTACAGGAGAATTCTGGAGTGACTTAATCACTATCGGTGTACAGGAGGATTCTGGAGTGACTTATTCACTATCGGTGTACAGGTGGATTCTGGAGTGACTTATTCACTATCGGTGTGCAGGAGGATTCTGGAGTGACTTATTCACTATCGGTGTACAGGTGGATTCTGGAGTGACTTATTCACTATCGGTGTACAGGTGGATTGTGGAGTGACTTTTTCACTATCGGTGTACAGGAGGATTCTGGAGTGACTTATTCACTATCGGTGTACAGGTGGATTCTGGAGTGACTTATTCACTATCGGTGTGCAGGAGGATTCTGCAGTGTCTTATTCACTATCGGTGTACAGGTGGATTCTTCAGTGACTTATTCACTATCGGTGTACAGGTGGATTCTGCAGTGACTTATTCACTATCGGTGTACAGGAGGATTCTGAAGTTACTTATTCACTATCGGTGTACAGGAGGATTCTGAAGTGACTTATTCACTATCGGTGTACAGGAGGATTCTGGAGTGACTTATTCACTATCGGTGTACAGGTGGATTCTGCAGTGTCTTATTCACTATCGGTGTACAGGTGGATTCTTCAGTGACTTATTCACTATCGGTGTACAGGAGGATTCTGGAGTGACTTATTCACTATCGGTGTACAGGAGGATTCTGGAGTGACTTATTCAATATCGGTGTACAGGTGGATTTTTCAGTGACTTATTCACTATCGGTGTACAGGTGGATTCTGGAGTGACTTATTCACTATCGGTGTGCAGGAAGATTCTGGAGTGACTTATTCACTATCGGTGTACAGGAGGATTCTGGAGTGACATATTCACTATCGGTGTACAGGAGGATTCTGGAGTGACTTATTCACTATCGGTGTACAGGTGGATTCTGGAGTGACTTATCCACTATCGGTATACATGAGGATTCTACAGTGACTTATTCACTATCGGTGTACAGGAGAATTCTGGAGTGACTTATTCACTATCGGTGTACAGGAGGATTCTGGAGTGACTTATTCACTATCGGTGTACAGGAGGATTCTGGAGTGACTTATTCACTATTGGAGTACAGGAGGATTCTAGAGTGACTTATTCACTATCGGTGTACAGGAGGATTCTGGAGTGACTTATTCACTATCGGAGTACAGGAGAATTCTGGAGTGACTTATTCACTATCGGTGTACAGGTGGATCCTGGAGTGACTTATTCACTATCAATGTACAGGTGGAATCTGCAGTGACTTATTCACTATCGGAGTACAGGAGAATTCTGGAGTGACTTATTCACTATCGGTGTACAGGTGGATTCTGGAGTGACTTATTCACTATCGATGTACAGGAGGATTCTGGAGTGTCTTATTCACTATCGATGTACAGGTGGATTCTGCAGTGACTTATTCACTATCGGAGTACAGGAGAATTCTGGAGTGACTTAATCACTATCGGTGTACAGGAGGATTCTGGAGTGACTTATTCACTATCGGTGTACAGGTGGATTCTGGAGTGACTTATTCACTATCGGTGTACAGGAGGATTCTGGAGTGACTTATTCACTATCGGTGTACAGGTGGATTCTGGAGTGACTTATTCACTATCGATGTACAGGAGGATTCTGGAGTGTCTTATTCACTATCGATGTACAGGTGGATTCTGCAGTGACTTATTCACTATCGGAGTACAGGAGAATTCTGGAGTGACTTAATCACTATCGGTGTACAGGAGGATTCTGGAGTGACTTATTCACTATCGGTGTACAGGTGGATTCTGGAGTGACTTATTCACTATCGGTGTGCAGGAGGATTCTGGAGTGACTTATTCACTATCGGTGTACAGGTGGATTCTGGAGTGACTTATTCACTATCGGTGTACAGGTGGATTGTGGAGTGACTTTTTCACTATCGGTGTACAGGAGGATTCTGGAGTGACTTATTCACTATCGGTGTACAGGTGGATTCTGGAGTGACTTATTCACTATCGGTGTGCAGGAGGATTCTGCAGTGTCTTATTCACTATCGGTGTACAGGTGGATTCTTCAGTGACTTATTCACTATCGGTGTACAGGTGGATTCTGCAGTGACTTATTCACTATCGGTGTACAGGAGGATTCTGAAGTTACTTATTCACTATCGGTGTACAGGAGGATTCTGAAGTGACTTATTCACTATCGGTGTACAGGAGGATTCTGGAGTGACTTATTCACTATCGGTGTACAGGTGGATTCTGCAGTGTCTTATTCACTATCGGTGTACAGGTGGATTCTTCAGTGACTTATTCACTATCGGTGTACAGGAGGATTCTGGAGTGACTTATTCACTATCGGTGTACAGGAGGATTCTGGAGTGACTTATTCAATATCGGTGTACAGGTGGATTTTTCAGTGACTTATTCACTATCGGTGTACAGGTGGATTCTGGAGTGACTTATTCACTATCGGTGTGCAGGAAGATTCTGGAGTGACTTATTCACTATCGGTGTACAGGAGGATTCTGGAGTGACATATTCACTATCGGTGTACAGGAGGATTCTGGAGTGACTTATTCACTATCGGTGTACAGGTGGATTCTGGAGTGACTTATTCACTATCGGTGTACAGGAGGATTCTTCAGTGAATTATTCACTATCGGTGTACAGGTGGAATCTGCAGTGACTTATTCACTATCGGTGTACAGGAGGATTCTTCAGTGACTTATTCACTATCGGTGTACAGGAGGATTCTGGAGTGACTTATTCACTATCGGTGTACAGGTGGATTCTGGAGTGACTTATTCACTATCGGTGTACAGGTGGATTCTGGAGTGACTTATTCACTATCGGTGTACAGGAGGATTCTGCAGTGACAAATTCACTATCGGTGTACAGGAGGATTCTGGAGTGACTTATTCACTATCGGTGTACAGGTGGATTCTGGAGTGACTTATTCACTATCGGTGTACAGGAGGATTCTGGAGTGACTTATTCACTATCGGTGTACAGGTGGATTCTGGAGTGACTTATTCACTATCGGTGTACAGGTGGATTTTTCAGTGACTTATTCACTATCGGTGTACAGGTGGATTCTGGAGTGACTTATTCACTATCGGTGTGCAGGAGGATTCTGGAGTGACTTATTCACTTTCGGAGTACAGGAGAATTCTGGAGTGACTTATTCACTATCGGTGTACAGGTGGATTCTGGAGTGACTTATTCACTATCGGTGTACAGGAGGATTCTGGAGTGACTTATTCACTATCAGTGTACAGGTGGATTCTGGAGTGTCTTATTCACTATCGGTGTACAGGTGGATTCTGGAGTGACTTATACACTATCGATGTACAGGAGGATTCTGGAGTGACTTATTCACTATCGGTGTGCAAGAGGATTCTGCAGTGTCTTATTCACTATCGGTGTACAGGTGGATTCTTCAGTGACTTATTCACTATCGGTGTACAGGTGGATTCTGCAGTGACTTATTCACTATCGGTGTACAGGAGGATTCTGAAGTTACTTATTCACTATCGGTGTACAGGAGGATTCTGAAGTGACTTATTCACTATCGGTGTACAGGAGGATTCTGGAGTGACTTATTCACTATCGGTGTACAGGTGGATTCTGCAGTGTCTTATTCACTATCGGTGTACAGGTGGATTTTTCAGTGACTTATTCACTATCGGTGTACAGGTGGATTCTGGAGTGACTTATTCACTATCGGTGTGCAGGAAGATTCTGGAGTGACTTATTCACTATCGGTGTACAGGAGGATTCTGGAGTGACATATTCACTATCGGTGTACAGGAGGATTCTGGAGTGACTTATTCACTATCGGTGTACAGGTGGATTCTGGAGTGACTTATTCACTATCGGTGTACAGGAGGATTCTTCAGTGAATTATTCACTATCGGTGTACAGGTGGAATCTGCAGTGACTTATTCACTATCGGTGTACAGGAGGATTCTTCAGTGACTTATTCACTATCGGTGTACAGGAGGATTCTGGAGTGACTTATTCACTATCGGTGTACAGGTGGATTCTGGAGTGACTTATTCACTATCGGTGTACAGGTGGATTCTGGAGTGACTTATTCACTATCGGTGTACAGGAGGATTCTGCAGTGACAAATTCACTATCGGTGTACAGGAGGATTCTGGAGTGACTTATTCACTATCGGTGTACAGGTGGATTCTGGAGTGACTTATTCACTATCGGTGTACAGGAGGATTCTGGAGTGACTTATTCACTATCGGTGTACAGGTGGATTCTGGAGTGACTTATTCACTATCGGTGTACAGGTGGATTTTTCAGTGACTTATTCACTATCGGTGTACAGGTGGATTCTGGAGTGACTTATTCACTATCGGTGTGCAGGAGGATTCTGGAGTGACTTATTCACTATCGGAGTACAGGAGAATTCTGGAGTGACTTATTCACTATCGGTGTACAGGTGGATTCTGGAGTGACTTATTCACTATCGGTGTACAGGAGGATTCTGGAGTGACTTATTCACTATCAGTGTACAGGTGGATTCTGGAGTGTCTTATTCACTATCGGTGTACAGGTGGATTCTGGAGTGACTTATACACTATCGATGTACAGGAGGATTCTGGAGTGACTTATTCACTATCGGTGTACATGAGGATTCTGCAGTGACTTATTCACTATCGATGTACAGGAGGATTCAGGAGTGACTGATTGACTATCGGTGTGCAGGTGGATTCTGGAGTGACTTATTCACTATCGGTGTACAGGAGAATTCTGGAGTGACTTATTCACTATCGGTGTACAGGAGGATTCTGGGGTGACTTATTCACTATCGGTGTACAGATGGATTCTGGAGTGACTTATTCACTATCGGTGTACAGGAGGATTCTGGAGTGACTTATTCACTATCGGTGTACAGGTGGATTCTGGAGAGACTTATTCACTATCGGTGTACAGGTGGATTATGGAGTGACTTATTCATTATCGGTGTACTGGAGGATTCTGGAGTGACTTATTCACTATCGGTGTACAGGAGGATTCTGAAGTGACTTTTTCACTATCGGTGTACAGGTGGATTCTGCAGTGACTTATTCACTATCGGTGTACAGGAGGATTCTGGAGTGACTTATTCACTATCGGTGTACAGGTGGATTCTGGAGTGACTTATTCACTATCGGTGTACAGGAGGATTCTGGAGTGACTTATTCACTATCGGTGTACAGGAGGATTCTGGAGTGACTTATTCACTATTGGTGTACTGGAGGATTCTGGAGTGACTTATTCACTGTCGGTGTACTGGAGGATTCTGGAGTGACTTATTCACTATTGGTGTACAGGTGGATTCTGGAGTGACTTATTCACTATCGGTGTACAGGAGGATTCTGGAGTGACTTGTTCACTGTCGGTGTACTGGAGGATTCTGGAGTGACTTATTCACTATTGGTGTACAGGTGGATTCTGGAGTGACTTATTCACTATCGGAGTACAGGAGGATTCTGGAGTGACTTATTCACTATCGGTGTACAGGAGGATTCTGGAGTGACTTATTCACTATCGGTGTACAGGAGGATTCTGGAGTGACTTATTCACTATCGGTGTACAGGACGATTCTGGAGTGACTTATTCACTATCGGTGTACAGGTGGATTCTGGAGTGACATTTTCACTATCGGTGTACAGGTGGATTCTGGAGTGACTTATTCACTATCGGTGTACAGGAGGATTCTGCAGTGACATATTCACTATCGGTGTACAGGAGGATTCTGGAGTGACTTGTTCACTATCGGTGTACAGGAGGATTCTGGAGTGACTTATTCACTATCGGTGTACAGGAGGATTCTCTAGTGACTTATTCACTATCGGTGTACAGGAGGATTCTGGAGTGACTTATTCACTATCGGTGTACAGGTGGATTCTGGAGTGACTTATTCACTATTGGTGTACAGGTGGATTCTGCAGTGTCTTATTCACTATTGGTGTAAAGGTGGATTCTGCAGTGTCTTATTCACTATTGGTGTACAGGTGGATTCTGGAGTGACTTATTCACTATCGGTGTACAGGAGGATTCTGGAGTGACTTATTCACTATCGGTGTACAGGAGGATTCTGGAGTGACTTATTCACTATTGGTGTACAGTTGGATTCTGGAGTGACTTATTCACTATCGGTGTACAGGAGGATTCTGGAGTGACTTATTCACTATCGGTGTACAGGAGGATTCTGGAGTGACTTATTCACTATCGGTGTACAGGTGGATTCTGGAGTGACTTATTCACTATTGGTCTACAGGAGAATTCTGGAGTGACTTATTCACTATCGGTGTACAGGTGGAATCTGCAGTGACTTATCCACTATCGGTATACATGAGGATTCTACAGTGACTTATTCACTATCGGTGTACAGGAGAATTCTGGAGTGACTTATTCACTATCGGTGTACAGGAGGATTCTGGAGTGACTTATTCACTATCGGTGTACAGGAGGATTCTGGAGTGACTTATTCACTATTGTAGTACAGGAGGATTCTAGAGTGACTTATTCACTATCGGTGTACAGGAGGATTCTGGAGTGACTTATTCACTATCGGAGTACAGGAGAATTCTGGAGTGACTTATTCACTATCGGTGTACAGGTGGATCCTGGAGTGACTTATTCACTATCAATGTACAGGTGGAATCTGCAGTGACTTATTCACTATCGGAGTACAGGAGAATTCTGGAGTGACTTATTCACTATCGGTGTACAGGTGGATTCTGGAGTGACTTATTCACTATCGATGTACAGGAGGATTCTGGAGTGTCTTATTCACTATCGATGTACAGGTGGATTCTGCAGTGACTTATTCACTATCGGAGTACAGGAGAATTCTGGAGTGACTTAATCACTATCGGTGTACAGGAGGATTCTGGAGTGACTTATTCACTATCGGTGTACAGGTGGATTCTGGAGTGACTTATTCACTATCGGTGTACAGGAGGATTCTGGAGTGACTTATTCACTATCGGTGTACAGGTGGATTCTGGAGTGACTTATTCACTATCGATGTACAGGAGGATTCTGGAGTGTCTTATTCACTATCGATGTACAGGTGGATTCTGCAGTGACTTATTCACTATCGGAGTACAGGAGAATTCTGGAGTGACTTAATCACTATCGGTGTACAGGAGGATTCTGGAGTGACTTATTCACTATCGGTGTACAGGTGGATTCTGGAGTGACTTATTCACTATCGGTGTGCAGGAGGATTCTGGAGTGACTTATTCACTATCGGTGTACAGGTGGATTCTGGAGTGACTTATTCACTATCGGTGTACAGGTGGATTGTGGAGTGACTTTTTCACTATCGGTGTACAGGAGGATTCTGGAGTGACTTATTCACTATCGGTGTACAGGTGGATTCTGGAGTGACTTATTCACTATCGGTGTGCAGGAGGATTCTGCAGTGTCTTATTCACTATCGGTGTACAGGTGGATTCTTCAGTGACTTATTCACTATCGGTGTACAGGTGGATTCTGCAGTGACTTATTCACTATCGGTGTACAGGAGGATTCTGAAGTTACTTATTCACTATCGGTGTACAGGAGGATTCTGAAGTGACTTATTCACTATCGGTGTACAGGAGGATTCTGGAGTGACTTATTCACTATCGGTGTACAGGTGGATTCTGCAGTGTCTTATTCACTATCGGTGTACAGGTGGATTCTTCAGTGACTTATTCACTATCGGTGTACAGGAGGATTCTGGAGTGACTTATTCACTATCGGTGTACAGGAGGATTCTGGAGTGACTTATTCAATATCGGTGTACAGGTGGATTTTTCAGTGACTTATTCACTATCGGTGTACAGGTGGATTCTGGAGTGACTTATTCACTATCGGTGTGCAGGAAGATTCTGGAGTGACTTATTCACTATCGGTGTACAGGAGGATTCTGGAGTGACATATTCACTATCGGTGTACAGGAGGATTCTGGAGTGACTTATTCACTATCGGTGTACAGGTGGATTCTGGAGTGACTTATTCACTATCGGTGTACAGGAGGATTCTTCAGTGAATTATTCACTATCGGTGTACAGGTGGAATCTGCAGTGACTTATTCACTATCGGTGTACAGGAGGATTCTTCAGTGACTTATTCACTATCGGTGTACAGGAGGATTCTGGAGTGACTTATTCACTATCGGTGTACAGGTGGATTCTGGAGTGACTTATTCACTATCGGTGTACAGGTGGATTCTGGAGTGACTTATTCACTATCGGTGTACAGGAGGATTCTGCAGTGACAAATTCACTATCGGTGTACAGGAGGATTCTGGAGTGACTTATTCACTATCGGTGTACAGGTGGATTCTGGAGTGACTTATTCACTATCGGTGTACAGGAGGATTCTGGAGTGACTTATTCACTATCGGTGTACAGGTGGATTCTGGAGTGACTTATTCACTATCGGTGTACAGGTGGATTTTTCAGTGACTTATTCACTATCGGTGTACAGGTGGATTCTGGAGTGACTTATTCACTATCGGTGTGCAGGAGGATTCTGGAGTGACTTATTCACTATCGGAGTACAGGAGAATTCTGGAGTGACTTATTCACTATCGGTGTACAGGTGGATTCTGGAGTGACTTATTCACTATCGGTGTACAGGAGGATTCTGGAGTGACTTATTCACTATCAGTGTACAGGTGGATTCTGGAGTGTCTTATTCACTATCGGTGTACAGGTGGATTCTGGAGTGACTTATACACTATCGATGTACAGGAGGATTCTGGAGTGACTTATTCACTATCGGTGTACAGGAGAATTCTGGAGTGACTTATTCACTATCGGTGTACAGGAGGATTCTGGGGTGACTTATTCACTATCGGTGTACAGATGGATTCTGGAGTGACTTATTCACTATCGGTGTACAGGAGGATTCTGGAGTGACTTATTCACTATCGGTGTACAGGTGGATTCTGGAGAGACTTATTCACTATCGGTGTACAGGTGGATTATGGAGTGACTTATTCACTATCGGTGTACTGGAGGATTCTGGAGTGACTTATTCACTATCGGTGTACAGGAGGATTCTGAAGTGACTTATTCACTATCGGTGTACAGGTGGATTCTGCAGTGACTTATTCACTATCGGTGTACAGGAGGATTCTGGAGTGACTTATTCACTATCGGTGTACAGGTGGATTCTGGAGTGACTTATTCACTATCGGTGTACAGGAGGATTCTGGAGTGACTTATTCACTATCGGTGTACAGGAGGATTCTGGAGTGACTTATTCACTATTGGTGTACTGGAGGATTCTGGAGTGACTTATTCACTGTCGGTGTACTGGAGGATTCTGGAGTGACTTATTCACTATTGGTGTACAGGTGGATTCTGGAGTGACTTATTCACTATCGGTGTACAGGAGGATTCTGGAGTGACTTGTTCACTGTCGGTGTACTGGAGGATTCTGGAGTGACTTATTCACTATTGGTGTACAGGTGGATTCTGGAGTGACTTATTCACTATCGGAGTACAGGAGGATTCTGGAGTGACTTATTCACTATCGGTGTACAGGAGGATTCTGGAGTGACTTATTCACTATCGGTGTACAGGAGGATTCTGGAGTGACTTATTCACTATCGGTGTACAGGACGATTCTGGAGTGACTTATTCACTATCGGTGTACAGGTGGATTCTGGAGTGACATTTTCACTATCGGTGTACAGGTGGATTCTGGAGTGACTTATTCACTATCGGTGTACAGGAGGATTCTGCAGTGACATATTCACTATCGGTGTACAGGAGGATTCTGGAGTGACTTGTTCACTATCGGTGTACAGGAGGATTCTGGAGTGACTTATTCACTATCGGTGTACAGGAGGATTCTGGAGTGACTTATTCACTATCGGTGTACAGGAGGATTCTGGAGTGACTTATTCACTATCGGTGTACAGGTGGATTCTGGAGTGACTTATTCACTATTGGTGTACAGGTGGATTGTGCAGTGTCTTATTCACTATTGGTGTAAAGGTGGATTCTGCAGTGTCTTATTCACTATTGGTGTACAGGTGGATTCTGGAGTGACTTATTCACTATCGGTGTACAGGAGGATTCTGGAGTGACTTATTCACTATCGGTGTACAGGAGGATTCTGGAGTGACTTATTCACTATTGGTGTACAGTTGGATTCTGGAGTGACTTATTCACTATCGGTGTACAGGAGGATTCTGGAGTGACTTATTCACTATCGGTGTACAGGAGGATTCTGGAGTGACTTATTCACTATCGGTGTACAGGTGGATTCTGGAGTGACTTATTCACTATTGGTCTACAGGAGAATTCTGGAGTGACTTATTCACTATCGGTGTACAGGTGGAATCTGCAGTGACTTATCCACTATCGGTATACATGAGGATTCTACAGTGACTTATTCACTATCGGTGTACAGGAGAATTCTGGAGTGACTTATTCACTATCGGTGTACAGGAGGATTCTGGAGTGACTTATTCACTATCGGTGTACAGTAGGATTCTGGAGTGACTTATTCACTATTGGAGTACAGGAGGATTCTAGAGTGACTTATTCACTATCGGTGTACAGGAGGATTCTGGAGTGACTTATTCACTATCGGAGTACAGGAGAATTCTGGAGTGACTTATTCACTATCGGTGTACAGGTGGATCCTGGAGTGACTTATTCACTATCAATGTACAGGTGGAATCTGCAGTGACTTATTCACTATCGGAGTACAGGAGAATTCTGGAGTGACTTATTCACTATCGGTGTACAGGTGGATTCTGGAGTGACTTATTCACTATCGATGTACAGGAGGATTCTGGAGTGTCTTATTCACTATCGATGTACAGGTGGATTCTGCAGTGACTTATTCACTATCGGAGTACAGGAGAATTCTGGAGTGACTTAATCACTATCGGTGTACAGGAGGATTCTGGAGTGACTTATTCACTATCGGTGTACAGGTGGATTCTGGAGTGACTTATTCACTATCGGTGTACAGGAGGATTCTGGAGTGACTTATTCACTATCGGTGTACAGGTGGATTCTGGAGTGTCTTATTCACTATCGGTGTACAGGTGGATTCTGGAGTGACTTATACACTATCGATGTACAGGAGGATTCTGCAGTGACTTATTCACTATCGGTGTACAGATGGATTCTGGAGTGACTTATTCCCTATCGGTGTACAGGAGGATTCTGGAGTGACTTATTCACTATCGGTGTACAGGAGGATTCTGGAGTGACTTATTCACTATCGTAGTACAGGAGGATTCTAGAGTGACTTATTCACTATCGGTGTACAGGAGGATTCTGGAGTGACTTATACACTATCGGTGTACAGGTGGATTCTGGAGTGACTTATTCACTATCGGTGTACAGGTGGATTCTGCAGTGTCTTATTCACTATCGGTGTACAGGAGGATTCTGGAGTGACTTATTCACTATCGGTGTACAGGTGGATTCTGAAGTGACTTATTCACTATCGGTGTACAGGTGGATTCTTCAGTGACTTATTCACTATCGGTGTACAGGTGGATTCTGGAGTGACTTATTCACTATCGGTGTACAGGAGGATTCTGGAGTGACTTATTCACTATCGGTGTACAGGAGGATTCTGGAGTGACTTATTCACTATCGGTGTACAGGTGGATTCTGGAGTGACTTATTCACTATCGGTGTACAGGAGGATTCTGAAGTGACTTATTCACTATCGGTGTACAGGAGGATTCTGGAGTGACTTATTCACTATCGGTGTACAGGCGGATTCTGCAGTGTCTTATTCACTATCGGTGTACAGGTGGATTCTTCAGTGACTTATTCACTATCGGTGTACAGGAGGATTCTGGAGTGACTTATTCACTATCGGTGTACAGGAGGATTCTGGAGTGACTTATTCACTATCGGTGTACAGGTGGATTTTTCAGTGACTTATTCACTATCGGTGTACAGGTGGATTCTGGAGTGACTTATTCACTATCGGTGTGCAGGAGGATTCTGGAGTGACTTATTCACTATCGGTGTACAGGTGGATTTTGGAGTGACTTATTCACTATCGGTGTACAGGTGGATTGTGGAGTGACTTTTTCACTATCGGTGTACAGGAGGATTCTGGAGTGACTTATTCACTATCGGTGTACAGGTGGATTCTGGAGTGACTTATTCACTATCGGTGTGCAGGAGGATTCTGCAGTGTCTTATTCACTATCGGTGTACAGGTGGATTCTTCAGTGACTTATTCACTATCGGTGTACAGGTGGATTCTGCAGTGACTTATTCACTATCGGTGTACAGGAGGATTCTGAAGTTACTTATTCACTATCGGTGTACAGGAGGATTCTGAAGTGACTTATTCACTATCGGTGTACAGGAGGATTCTGGAGTGACTTATTCACTATCGGTGTACAGGTGGATTCTGCAGTGTCTTATTCACTATCGGTGTACAGGTGGATTCTTCAGTGACTTATTCACTATCGGTGTACAGGAGGATTCTGGAGTGACTTATTCACTATCGGTGTACAGGAGGATTCTGGAGTGACTTATTCAATATCGGTGTACAGGTGGATTTTTCAGTGACTTATTCACTATCGGTGTACAGGTGGATTCTGGAGTGACTTATTCACTATCGGTGTGCAGGAAGATTCTGGAGTGACTTATTCACTATCGGTGTACAGGAGGATTCTGGAGTGACATATTCACTATCGGTGTACAGGAGGATTCTGGAGTGACTTATTCACTATCGGTGTACAGGTGGATTCTGGAGTGACTTATTCACTATCGGTGTACAGGAGGATTCTTCAGTGAATTATTCACTATCGGTGTACAGGTGGAATCTGCAGTGACTTATTCACTATCGGTGTACAGGAGGATTCTTCAGTGACTTATTCACTATCGGTGTACAGGAGGATTCTGGAGTGACTTATTCACTATCGGTGTACAGGTGGATTCTGGAGTGACTTATTCACTATCGGTGTACAGGTGGATTCTGGAGTGACTTATTCACTATCGGTGTACAGGAGGATTCTGCAGTGACAAATTCACTATCGGTGTTCAGGAGGATTCTGGAGTGACTTATTCACTATCGGTGTACAGGTGGATTCTGGAGTGACTTATTCACTATCGGTGTACAGGAGGATTCTGGAGTGACTTATTCACTATCGGTGTACAGGTGGATTCTGGAGTGACTTATTCACTATCGGTGTACAGGTGGATTCTGGAGTGACTTATACACTATCGATGTACAGGAGGATTCTGGAGTGACTTATTCACTATCGGTGTACATGAGGATTCTGCAGTGACTTATTCACTATCGATGTACAGGAGGATTCAGGAGTGACTGATTGACTATCGGTGTACAGGTGGATTCTGGAGTGACTTATTCACTATCGGTGTACAGGAGGATTCTGGAGTGACTTATTCACTATCGGTGTACAGGTGGATTCTGGAGAGACTTATTCACTATCGGTGTACAGGTGGATTATGGAGTGACTTATTCACTATCGGTGTACTGGAGGATTCTGGAGTGACTTATTCACTATCGGTGTACAGGTGGATTCTGGAGAGACTTATTCACTATCAGTGTACAGGTGGATTCTGGAGTGACTTATTCACTATCGGTGTACAGGTGGATTCTGGAGTAACTTATTCACTATCGGTGTACAGGAGGATTCTGCAGTGACTTATTCACTATCGGTGTACAGGAGGATTCTGGAGTGACATATTCACTATCGGTGTACAGGAGGATTCTGGAGTGACTTATTCACTATCGGTGTACAGGTGGCATCTGCAGTGACTTATTCACTATCGGTGTAGAAGAGGATTCTGGAGTGACATATTCACTAACGGTGTACAGGAGGATTCTGGAGTGACTTATTCACTATCGGTGTACAGGTGGATACTGCAGTGTCTTATTCACTATCGGTGTACAGGTGGATTCTGGAGTGACATATTCACTATCGGTGTACAGGAGGATTCTGGAGTGACTTATTCACTATCGGTGTACAGGTGGATTCTGGAGTGACTTATTCACTATCGGTGTACAGGTGGAATCTGCAGTGACTTATTCACTATCGGTGTACAGGAGGATTCTGGAGTGACTTATTCACTATCGGTGTACAGGAGGATTCTGGAGTGACTTATTCACTATCGGTGTACAGGTGGATTCTGGAGTGACTTATTCACTATCGGTGTACAGGTGGATTCTGCAGTGACTTATTCACTATCGGTGTACAGGAGGATTCTGGAGTGACTTATTCACTATCGGTGTACAGGATTATTCTGGAGTGACTTATTCACTATCGGTGTACAGGAGGATTCTGGAGTGACTTATTCACTATCGGTGTACAGGAGGATTCTGGAGTGACTTATTCACTATCGGTGTACAGGTGGATTCTGGAGTGACTTATTCACTATCGGTGTACAGGAGGATTCTGAAGTGACTTATTCACTATCGATGTACAGGAGGATTCTGAAGTGACTTATTCACTATCAGTGTACAGGTGGATTCTGCAGTGACTTATTCACTATCGGTGTACAGGAGGATTCTGGAGTGACTTATTCACTATCGGTGTACAGGTGGATTCTGGAGTGACTTATTCACTATCGGTGTACAGGAGGATTCTGGAGTGACTTATTCACTATCGGTGTACAGCAGGATTCTGGAGTGACTTATTCACTATTGGTGTACTGGAGGATTCTGGAGTGACTTTTTCACTGTCGGTGTACTGGAGGATTCTGGAGTGACTTATTCACTATTGGTGTACAGGTGGATTCTGGAGTGACTTATTCACTATCGGTGTACAGGAGGATTCTGGAGTGACTTGTTCACTGTCGGTGTACTGGAGGATTCTGGAGTGACTTATTCACTATTGGTGTACAGGTGGATTCTGGAGTGACTTATTCACTATCGGAGTACAGGAGGATTCTGGAGTGACTTATTCACTATCGGTGTACAGGAGGATTCTGGAGTGACTTATTCACTATCGGTGTGCAGGAAGATTCTGGAGTGACTTATTCACTATCGGTGTACAGGAGGATTCTGGAGTGACATATTCACTATCGGTGTACAGGAGGATTCTGGAGTGACTTATTCACTATCGGTGTACAGGTGGATTCTGGAGTGACTTATTCACTATCGGTGTACAGGAGGATTCTTCAGTGAATTATTCACTATCGGTGTACAGGTGGAATCTGCAGTGACTTATTCACTATCGGTGTACAGGAGGATTCTTCAGTGACTTATTCACTATCGGTGTACAGGAGGATTCTGGAGTGACTTATTCACTATCGGTGTACAGGTGGATTCTGGAGTGACTTATTCACTATCGGTGTACAGGTGGATTCTGGAGTGACTTATTCACTATCGGTGTACAGGAGGATTCTGGAGTGACTTGTTCACTGTCGGTGTACTGGAGGATTCTGGAGTGACTTATTCACTATTGGTGTACAGGTGGATTCTGGAGTGACTTATTCACTATCGGAGTACAGGAGGATTCTGGAGTGACTTATTCACTATCGGTGTACAGGAGGATTCTGGAGTGACTTATTCACTATCGGTGTACAGGAGGATTCTGGATTGACTTATTCACTATCGGTGTACAGGACGATTCTGGAGTGACTTATTCACTATCGGTGTACAGGTGGATTCTGGAGTGACATTTTCACTATCGGTGTACAGGTGGATTCTGGAGTGACTTATTCACTATCGGTGTACAGGAGGATTCTGCAGTGACATATTCACTATCGGTGTACAGGAGGATTCTGGAGTGACTTGTTCACTATCGGTGTACAGGAGGATTCTGGAGTGACTTATTCACTATCGGTGTACAGGAGGATTCTGGAGTGACTTATTCACTATCGGTGTACAGGAGGATTCTGGAGTGACTTATTCACTATCGGTGTACAGGTGGATTCTGGAGTGACTTATTCACTATTGGTGTACAGGTGGATTGTGCAGTGTCTTATTCACTATTGGTGTAAAGGTGGATTCTGCAGTGTCTTATTCACTATTGGTGTACAGGTGGATTCTGGAGTGACTTATTCACTATCGGTGTACAGGAGGATTCTGGAGTGACTTATTCACTATCGGTGTACAGGAGGATTCTGGAGTGACTTATTCACTATTGGTGTACAGTTGGATTCTGGAGTGACTTATTCACTATCGGTGTACAGGAGGATTCTGGAGTGACTTATTCACTATCGGTGTACAGGAGGATTCTGGAGTGACTTATTCACTATCGGTGTACAGGTGGATTCTGGAGTGACTTATTCACTATTGGTCTACAGGAGAATTCTGGAGTGACTTATTCACTATCGGTGTACAGGTGGAATCTGCAGTGACTTATCCACTATCGGTATACATGAGGATTCTACAGTGACTTATTCACTATCGGTGTACAGGAGAATTCTGGAGTGACTTATTCACTATCGGTGTACAGGAGGATTCTGGAGTGACTTATTCACTATCGGTGTACAGGAGGATTCTGGAGTGACTTATTCACTATTGGAGTACAGGAGGATTCTAGAGTGACTTATTCACTATCGGTGTACAGGAGGATTCTGGAGTGACTTATTCACTATCGGAGTACAGGAGAATTCTGGAGTGACTTATTCACTATCGGTGTACAGGTGGATCCTGGAGTGACTTATTCACTATCAATGTACAGGTGGAATCTGCAGTGACTTATTCACTATCGGAGTACAGGAGAATTCTGGAGTGACTTATTCACTATCGGTGTACAGGTGGATTCTGGAGTGACTTATTCACTATCGATGTACAGGAGGATTCTGGAGTGTCTTATTCACTATCGATGTACAGGTGGATTCTGCAGTGACTTATTCACTATCGGAGTACAGGAGAATTCTGGAGTGACTTAATCACTATCGGTGTACAGGAGGATTCTGGAGTGACTTATTCACTATCGGTGTACAGGTGGATTCTGGAGTGACTTATTCACTATCGGTGTACAGGAGGATTCTGGAGTGACTTATTCACTATCGGTGTACAGGTGGATTCTGGAGTGTCTTATTCACTATCGGTGTACAGGTGGATTCTGGAGTGACTTATACACTATCGATGTACAGGAGGATTCTGCAGTGACTTATTCACTATCGGTGTACAGATGGATTCTGGAGTGACTTATTCCCTATCGGTGTACTGGAGGATTCTGGAGTGACTTATTCACTATCGGTGTACAGGAGGATTCTGGAGTGACTTATTCACTATCGGAGTACAGGAGGATTCTAGAGTGACTTATTCACTATCGGTGTACAGGAGGATTCTGGAGTGACTTATACACTATCGGTGTACAGGTGGATTCTGGAGTGACTTATTCACTATCGGTGTACAGGAGGATTCTGGAGTGACTTATTCACTATCGGTGTACAGGTGGATTCTGCAGTGTCTTATTCACTATCGGTGTACAGGAGGATTCTGGAGTGACTTATTCACTATCGGTGTACAGGTGGATTCTGGAGTGACTTATTCACTATCGGTGTACAGGTGGATTCTTCAGTGACTTATTCACTATCGGTGTACAGGTGGATTCTGGAGTGACTTATTCACTATCGGTGTACAGGAGGATTCTGGAGTGACTTATTCACTATCGGTGTACAGGAGGATTCTGGAGTGACTTATTCACTATCGGTGTACAGGTGGATTCTGGAGTGACTTATTCACTATCGGTGTACAGGAGGATTCTGAAGTGACTTATTCACTATCGGTGTACAGGAGGATTCTGGAGTGACTTATTCACTATCGGTGTACAGGCGGATTCTGCAGTGTCTTATTCACTATCGGTGTACAGGTGGATTCTTCAGTGACTTATTCACTATCGGTGTACAGGAGGATTCTGGAGTGACTTATTCACTATCGGTGTACAGGAGGATTCTGGAGTGACTTATTCACTATCGGTGTACAGGTGGATTTTTCAGTGACTTATTCACTATCGGTGTACAGGTGGATTCTGGAGTGACTTATTCACTATCGGTGTGCAGGAGGATTCTGGAGTGACTTATTCACTATCGGTGTACAGGTGGATTTTGGAGTGACTTATTCACTATCGGTGTACAGGTGGATTGTGGAGTGACTTTTTCACTATCGGTGTACAGGAGGATTCTGGAGTGACTTATTCACTATCGGTGTACAGGTGGATTCTGGAGTGACTTATTCACTATCGGTGTGCAGGAGGATTCTGCAGTGTCTTATTCACTATCGGTGTACAGGTGGATTCTTCAGTGACTTATTCACTATCGGTGTACAGGTGGATTCTGCAGTGACTTATTCACTATCGGTGTACAGGAGGATTCTGAAGTTACTTATTCACTATCGGTGTACAGGAGGATTCTGAAGTGACTTATTCACTATCGGTGTACAGGAGGATTCTGGAGTGACTTATTCACTATCGGTGTACAGGTGGATTCTGCAGTGTCTTATTCACTATCGGTGTACAGGTGGATTCTTCAGTGACTTATTCACTATCGGTGTACAGGAGGATTCTGGAGTGACTTATTCACTATCGGTGTACAGGAGGATTCTGGAGTGACTTATTCAATATCGGTGTACAGGTGGATTTTTCAGTGACTTATTCACTATCGGTGTACAGGTGGATTCTGGAGTGACTTATTCACTATCGGTGTGCAGGAAGATTCTGGAGTGACTTATTCACTATCGGTGTACAGGAGGATTCTGGAGTGACATATTCACTATCGGTGTACAGGAGGATTCTGGAGTGACTTATTCACTATCGGTGTACAGGTGGATTCTGGAGTGACTTATTCACTATCGGTGTACAGGAGGATTCTTCAGTGAATTATTCACTATCGGTGTACAGGTGGAATCTGCAGTGACTTATTCACTATCGGTGTACAGGAGGATTCTTCAGTGACTTATTCACTATCGGTGTACAGGAGGATTCTGGAGTGACTTATTCACTATCGGTGTACAGGTGGATTCTGGAGTGACTTATTCACTATCGGTGTACAGGTGGATTCTGGAGTGACTTATTCACTATCGGTGTACAGGAGGATTCTGCAGTGACAAATTCACTATCGGTGTTCAGGAGGATTCTGGAGTGACTTATTCACTATCGGTGTACAGGTGGATTCTGGAGTGACTTATTCACTATCGGTGTACAGGAGGATTCTGGAGTGACTTATTCACTATCGGTGTACAGGGGGATTCTGGAGTGACTTATTCACTATCGGTGTACAGGTGGATTCTGGAGTGACTTATACACTATCGATGTACAGGAGGATTCTGGAGTGACTTATTCACTATCGGTGTACATGAGGATTCTGCAGTGACTTATTCACTATCGATGTACAGGAGGATTCAGGAGTGACTGATTGACTATCGGTGTACAGGTGGATTCTGGAGTGACTTATTCACTATCGGTGTACAGGAGGATTCTGGAGTGACTTATTCACTATCGGTGTACAGGTGGATTCTGGAGAGACTTATTCACTATCGGTGTACAGGTGGATTATGGAGTGACTTATTCACTATCGGTGTACTGGAGGATTCTGGAGTGACTTATTCACTATCGGTGTACAGGTGGATTCTGGAGAGACTTATTCACTATCAGTGTACAGGTGGATTCTGGAGTGACTTATTCACTATCGGTGTACAGGTGGATTCTGGAGTAACTTATTCACTATCGGTGTACAGGAGGATTCTGCAGTGACTTATTCACTATCGGTGTACAGGAGGATTCTGGAGTGACATATTCACTATCGGTGTACAGGAGGATTCTGGAGTGACTTATTCACTATCGGTGTACAGGTGGCATCTGCAGTGACTTATTCACTATCGGTGTAGAAGAGGATTCTGGAGTGACATATTCACTAACGGTGTACAGGAGGATTCTGGAGTGACTTATTCACTATCGGTGTACAGGTGGATACTGCAGTGTCTTATTCACTATCGGTGTACAGGTGGATTCTGGAGTGACATATTCACTATCGGTGTACAGGAGGATTCTGGAGTGACTTATTCACTATCGGTGTACAGGTGGATTCTGGAGTGACTTATTCACTATCGGTGTACAGGTGGAATCTGCAGTGACTTATTCACTATCGGTGTACAGGAGGATTCTGGAGTGACTTATTCACTATCGGTGTACAGGAGGATTCTGGAGTGACTTATTCACTATCGGTGTACAGGTGGATTCTGGAGTGACTTATTCACTATCGGTGTACAGGTGGATTCTGCAGTGACTTATTCACTATCGGTGTACAGGAGGATTCTGGAGTGACTTATTCACTATCGGTGTACAGGATTATTCTGGAGTGACTTATTCACTATCGGTGTACAGGAGGATTCTGGAGTGACTTATTCACTATCGGTGTACAGGAGGATTCTGGAGTGACTTATTCACTATCGGTGTACAGGTGGATTCTGGAGTGACTTATTCACTATCGGTGTACAGGAGGATTCTGAAGTGACTTATTCACTATCGATGTACAGGAGGATTCTGAAGTGACTTATTCACTATCAGTGTACAGGTGGATTCTGCAGTGACTTATTCACTATCGGTGTACAGGAGGATTCTGGAGTGACTTATTCACTATCGGTGTACAGGTGGATTCTGGAGTGA
The DNA here is from genome assembly GCF_046119375.1 of Phyllobates terribilis. Lineage (NCBI taxonomy): Eukaryota > Metazoa > Chordata > Amphibia > Anura > Dendrobatidae > Phyllobates > Phyllobates terribilis. The sequence goes on from NW_027363722.1 coordinate 179,272, forward strand.
CTTATTCACTATCGGTGTACAGGAGGATTCTGGAGTGACTTATTCACTATCGGTGTACAGCAGGATTCTGGAGTGACTTATTCACTATTGGTGTACTGGAGGATTCTGGAGTGACTTTTTCACTGTCGGTGTACTGGAGGATTCTGGAGTGACTTATTCACTATTGGTGTACAGGTGGATTCTGGAGTGACTTATTCACTATCGGTGTACAGGAGGATTCTGGAGTGACTTGTTCACTGTCGGTGTACTGGAGGATTCTGGAGTGACTTATTCACTATTGGTGTACAGGTGGATTCTGGAGTGACTTATTCACTATCGGAGTACAGGAGGATTCTGGAGTGACTTATTCACTATCGGTGTACAGGAGGATTCTGGAGTGACTTATTCACTATCGGTGTGCAGGAAGATTCTGGAGTGACTTATTCACTATCGGTGTACAGGAGGATTCTGGAGTGACATATTCACTATCGGTGTACAGGAGGATTCTGGAGTGACTTATTCACTATCGGTGTACAGGTGGATTCTGGAGTGACTTATTCACTATCGGTGTACAGGAGGATTCTTCAGTGAATTATTCACTATCGGTGTACAGGTGGAATCTGCAGTGACTTATTCACTATCGGTGTACAGGAGGATTCTTCAGTGACTTATTCACTATCGGTGTACAGGAGGATTCTGGAGTGACTTATTCACTATCGGTGTACAGGTGGATTCTGGAGTGACTTATTCACTATCGGTGTACAGGTGGATTCTGGAGTGACTTATTCACTATCGGTGTACAGGAGGATTCTGCAGTGACAAATTCACTATCGGTGTACAGGAGGATTCTGGAGTGACTTATTCACTATCGGTGTACAGGTGGATTCTGGAGTGACTTATTCACTATCGGTGTACAGGAGGATTCTGGAGTGACTTATTCACTATCGGTGTACAGGTGGATTCTGGAGTGACTTTTTCACTATCGGTGTACAGGTGGATTCTGGAGTGACTTATACACTATCGATGTACAGGAGGATTCTGGAGTGACTTATTCACTATCGGTGTACATGAGGATTCTGCAGTGACTTATTCACTATCGATGTACAGGAGGATTCAGGAGTGACTGATTGACTATCGGTGTACAGGTGGATTCTGGAGTGACTTATTCACTATCGGTGTACAGGAGAATTCTGGAGTGACTTATTCACTATCGGTGTACAGGAGGATTCTGGGGTGACTTATTCACTATCGGTGTACAGATGGATTCTGGAGTGACTTATTCACTATCGGTGTACAGGAGGATTCTGGAGTGACTTATTCACTATCGGTGTACAGGTGGATTCTGGAGAGACTTATTCACTATCGGTGTACAGGTGGATTATGGAGTGACTTATTCACTATCGGTGTACTGGAGGATTCTGGAGTGACTTATTCACTATCGGTGTACAGGTGGATTCTGGAGAGACTTATTCACTATCAGTGTACAGGTGGATTCTGGAGTGACTTATTCACTATCGGTGTACAGGTGGATTCTGGAGTGACTTATTCACTATCGGTGTACAGGAGGATTCTGGAGTGACTTATTCACTATCGGTGTACAGGAGGATTCTGGGGTGACTTATTCACTATCGGTGTACAGGTGGATTCTGGAGAGACTTATTCACTATCGGTGTACAGGAGAATTCTGGAGTAACTTATTCACTATCGGTGTACAGGAGGATTCTGCAGTGACTTATTCACTATCGGTGTACAGGAGGATTCTGGAGTGACTTATTCACTATCGGTGTACAGGTGGATTCTGGAGTGACTTATTCACTATCGGTGTACAGGTGGATTCTGGAGTGACTTATTCACTATCGGTGTACAGGAGGATTCTTCAGTGAATTATTCACTATCGGTGTACAGGTGGAATCTGCAGTGACTTATTCACTATCGGTGTACAGGAGGATTCTTCAGTGACTTATTCACTATCGGTGTACAGGAGGATTCTGGAGTGACTTATTCACTATCGGTGTACAGGTGGATTCTGGAGTGACTTATTCACTATCGGTGTACAGGTGGATTCTGGAGTGACTTATTCACTATCGGTGTACAGGAGGATTCTGCAGTGACAAATTCACTATCGGTGTACAGGAGGATTCTGGAGTGACTTATTCACTATCGGTGTACAGGTGGATTCTGGAGTGACTTATTCACTATCGGTGTACAGGAGGATTCTGGAGTGACTTATTCACTATCGGTGTACAGGTGGATTCTGGAGTGACTTTTTCACTATCGGTGTACAGGTGGATTCTGGAGTGACTTATACACTATCGATGTACAGGAGGATTCTGGAGTGACTTATTCACTATCGGTGTACATGAGGATTCTGCAGTGACTTATTCACTATCGATGTACAGGAGGATTCAGGAGTGACTGATTGACTATCGGTGTACAGGTGGATTCTGGAGTGACTTATTCACTATCGGTGTACAGGAGAATTCTGGAGTGACTTATTCACTATCGGTGTACAGGAGGATTCTGGGGTGACTTATTCACTATCGGTGTACAGATGGATTCTGGAGTGACTTATTCACTATCGGTGTACAGGAGGATTCTGGAGTGACTTATTCACTATCGGTGTACAGGTGGATTCTGGAGAGACTTATTCACTATCGGTGTACAGGTGGATTATGGAGTGACTTATTCACTATCGGTGTACAGGAGGATTCTGGAGTGACTTATTCACTATCGGTGTACAGCAGGATTCTGGAGTGACTTATTCACTATTGGTGTACTGGAGGATTCTGGAGTGACTTTTTCACTGTCGGTGTACTGGAGGATTCTGGAGTGACTTATTCACTATTGGTGTACAGGTGGATTCTGGAGTGACTTATTCACTATCGGTGTACAGGAGGATTCTGGAGTGACTTGTTCACTGTCGGTGTACTGGAGGATTCTGGAGTGACTTATTCACTATTGGTGTACAGGTGGATTCTGGAGTGACTTATTCACTATCGGAGTACAGGAGGATTCTGGAGTGACTTATTCACTATTGGTGTACAGGAGGATTCTGGAGTGACTTATTCACTATCGGTGTGCAGGAAGATTCTGGAGTGACTTATTCACTATCGGTGTACAGGAGGATTCTGGAGTGACATATTCACTATCGGTGTACAGGAGGATTCTGGAGTGACTTATTCACTATCGGTGTACAGGTGGATTCTGGAGTGACTTATTCACTATCGGTGTACAGGAGGATTCTTCAGTGAATTATTCACTATCGGTGTACAGGTGGAATCTGCAGTGACTTATTCACTATCGGTGTACAGGAGGATTCTTCAGTGACTTATTCACTATCGGTGTACAGGAGGATGCTGGAGTGACTTATTCACTATCGGTGTACAGGTGGATTCTGGAGTGACTTATTCACTATCGGTGTACAGGTGGATTCTGGAGTGACTTATTCACTATCGGTGTACAGGAGGATTCTGCAGTGACAAATTCACTATCGGTGTACAGGAGGATTCTGGAGTGACTTATTCACTATCGGTGTACAGGTGGATTCTGGAGTGACTTATTCACTATCGGTGTACAGGAGGATTCTGGAGTGACTTATTCACTATCGGTGTACAGGAGGATTCTGGGGTGACTTATTCACTATCGGTGTACAGGTGGATTCTGGAGAGACTTATTCACTATCGGTGTACAGGAGAATTCTGGAGTAACTTATTCACTATCGGTGTACAGGAGGATTCTGCAGTGACTTATTCACTATCGGTGTACAGGAGGATTCTGGAGTGACTTATTCACTATCGGTGTACAGGTGGATTCTGGAGTGACTTATTCACTATCGGTGTACAGGTGGATTCTGGAGTGACTTATTCACTATCGGTGTACAGGAGGATTCTTCAGTGAATTATTCACTATCGGTGTACAGGTGGAATCTGCAGTGACTTATTCACTATCGGTGTACAGGAGGATTCTTCAGTGACTTATTCACTATCGGTGTACAGGAGGATTCTGGAGTGACTTATTCACTATCGGTGTACAGGTGGATTCTGGAGTGACTTATTCACTATCGGTGTACAGGTGGATTCTGGAGTGACTTATTCACTATCGGTGTACAGGTGGATTCTGGAGTGACTTATTCACTATCGGTGTACAGGAGTATTCTGCAGTGACAAATTCACTATCGGTGTACAGGAGGATTCTGGAGTGACTTATTCACTATCGGTGTACAGGTGGATTCTGGAGTGACTTATTCACTATCGGTGTACAGGAGGATTCTGGAGTGACTTATTCACTATCGGTGTACAGGTGGATTCTGGAGTGACTTTTTCACTATCGGTGTACAGGTGGATTCTGGAGTGACTTATACACTATCGATGTACAGGAGGATTCTGGAGTGACTTATTCACTATCGGTGTACATGAGGATTCTGCAGTGACTTATTCACTATCGATGTACAGGAGGATTCAGGAGTGACTGATTGACTATCGGTGTACAGGTGGATTCTGGAGTGACTTATTCACTATCGGTGTACAGGAGAATTCTGGAGTGACTTATTCACTATCGGTGTACAGGAGGATTCTGGGGTGACTTATTCACTATCGGTGTACAGATGGATTCTGGAGTGACTTATTCACTATCGGTGTACAGGAGGATTCTGGAGTGACTTATTCACTATCGGTGTACAGGTGGATTCTGGAGAGACTTATTCACTATCGGTGTACAGGTGGATTATGGAGTGACTTATTCACTATCGGTGTACTGGAGGATTCTGGAGTGACTTATTCACTATCGGTGTACAGGTGGATTCTGGAGAGACTTATTCACTATCAGTGTACAGGTGGATTCTGGAGTGACTTATTCACTATCGGTGTACAGGTGGATTCTGGAGTGACTTATTCACTATCGGTGTACAGGAGGATTCTGGAGTGACTTATTCACTATCGGTGTACAGGAGGATTCTGGGGTGACTTATTCACTATCGGTGTACAGGTGGATTCTGGAGAGACTTATTCACTATCGGTGTACAGGAGAATTCTGGAGTAACTTATTCACTATCGGTGTACAGGAGGATTCTGCAGTGACTTATTCACTATCGGTGTACAGGAGGATTCTGGAGTGACTTATTCACTATCGGTGTACAGGTGGATTCTGGAGTGACTTATTCACTATCGGTGTACAGGTGGATTCTGCAGTGTCTTATTCACTATTGGTGTAAAGGTGGATTCTGCAGTGTCTTATTCACTATTGGTGTACAGGTGGATTCTGGAGTGACTTATTCACTATCGGTGTACAGGAGGATTCTGGAGTGACTTATTCACTATCGGTGTACAGGAGGATTCTGGAGTGACTTATTCACTATTGGTGTACAGTTGGATTCTGGAGTGACTTATTCACTATCGGTGTACAGGAGGATTCTGGAGTGACTTATTCACTATCGGTGTACAGGAGGATTCTGGAGTGACTTATTCACTATCGGTGTACAGGTGGATTCTGGAGTGACTTATTCACTATTGGTCTACAGGAGAATTCTGGAGTGACTTATTCACTATCGGTGTACAGGTGGAATCTGCAGTGACTTATCCACTATCGGTATACATGAGGATTCTACAGTGACTTATTCACTATCGGTGTACAGGAGAATTCTGGAGTGACTTATTCACTATCGGTGTACAGGAGGATTCTGGAGTGACTTATTCACTATCGGTGTACAGGAGGATTCTGGAGTGACTTATTCACTATTGGAGTACAGGAGGATTCTAGAGTGACTTATTCACTATCGGTGTACAGGAGGATTCTGGAGTGACTTATTCACTATCGGAGTACAGGAGAATTCTGGAGTGACTTATTCACTATCGATGTACAGGTGGATCCTGGAGTGACTTATTCACTATCAATTTACAGGTGGAATCTGCAGTGACTTATTCACTATCGGAGTACAGGAGAATTCTGTAGTGACTTATTCACTATCGGTGTACAGGTGGATTCTGGAGTGACTTATTCACTATCGATGTACAGGAGGATTCTGGAGTGTCTTATTCACTATCGATGTACAGGTGGATTCTGCAGTGACTTATTCACTATCGGAGTACAGGAGAATTCTGGAGTGACTTAATCACTATCGGTGTACAGGAGGATTCTGGAGTGACTTATTCACTATCGGTGTACAGGTGGATTCTGGAGTGACTTATTCACTATCGGTGTACAGGAGGATTCTGGAGTGACTTATTCACTATCGGTGTACAGGTGGATTCTGGAGTGTCTTATTCACTATCGGTGTACAGGTGGATTCTGGAGTGACTTATACACTATCGATGTACAGGAGGATTCTGCAGTGACTTATTCACTATCGGTGTACAGATGGATTCTGGAGTGACTTATTCCCTATCGGTGTACAGGAGGATTCTGGAGTGACTTATTCACTATCGGTGTACAGGAGGATTCTGGAGTGACTTATTCACTATCGGAGTACAGGAGGATTCTAGAGTGACTTATTCACTATCGGTGTACAGGAGGATTCTGGAGTGACTTATACACTATCGGTGTACAGGTGGATTCTGGAGTGACTTATTCACTATCGGTGTACAGGAGGATTCTGGAGTGACTTATTCACTATCGGTGTACAGGTGGATTCTGCAGTGTCTTATTCACTATCGGTGTACAGGAGGATTCTGGAGTGACTTATTCACTATCGGTGTACAGGTGGATTCTGGAGTGACTTATTCACTATCGGTGTACAGGTGGATTCTTCAGTGACTTATTCACTATCGGTGTACAGGTGGATTCTGGAGTGACTTATTCACTATCGGTGTACAGGAGGATTCTGGAGAAACTTATTCACTATCGGTGTACAGGAGGATTCTGGAGTGACTTAATCACTATCGGTGTACAGGTGGATTCTGGAGTGACTTATTCACTATCGGTGTACAGGAGGATTCTGAAGTGACTTATTCACTATCGGTGTACAGGAGGATTCTGGAGTGACTTATTCACTATCGGTGTACAGGCGGATTCTGCAGTGTCTTATTCACTATCGGTGTACAGGTGGATTCTTCAGTGACTTATTCACTATCGGTGTACAGGAGGATTCTGGAGTGACTTATTCACTATCGGTGTACAGGAGGATTCTGGAGTGACTTATTCACTATCGGTGTACAGGTGGATTTTTCAGTGACTTATTCACTATCGGTGTACAGGTGGATTCTGGAGTGACTTATTCACTATCGGTGTGCAGGAGGATTCTGGAGTGACTTATTCACTATCGGTGTACAGGTGGATTCTGGAGTGACTTATTCACTATCGGTGTACAGGTGGATTGTGGAGTGACTTTTTCACTATCGGTGTACAGGAGGATTCTGGAGTGACTTATTCACTATCGGTGTACAGGTGGATTCTGGAGTGACTTATTCACTATCGGTGTGCAGGAGGATTCTGCAGTGTCTTATTCACTATCGGTGTACAGGTGGATTCTTCAGTGACTTATTCACTATCGGTGTACAGGTGGATTCTGGAGTGACTTATTCACTATCGGTGTGCAGGAGGATTCTGCAGTGACTTATTCACTATCGGTGTACAGATGGATTCTGGAGTGACTTATTCCCTATCGGTGTACAGGAGGATTCTGGAGTGACTTATTCACTATCGGTGTACAGGAGGATTCTGGAGTGACTTATTCACTATCGGAGTACAGGAGGATTCTAGAGTGACTTATTCACTATCGGTGTACAGGAGGATTCTGGAGTGACTTATACACTATCGGTGTACAGGTGGATTCTGGAGTGACTTATTCACTATCGGTGTACAGGAGGATTCTGGAGTGACTTATTCACTATCGGTGTACAGGTGGATTCTGCAGTGTCTTATTCACTATCGGTGTACAGGAGGATTCTGGAGTGACTTATTCACTATCGGTGTACAGGTGGATTCTGGAGTGACTTATTCACTATCGGTGTACAGGTGGATTCTTCAGTGACTTATTCACTATCGGTGTACAGGTGGATTCTGGAGTGACTTATTCACTATCGGTGTACAGGAGGATTCTGGAGAAACTTATTCACTATCGGTGTACAGGAGGATTCTGGAGTGACTTATTCACTATCGGTGTACAGGAGGATTCTGAAGTGACTTATTCACTATCGGTGTACAGGAGGATTCTGGAGTGACTTATTCACTATCGGTGTACAGGCGGATTCTGCAGTGTCTTATTCACTATCGGTGTACAGGTGGATTCTTCAGTGACTTATTCACTATCGGTGTACAGGAGGATTCTGGAGTGACTTATTCACTATCGGTGTACAGGAGGATTCTGGAGTGACTTATTCACTATCGGTGTACAGGTGGATTTTTCAGTGACTTATTCACTATCGGTGTACAGGTGGATTCTGGAGTGACTTATTCACTATCGGTGTGCAGGAGGATTCTGGAGTGACTTATTCACTATCGGTGTACAGGTGGATTCTGGAGTGACTTATTCACTATCGGTGTACAGGTGGATTGTGGAGTGACTTTTTCACTATCGGTGTACAGGAGGATTCTGGAGTGACTTATTCACTATCGGTGTACAGGTGGATTCTGGAGTGACTTATTCACTATCGGTGTGCAGGAGGATTCTGCAGTGTCTTATTCACTATCGGTGTACAGGTGGATTCTTCAGTGACTTATTCACTATCGGTGTACAGGTGGATTCTGCAGTGACTTATTCACTATCGGTGTACAGGAGGATTCTGAAGTTACTTATTCACTATCGGTGTACAGGAGGATTCTGAAGTGACTTATTCACTATCGGTGTACAGTAGGATTCTGGAGTGACTTATTCACTATCGGTGTACAGGTGGATTCTGCAGTGTCTTATTCACTATCGGTGTACAGGTGGATTCTTCAGTGACTTATTCACTATCGGTGTACAGGAGGATTCTGGAGTGACTTATTCACTATCGGTGTACAGGAGGATTCTGGAGTGACTTATTCAATATCGGTGTACAGGTGGATTTTTCAGTGACTTATTCACTATCGGTGTACAGGTGGATTCTGGAGTGACTTATTCACTATCGGTGTGCAGGAAGATTCTGGAGTGACTTATTCACTATCGGTGTACAGGAGGATTCTGGAGTGACATATTCACTATCGGTGTACAGGAGGATTCTGGAGTGACTTATTCACTATCGGTGTACAGGTGGATTCTGGAGTGACTTATTCACTATCGGTGTACAGGAGGATTCTTCAGTGAATTATTCACTATCGGTGTACAGGTGGAATCTGCAGTGACTTATTCACTATCGGTGTACAGGAGGATTCTTCAGTGACTTATTCACTATCGGTGTACAGGAGGATTCTGTAGTGACTTATTCACTATCGGTGTACAGGTGGATTCTGGAGTGACTTACTCACTATCGGTGTACAGGTGGATTCTGGAGTGACTTATTCACTATCGGTGTACAGGAGGATTCTGCAGTGACAAATTCACTATCGGTGTACAGGAGGATTCTGGAGTGACTTATTCACTATCGGTGTACAGGTGGATTCTGGAGTGACTTATTCACTATCGGTGTACAGGAGGATTCTGGAGTGACTTATTCACTATCGGTGTACAGGTGGATTCTGGAGTGACTTATTCACTATCGGTGTACAGGTGGATTCTGGAGTGACTTATACACTATCGATGTACAGGAGGATTCTGGAGTGACTTATTCACTATCGGTGTACATGAGGATTCTGCAGTGACTTATTCACTATCGATGTACAGGAGGATTCAGGAGTGACTGATTGACTATCGGTGTACAGGTGGATTCTGGAGTGACTTATTCACTATCGGTGTACAGGAGAATTCTGGAGTGACTTATTCACTATCGGTGTACAGGAGGATTCTGGGGTGACTTATTCACTATCGGTGTACAGATGGATTCTGGAGTGACTTATTCACTATCGGTGTACAGGAGGATTCTGGAGTGACTTATTCACTATCGGTGTACAGGTGGATTCTGGAGAGACTTATTCACTATCGGTGTACAGGTGGATTATGGAGTGACTTATTCACTATCGGTGTACTGGAGGATTCTGGAGTGACTTATTCACTATCGGTGTACAGGTGGATTCTGGAGAGACTTATTCACTATCAGTGTACAGGTGGATGCTGGAGTGACTTATTCACTATCGGTGTACAGGTGGATTCTGGAGTGACTTATTCACTATCGGTGTACAGGAGGATTCTGGAGTGACTTATTCACTATCGGTGTACAGGAGGATTCTGGGGTGACTTATTCACTATCGGTGTACAGGTGGATTCTGGAGAGACTTATTCACTATCGGTGTACAGGAGAATTCTGGAGTAACTTATTCACTATCGGTGTACAGGAGGATTCTGCAGTGACTTATTCACTATCGGTGTACAGGAGGATTCTGGAGTGACATATTCACTATCGGTGTACAGGAGGATTCTGGAGTGACTTATTCACTATCGGTGTACAGGTGGCATCTGCAGTGAATTATTCACTATCGGTGTAGAAGAGGATTCTGGAGTGACATATTCACTAACGGTGTACAGGAGGATTCTGGAGTGACTTATTCACTATCGGTGTACAGGTGGCTACTGCAGTGTCTTATTCACTATCGGTGTACAGGTGGGTTCTGGAGTGACTTATTCACTATTGGTGTACAGGTGGATTCTGGAGTGACATATTCACTATCGGTGTACAGGAGGATTCTGGAGTGACTTATTCACTATCGGTGTACAGGTGGATTCTGGAGTGACTTATTCACTATCGGTGTACAGGTGGAATCTGCAGTGACTTATTCACTATCGGTGTACAGGAGGATTCTGGAGTGACTTATTCACTATCGGTGTACAGGAGGATTCTGGAGTGACTTATTCACTATCGGTGTACAGGTGGATTCTGGAGTGACTTATTCACTATCGGTGTACAGGTGGATTCTGCAGTGACTTATTCACTATCGGTGTACAGGAGGATTCTGGAGTGACTTATTCACTATCGGTGTACAGGATTATTCTGGAGTGACTTATTCACTATCGGTGTACAGGAGGATTCTGGAGTGACTTATTCACTATCGGTGTACAGGATTATTCTGGAGTGACTTATTCACTATCGGTGTACAGGAGGATTCTGGAGTGACTTATTCACTATCGGTGTACAGGAGGATTCTGGAGTGACTTATTCACTATCGGTGTACAGGTGGATTCTGGAGTGACTTATTCACTATCGGTGTACAGGAGGATTCTGAAGTGACTTATTCACTATCGATGTACAGGAGGATTCTGAAGTGACTTATTCACTATCGGTGTACAGGTGGATTCTGCAGTGACTTATTCACTATCGGTGTACAGGAGGATTCTGGAGTGACTTTTTCACTATCGGTGTACAGGTGGATTCTGGAGTGACTTATTCACTATCGGTGTACAGGAGGATTCTGGAGTGACTTATTCACTATCGGTGTACAGGAGGATTCTGGAGTGACTTATTCACTATAGGTGTACTGGAGGATTCTGGAGTGACTTTTTCACTGTCGGTGTACTGGAGGATTCTGGAGCGACTTATTCACTATTGGTGTACAGGTGGATTCTGGAGTGACTTATTCACTATCGGTGTACAGGAGGATTCTGGAGTGACTTGTTCACTGTCGGTGTACTGGAGGATCCTGGAGTGACTTATTCACTATTGGTGTACAGGTGGATTCTGGAGTGACTTATTCACTATCGGAGTACAGGAGGATTCTGGAGTGACTTATTCACTATCGGTGTACAGGAGGATTCTGGAGTGACTTATTCACTATCGGTGTGCAGGAAGATTCTGGAGTGACTTATTCACTATCGGTGTACAGGAGGATTCTGGAGTGACATATTCACTATCGGTGTACAGGAGGATTCTGGAGTGACTTATTCACTATCGGTGTACAGGTGGATTCTGGAGTGACTTATTCACTATCGGTGTACAGGAGGATTCTTCAGTGAATTATTCACTATCGGTGTACAGGTGGAATCTGCAGTGACTTATTCACTATCGGTGTACAGGAGGATTCTTCAGTGACTTATTCACTATCGGTGTACAGGAGGATTCTGGAGTGACTTATTCACTATCGGTGTACAGGTGGATTCTGGAATGACTTATTCACTATCGGTGTACAGGTGGATTCTGGAGTGACTTATTCACTATCGGTGTACAGGAGGATTCTGCAGTGACAAATTCACTATCGGTGTACAGGAGGATTCTGGAGTGACTTATTCACTATCGGTGTACAGGTGGATTCTGGAGTGACTTATTCACTATCGGTGTACAGGAGGATTCTGGAGTGACTTATTCACTATCGGTGTACAGGTGGATTCTGGAGTGACTTATTCACTATCGGTGTACAGGTGGATTCTGGAGTGACTTATACACTATCGATGTACAGGAGGATTCTGGAGTGACTTATTCACTATCGGTGTACATGAGGATTCTGCAGTGACTTATTCACTATCAATGTACAGGAGGATTCAGGAGTGACTGATTGACTATCGGTGTACAGGTGGATTCTGGAGTGACTTATTCACTATCGGTGTACAGGAGAATTCTGGAGTGACTTATTCACTATCGGTGTACAGGAGGATTCTGGGGTGACTTATTCACTATCGGTGTACAGATGGATTCTGGAGTGACTTATTCACTATCGGTGTACAGGAGGATTCTGGAGTGACTTATTCCCTATCGGTGTACAGGTGGATTCTGGAGAGACTTATTCACTATCGGTGTACAGGTGGATTATGGAGTGACTTATTCACTATCGGTGTACTGGAGGATTCTGGAGTGACTTATTCACTATCGGTGTACAGGTGGATTCTGGAGAGACTTATTCACTATCAGTGTACAGGTGGATTCTGGAGTGACTTATTCACTATCGGTGTACAGGTGGATTCTGGAGTGACTTATTCACTATCGGTGTACAGGAGGATTCTGGAGTGACTTATTCACTATCGGTGTACAGGAGGATTCTGGGGTGACTTATTCACTATCGGTGTACAGGTGGATTCTGGAGAGACTTATTCACTATCGGTGTACAGGAGAATTCTGGAGTAACTTATTCACTATCGGTGTACAGGAGGATTCTGCAGTGACTTATTCACTATCGGTGTACAGGAGGATTCTGGAGTGACATATTCACTATCGGTGTACAGGAGGATTCTGGAGTGACTTATTCACTATCGGTGTACAGGTGGCATCTGCAGTGACTTATTCACTATCGGTGTAGAAGAGGATTCTGGAGTGACATATTCACGAACGGTGTACAGGAGGATTCTGGAGTGACTTATTCACTATCGGTGTACAGGTGGATACTGCAGTGTCTTATTCACTATCGGTGTACAGGTGGGTTCTGGAGTGACTTATTCACTATTGGTGTACAGGTGGATTCTGGAGTGACATATTCACTATCGGTGTACAGGAGGATTCTGGAGTGACTTATTCACTATCGGTGTACAGGTGGATTCTGGAGTGACTTATTCACTATCGGTGTACAGGTGGAATCTGCAGTGACTTATTCACTATCGGTGTACAGGAGGATTCTGGAGTGACTTATTCACTATCGGTGTACAGGAGGATTCTGGAGTGACTTATTCACTATCGGTGTACAGGTGGATTCTGGAGTGACTTATTCACTATCGGTGTACAGGTGGATTCTGCAGTGACTTATTCACTATCGGTGTACAGGAGGATTCTGGAGTGACTTATTCACTATCGGTGTACAGGATTATTCTGGAGTGACTTATTCACTATCGGTGTACAGGAGGATTCTGGAGTGACTTATTCACTATCGGTGTACAGGAGGATTCTGGAGTGACTTATTCACTATCGGTGTACAGGTGGATTCTGGAGTGACTTATTCACTATCGGTGTACAGGAGGATTCTGAAGTGACTTATTCACTATCGATGTACAGGGGAATTCTGAAGTGACTTATTCACTATCGGTGTACAGGTGGATTCTGCAGTGACTTATTCACTATCGGTGTACAGGAGGATTCTGGAGTGACTTATTCACTATCGGTGTACAGGTGGATTCTGGAGTGACTTATTCACTATCGGTGTACAGGAGGATTCTGGAGTGACTTATTCACTATCGGTGTACAGGAGGATTCTGGAGTGACTTATTCACTATTGGTGTACTGGAGGATTCTGGAGTGACTTTTTCACTGTCGGTGTACTGGAGGATTCTGGAGTGACTTATTCACTATTGGTGTACAGGTGGATTCTGGAGTGACTTATTCACTATCGGTGTACAGGAGGATTCTGGAGTGACTTGTTCACTGTCGGTGTACTGGAGGATTCTGGAGTGACTTATTCACTATTGGTGTACAGGTGGATTCTGGAGTGACTTATTCACTATCGGAGTACAGGAGGATTCTGGAGTGACTTATTCACTATCGGTGTACAGGAGGATTCTGGAGTGACTTATTCACTATCGGTGTACAGGAGGATTCTGGAGTGACTTATTCACTATCGGTGTACAGGACGATTCTGGAGTGACTTATTCACTATCGGTGTACAGGTGGATTCTGGAGTGACTTATTCACTGTCGGTGTACAGGAGGATTCTGGAGTGACTTATTCACTATCGGTGTACAGGAGGATTCTGGAGTGACTTATTCACTATCGGAGTACAGGAGAATTCTGGAGTGACTTATTCACTATCGGTGTACAGGTGGATCCTGGAGTGACTTATTCACTATCAATGTACAGGTGGAATCTGCAGTGACTTATTCACTATCGGAGTACAGGAGAATTCTGGAGTGACTTATTCACTATCGGTGTACAGGTGGATTCTGGAGTGACTTATTCACTATCGATGTACAGGAGGATTCTGGAGTGTCTTATTCACTATCGATGTACAGGTGGATTCTGCAGTGACTTATTCACTATCGGAGTACAGGAGAATTCTGGAGTGACTTAATCACTATCGGTGTACAGGAGGATTCTGGAGTGACTTATTCACTATCGGTGTACAGGTGGATTCTGGAGTGACTTATTCACTATCGGTGTACAGGAGGATTCTGGAGTGACTTATTCACTATCGGTGTACAGGTGGATTCTGGAGTGTCTTATTCACTATCGGTGTACAGGTGGATTCTGGAGTGACTTATACACTATCGATGTACAGGAGGATTCTGCAGTGACTTATTCACTATCGGTGTACAGATGGATTCTGGAGTGACTTATTCCCTATCGGTGTACAGGAGGATTCTGGAGTGACTTATTCACTATCGGTGTACAGGAGGATTCTGGAGTGACTTATTCACTATCGGAGTACAGGAGGATTCTAGAGTGACTTATTCACTATCGGTGTACAGGAGGATTCTGGAGTGACTTATACACTATCGGTGTACAGGTGGATTCTGGAGTGACTTATTCACTATCGGTGTACAGGAGGATTCTGGAGTGACTTATTCACTATCGGTGTACAGGTGGATTCTGCAGTGTCTTATTCACTATCGGTGTACAGGAGGATTCTGGAGTGACTTATTCACTATCGGTGTACAGGTGGATTCTGGAGTGACTTATTCACTATCGGTGTACAGGTGGATTCTTCAGTGACTTATTCACTATCGGTGTACAGGTGGATTCTGGAGTGACTTATTCACTATCGGTGTACAGGAGGATTCTGGAGTGACTTATTCACTATCGGTGTACAGGAGGATTCTGGAGTGACTTATTCACTATCGGTGTACAGGTGGATTCTGGAGTGACTTATTCACTATCGGTGTACAGGAGGATTCTGAAGTGACTTATTCACTATCGGTGTACAGGAGGATTCTGGAGTGACTTATTCACTATCGGTGTACAGGCGGATTCTGCAGTGTCTTATTCACTATCGGTGTACAGGTGGATTCTTCAGTGACTTATTCACTATCGGTGTACAGGAGGATTCTGGAGTGACTTATTCACTATCGGTGTACAGGAGGATTCTGGAGTGACTTATTCACTATCGGTGTACAGGTGGATTTTTCAATGACTTATTCACTATCGGTGTACAGGTGGATTCTGGAGTGACTTATTCACTATCGGTGTGCAGGAGGATTCTGGAGTGACTTATTCACTATCGGTGTACAGGTGGATTCTGGAGTGACTTATTCACTATCGGTGTACAGGTGGATTGTGGAGTGACTTTTTCACTATCGGTGTACAGGAGGATTCTGGAGTGACTTATTCACTATCGGTGTACAGGTGGATTCTGGAGTGACTTATTCACTATCGGTGTGCAGGAGGATTCTGCAGTGTCTTATTCACTATCGGTGTACAGGTGGATTCTTCAGTGACTTATTCACTATCGGTGTACAGGTGGATTCTGCAGTGACTTATTCACTATCGGTGTACAGGAGGATTCTGAAGTTACTTATTCACTATCGGTGTACAGGAGGATTCTGAAGTGACTTATTCACTATCGGTGTACAGGAGGATTCTGGAGTGACTTATTCACTATCGGTGTACAGGTGGATTCTGCAGTGTCTTATTCACTATCGGTGTACAGGTGGATTCTTCAGTGACTTATTCACTATCGGTGTACAGGAGGATTCTGGAGTGACTTATTCACTATCGGTGTACAGGAGGATTCTGGAGTGACTTATTCAATATCGGTGTACAGGTGGATTTTTCAGTGACTTATTCACTATCGGTGTACAGGTGGATTCTGGAGTGACTTATTCACTATCGGTGTGCAGGAAGATTCTGAAGTGACTTATTCACTATCGGTGTACAGGAGGATTCTGGAGTGACATATTCACTATCGGTGTACAGGAGGATTCTGGAGTGACTTATTCACTATCGGTGTACAGGTGGATTCTGGAGTGACTTATTCACTATCGGTGTACAGGAGGATTCTTCAGTGAATTATTCACTATCGGTGTACAGGTGGAATCTGCAGTGACTTATTCACTATCGGTGTACAGGAGGATTCTTCAGTGACTTATTCACTATCGGTGTACAGGAGGATTCTGGAGTGACTTATTCACTATCGGTGTACAGGTGGATTCTGGAGTGACTTATTCACTATCGGTGTACAGGTGGATTCTGGAGTGACTTATTCACTATCGGTGTACAGGAGGATTCTGCAGTGACAAATTCACTATCGGTGTACAGGAGGATTCTGGAGTGACTTATTCACTATCGGTGTACAGGTGGATTCTGGAGTGACTTATTCACTATCGGTGTACAGGAGGATTCTGGAGTGACTTATTCACTATCGGTGTACAGGTGGATTCTGGAGTGACTTATTCACTATCGGTGTACAGGTGGATTCTGGAGTGACATATTCACTATCGGTGTACAGGAGGATTTTGGAGTGACTTATTCACTATCGGTGTACAGGAGGATTCTGGAGTGACTTATTCACTATCGGTGTACAGGAGGATTCTGAAGTGACTTATTCACTATCGGTGTACAGGTGGATTCTGCAGTGACTTATTCACTATCGGTGTATAGGTGGATTCTGCATTGTCTTATTCACTATCGGTGTACAGGTGGATTCTTCAGTGACTTATTCACTATCGGTGTACAGGTGGATTCTTCAGTGACTTATTCACTATCGGTGTACAGGAGGATTCTGGAGTGACTTATTCACTATTGGTGTACAGGAGGATTCTGGAGTGACTTATTCACTATCGGTGTACAGGTGGATTTTTCAGTGACTTATTCACTATCGGTGTACAGGTGGATTCTGGAGTGACTTATTCACTATCGGTGTGCAGGAGGATTCTGGAGTGACTTATTCACTATCGGTGTACAGTAGGATTCTGGAGTGACTTATTCACTATCGGTGGACAGGTGGATTCTTCAGTGACTTATTCACTATCGGTGTACAGGTGGATTCTGGAGTGACTTATTCACTATCGGTGTACAGGAGGATTCTGGAGTGACTTATTCACTTTCGGTGTACAGGAGGATTCTGGAGTGACTTATTCACTATCGGTGTACAGGTGGATTCTGGAGTGACATATTCACTATCGGTGTACAGGAGGATTCTGGAGTGACTTATTCACTATCGGTGTACAGGAGGATTCTGGAGTGACTTATTCACTATCGGTGTACAGGTGGATTCTGGAGTGACTTATTCACTTTTGGTGTACAGGAGAATTCTGGAGTGACTTATTCACTATCGGTGTACAGGTGGAATCTGCAGTGACTTATTCACTATCGGTATACATGAGGATTCTGCAGTGACTTATTCACTATCGGTGTACAGGAGGATTCTGGAGTGACTTATTCACTATTGGTCTACAGGAGAATTCTGGAGTAGCTTATTCACTATCGGTGTACAGTAGGATTCTGGAGTGACTTATTCCCTATTGGTGTACAGGTGGATTCTGGAGTGACTTATTCCCTATCGGTGTACAGGTGGATTCTGGAGTGACTTATTCACTATCGGTGTACAGGAGGATTCTGGAGTGACTTATCCACTATCGCTATACATGAGGATTCTGCAGTGACTTATTCACTATCGGTGTAAAGGAGGATTCTGGAGTGACTTATTCACTATAGGTGTACAGGTGGATTCTGGAGTAGCTTATTCACTATCGGTGTACAGGAGGATTCTGGAGTGACTTATTCTCTATCGGTGTACAGGTGGATTCTGGAGTGACTTATTCCCTATCGGTGTACAGGAGGATTCTGGAGTGACTTATTCACTATCGATGTACAGGTGGATTCTGCAGTGACTTATTCACTATCGGAGTACAGGAGAATTCTGGAGTGACTTATTCACTATCGGTGTACAGGTGGATTCTGGAGTGACTTATTCACTATCGATGTACAGTTGGATTCTGGAGTGTCTTATTCACTATCGGTGTACAGGAGGATTCTGGAGTGACTTATTCACTATCGGTGTACAGGAGGATTCTGGAGTGACTTATACACTATCGGTGTACATGAGAATTCTGCAGTGACTTATTCACTATTGGTGTACAGGAGGATTCTGGAGTGACATATTCACTATCGGTGTACAGGAGGATTCTGGAGTGACTTATTCACTATCGATGTACAGGTGGATACCGCAGTGTCTTGTTCACTATCGGTGTACAGGTGGATTCTGGAGTGACATATTCACTATCGGTGTACAGGAGGATTCTGCAGTGACATATTCACTATCGGTGTACAAGAGGATTCTGGAGTGACTTGTTCACTATCGGTGTACAGGAGGATTCTGGAGTGACTTATTCACTATCGGTGTACTGGAGGATTCTGGAGTGACTTATTCACTATCGGTGTACAGGAGGATTCTGCAGTGACATATTCACTATCCGTGTACAGGAGGATTCTGGAGTGACTTGTTCACTATCGGTGTACAGGAGGATTCTGGAGTGACTTATTCACTATCGGTGTACTGGAGGATTCTGGAGTGACTTATTCACTATCGGTGTACAGGATGATTCTGCAGTGACATATTCACTATCGGTGTACAGGAGGATTCTGGAGTGACTTGTTCACTATCGGTGTACAGGAGGATTCTGGAGTGACTTATTCACTATCGGTGTACTGGAGGATTCTGGAGTGATTTATTCACTGTCGGTATACTGGAGGTTTCTGGAGTGACTTATTCACTATTGGTGTACAGGTGGATTCT
This sequence comes from Phyllobates terribilis, assembly GCF_046119375.1. Lineage (NCBI taxonomy): Eukaryota > Metazoa > Chordata > Amphibia > Anura > Dendrobatidae > Phyllobates > Phyllobates terribilis. The sequence goes on from NW_027363722.1 coordinate 198,835, forward strand.
GGAGTGACTTATTCACTATCGGTGTACAGGAGGATTCTGGAGTGACTTATTCACTATCGGTGTACAGGTGGATTCTGTAGTGACTTATTCACTCTCGGTGTACAGGAGGATTCTGGAGTGACTTATTCACTATCGGTGTACAGGTGGATTCTGGAGTGACTTATTCACTATCGGTGTACAGGAGGATTCTGCAGTGACATATTCACTATCGGTGTACAGGAGGATTCTGGAGTGACTTGTTCACTATCGGTGTACAGGAGGATTCTGGAGTGACTTATTCACTATCGGTGTACAGGTGGATTCTGCAGTGTCTTATTCACTATCGGTGTACAGGTGGATTCTTCTGTGACTTATTCACTATCGGTGTACAGGTGGATTCTGGAGTGACTTATTCACTATCGGTGTACAGGAGGATTCTGGAGTGACTTATTCACTATCGGTGTACAGGTGGATTTTTTAGTGACTTATTCACTATCGGTGTACAGGTGGATTCTGGAGTGACTTTTTCACTATCGGTGTGCAGGAGGATTCTGGAGTGACTTATTCACTATCGGTGTACAGGAGGATTCTGGAGTGACTTATTCACTATCGGTGTACAGGAGGATTCTGGAGTGACTTATTCACTATCGGTGTACAGGAGGATTCTGGAGTGACTTATTCACTATCGGAGTACAGAAGGATTCTAGAGTGACTTATTCGCTATCGGTGTACAGGAGGATTCTGGAGTGACTTATTCACTATCGGTGTACAGGTGGATTCTGGAGTGACTTATTCACTATCGGTGTACAGGTGGATTCTGGAGTGACTTATTCACTATCGATGTACAGGAGGATTCTGGAGTGACTTATTCACTATCGGTGTACAGGTGGATTCTGGAGTGACTTATTCACTATCGATGTACAGGAGGATTCTGGAGTGACTTATTCACTATCGGTGTACAGGAGGATTCTGGAGTGACTTATTCACTATCGGAGTACAGGAGGATTCTAGAGTGACTTATTCACTATCGGTGTACAGGACGATTCTGGAGTGACTTATTCACTATCGGAGTACAGGAGAATTCTGGAGTGACTTATTCACTATCGGTGTACAGGTGGATTCTGGAGTGACTTATTCACTATCAATGTACAGGTGGATTCTGCAGTGACTTATTCACTATCGGAGTACAGGAGAATTCTGGAGTGACTTATTCACTATCGGTGTACAGGTGGATTCTGGAGTGACTTATTCACTATCGATGTATAGGAGGATTCTGGAGTGTCTTATTCACTATCGATTTACAGGTGGATTCTGCAGTGACTTATTCACTATCGGAGTACAGGAGAATTCTGGAGTGACTTATTCACTATCGGTGTACAGGTGGATTCTGGAGTGACTTATTCACTATCGGTGTACAGGAGGATTCTGGAGTGACTTATTCACTATCGGTGTACAGGTGGATTCTGGAGTGACTTATTCACTATCGGTGTACAGGAGGATTCTGGAGTGACTTATTCACTATCGGTGTACAGGTGGATTCTGGAGTGTCTTATTCACTATCGGTGTACAGGTGGATTCTGGAGTGACTTATACACTATCGATGTACAGGAGGATTCTGGAGTGACTTATTCACTATCGGTGTACATGAGGATTCTGCAGTGACTTATTCACTATCGATGTACAGGAGGATTCAGGAGTGACTGATTGACTATCGGTGTACAGGTGGATTCTGGAGTGACTTATTCACTATCGGTGTACAGGAGAATTCTGGAGTGACTTATTCACTATCGGTGTACAGGAGGATTCTGGGGTGACTTATTCACTATCGGTGTACAGATGGATTCTGGAGTGACTTATTCACTATCGGTGTACAGGAGGATTCTGGAGTGACTTATTCACTATCGGTGTACAGGTGGATTCTGGAGAGACTTATTCACTATCGGTGTACAGGTGGATTATGGAGTGACTTATTCACTATCGGTGTACTGGAGGATTCTGGAGTGACTTATTCACTATCGGTGTACAGGTGGATTCTGGAGAGACTTATTCACTATCAGTGTACAGGTGGATTCTGGAGTGACTTATTCACTATCGGTGTACAGGTGGATTCTGGAGTGACTTATTCACTATCGGTGTACAGGAGGATTCTGGAGTGACTTATTCACTATCGGTGTACAGGAGGATTCTGGGGTGACTTATTCACTATCGGTGTACAGGTGGATTCTGGAGAGACTTATTCACTATCGGTGTACAGGAGAATTCTGGAGTAACTTATTCACTATCGGTGTACAGGAGGATTCTGCAGTGACTTATTCACTATCGGTGTACAGGAGGATTCTGGAGTGACATATTCACTATCGGTGTACAGGAGGATTCTGGAGTGACATATTCACTATCGGTGTACAGGTGGCATCTGCAGTGACTTATTCACTATCGGTGTAGAAGAGGATTCTGGAGTGACATATTCACTAACGGTGTACAGGAGGATTCTGGAGTGACTTATTCACTATCGGTGTACAGGTGGATACTGCAGTGTCTTATTCACTATCGGTGTACAGGTGGGTTCTGGAGTGACTTATTCACTATTGGTGTACAGGTGGATTCTGGAGTGACATATTCACTATCGGTGTACAGGAGGATTCTGGAGTGACTTATTCACTATCGGTGTACAGGTGGAATCTGCAGTGACTTATTCACTATCGGTGAACAGGAGGATTCTGGAGTGACTTATTCACTATCGGTGTACAGGAGGATTCTGGAGTGACTTATTCACTATCGGTGTACAGGTGGATTCTGGAGTGACTTATTCACTATTCACAGGTGGATTCTGCAGTGACTTATTCACTATCGGTGTACAGGAGGATTCTGGAGTGACTTATTCACTATCGGTGTACAGGAGGATTCTGGAGTGACTTATTCACTATCGGTGTACAGGAGGATTCTGGAGTGACTTATTCACTATCGGTGTACAGGAGGATTCTGGAGTGACTTATTCACTATCGGTGTACAGGTGGATTCTGGAGTGACTTATTCACTATCGGTGTACAGGAGGATTCTGAAGTGACTTATTCACTATCGGTGTACAGGAGGATTCTGAAGTGACTTATTCACTATCGGTGTACAGGTGGATTCTGCAGTGACTTATTCACTATCGGTGTACAGGAGGATTCTGGAGTGACTTATTCACTATCGGTGTACAGGTGGATTCTGGAGTGACTTATTCACTATCGGTGTACAGGAGGATTCTGGAGTGACTTATTCACTATCGGTGTACAGGAGGATTCTGGAGTGACTTATTCACTATCGGTGTACTGGAGGATTCTGGAGTGACTTATTCACTGTCGGTGTACTGGAGGATTCTGGAGTGACTTATTCACTATTGGTGTACAGGTGGATTCTGGAGTGACTTATTCACTATCGGTGTACAGGAGGATTCTGGAGTGACTTGTTCACTGTCGGTGTACTGGAGGATTCTGGAGTGACTTATTCACTATTGGTGTACAGGTGGATTCTGGAGTGACTTATTCACTACCGGAGTACAGGAGGATTCTGGAGTGACCTATTCACTATCGGTGTACAGGAGGATTCTGGAGTGACTTATTCACTATCGGTGTACAGGAGGATTCTGGAGTGACTTATTCACTATCGGTGTACAGGACGATTCTGGAGTGACTTATTCACTATCGGTGTACAGGTGGATTCTGGAGTGACATATTCACTATCGGTGTACAGGTGGATTCTGGAGTGACTTATTCACTATCGGTGTACAGGAGGATTCTGCAGTGACATATTCACTATCGGTGTACAGGAGGATTCTGGAGTGACTTGTTCACTATCGGTGTACAGGAGGATTCTGGAGTGACTTATTCACTATCGGTGTACAGGAGGATTCTGGAGTGACTTATTCACTATCGGTGTACAGGAGGATTCTAGAGTGACTTATTCACTATCGGTGTACAGGTGGATTCTGGAGTGACTTATTCACTATCGGTGTACAGGTGGATTCTGCAGTGTCTTATTCACTATTGGTGTAAAGATGGATTCTGCAGTGTCTTATTCACTATTGGTGTACAGGTGGATTCTGGAGTGACTTATTCACTATCGGTGTACAGGAGGATTCTGGAGTGACTTATTCACTATCGGTGTACAGGAGGATTCTGGAGTGACTTATTCACTATTGGTGTACAGTTGGATTCTGGAGTGACTTATTCACTATCGGTGTACAGGAGGATTCTGGAGTGACTTATTCACTATCGGTGTACAGGAGGATTCTGGAGTGACTTATTCACTATCGGTGTACAGGTGGATTCTGGAGTGACTTATTCACTATTGGTCTACAGGAGATTTCTGGAGTGACTTATTCACTATCGGTGTACAGGTGGAATCTGCAGTGACTTATCCACTATCGGTATACATGAGGATTCTGCAGTGACTTATTCACTATCGGTGTACAGGAGAATTCTGGAGTGACTTATTCACTATCGGTGTACAGGAGGATTCTGGAGTGACTTATTCACTATCGGTGTACAGGAGGATTCTGGAGTGACTTATTCACTATCGGAGTACAGGAGGATTCTAGAGTGACTTATTCACTATCGGTGTACAGGAGGATTCTGGAGTGACTTATTCACTATCGGAGTACAGGAGAATTCTGGAGTGACTTATTCACTATCGGTGTACAGGTGGATCCTGGAGTGACTTATTCACTATCAATGTACAGGTGGAATCTGGAGTGACTTATTCACTATCGATGTACAGGAGGATTCTGGAGTGTCTTATTCACTATCGATGTACAGGTGGATTCTGCAGTGACTTATTCACTATCGGAGTACAGGAGAATTCTGGAGTGACTTAATCACTATCGGTGTACAGGAGGATTCTGGAGTGACTTATTCACTATCGGTGTACAGGTGGATTCTGGAGTGACTTATTCACTATCGGTGTACAGGAGGATTCTGGAGTGACTTATTCACTATCGGTGTACAGGTGGATTCTGGAGTGTCTTATTCACTATCGGTGTACAGGTGGATTCTGGAGTGACTTATACACTATCGATGTACAGGAGGATTCTGCAGTGACTTATTCACTATCGGTGTACTGATGGATTCTGGAGTGACTTATTCCCTATCGGTGTACAGGAGGATTCTGGAGTGAGTTATTCACTATCGGTGTACAGGAGGATTCTGGAGTGACTTATTCACTATCGGAGTACAGGAGGATTCTAGAGTGACTTATTCACTATCGGTGTACAGGAGGATTCTGGAGTGACTTATTCACTATCGGAGTACAGGAGAATTCTGGAGTGACTTATTCACTATCGGTGTACAGGTGGATCCTGGAGTGACTTATTCACTATCAATGTACAGGTGGAATCTGCAGTGACTTATTCACTATCGGAGTACAGGAGAATTCTGGAGTGACTTATTCACTATCGGTGTACAGGTGGATTCTGGAGTGACTTATTCACTATCGATGTACAGGAGGATTCTGGAGTGTCTTATTCACTATCGATGTACAGGTGGATTCTGCAGTGACTTATTCACTATCGGAGTACAGGAGAATTCTGGAGTGACTTAATCACTATCGGTGTACAGGAGGATTCTGGAGTGACTTATTCACTATCGGTGTACAGGTGGATTCTGGAGTGACTTATTCACTATCGGTGTACAGGAGGATTCTGGAGTGACTTATTCACTATCGGTGTACAGGTGGATTCTGGAGTGTCTTATTCACTATCGGTGTACAGGTGGATTCTGGAGTGACTTATACACTATCGATGTACAGGAGGATTCTGGAGTGACTTATTCACTATCGGTGTACATGAGGATTCTGCAGTGACTTATTCACTATCGATGTACAGGAGGATTCAGGAGTGACTGATTGACTATCGGTGTACATGAGGATTCTGCAGTGACTTATTCACTATCGGAGTACAGGAGAATTCTGGGGTGACTTATTCACTATCGGTGTACAGGTGGATTCTGGAGTGACTTATTCACTATCGGTGTACAGGAGGATTCTGGAGTGACTTATTCACTATCGGTGTACAGGTGGATTCTGGAGAGACTTATTCACTATCGGTGTACAGGTGGATTATGAAGTGACTTATTCACTATCGGTGTACAGGAGGATTCTGGAGTGACTTATTCACTATCGGTGTACAGGTGGATTCTGGAGAGACTTATTCACTATCATTGTACAGGTGGATTCTGGAGTGACTTATTCAGTATCGGTGTACAGGTGGATTCTGGAGTGACTTATTCACTATCGGTGTACAGGAGGATTCTGGAGTGACTTATTCACTATCGGTGTACAGGAGGATTCTGGGGTGACTTATTCACTATCGGTGTACAGGTGGATTCTGGAGAGACTTATTCACTATCGGTGTACAGGAGAATTCTGGAGTAACTTATTCACTATCGGTGTACAGGAGGATTCTGCAGTGACTTATTCACTATTGGTGTACAGGAGGATTCTGGAGTGACATATTCACTATCGATGTACAGGAGGATTCTGGAGTGACTTATTCACTATCGGTGTACAGGTGGCATCTGCAGTGACTTATTCACTATCGGTGTACAGGAGGATTCTGGAGTGACATATTCACTATCGATGTACAAGAGGATTCTGGAGTGACTTATTCACTATTGGTGTACAGGAGGATTCTGGAGTGACATATTCACTATCGATGTACAAGAGGATTCTGGAGTGACTTATTCACTATCGGTGTACAGGTGGATTGTGAAGTGACATATTCACTAACGGTGTACAGGAGGATTCTGGAGTGACTTATTCACTATCGGTGTACAGGTGGATACTGCAGTGTCTTATTCACTATCGGTGTACAGTTGGATTCTGGAGTGACTTATTCACTATCGGTGTACAGGTGGATTCTGGAGTGACTTATTCACTATCGGTGTACAGGTGGAATCTGCAGTGACTTATTCACTATCGGTGTACAGGAGGATTCTGGAGTGACTTATTCACTATCGGTGTACAGGAGGATTCTGGAGTGACTTATTCACTATCGGTGTACAGGTGGATTCTGGAGTGACTTATTCACTATCGGTGTACAGGTGGATTCTGCAGTGACTTATTCACTATCGGTGTATAGGAGGATTCTGGAGTGACTTATTCACTATCGGTGTACAGGAGGATTCTGGAGTGACTTATTCACTATTGGTGTACAGGAGGATTCTGGAGTGACTTATTCACTATCGGTGTACAGGAGGATTCTGGAGTGACTTGTTCACTATCGGTGTACAGGTGGATTCTGGAGTGACTTATTCACTATCGGTGTACAGGAGGATTCTGGAGTGACTTATTCACTATCGGTGTACAGGTGGATTCTGGAGTGACTTATTCACTATCGGTGTACAGGTGGATTCTGGGGTGACTTATTCACTATCGGTGTACAGGAGGATTCTGGAGTGACTTATTCACTATCGGTGTACAGGTGGATTCTGGAGTGACTTATTCACTATCGGTGTACAGGAGGATTCTGAAGTGACTTATTCACTATCGGTGTACAGGAGGATTCTGGAGTGACTTATTCACTATCGGTGTACAGGAGGATTCTGAAGTGACTTATTCACTATCGGTGTACAGGTGGATTCTGCAGTGACTTATTCACTATCGGTGTACAGGAGGATTCTGGAGTGACTTATTCACTATCGGTGTACAGGTGGATTCTGGAGTGACTTATTCACTATCGGTGTACAGGAGGATTCTGGAGTGACTTATTCACTATCGGTGTACAGGAGGATTCTGGAGTGACTTATTCACTATCGGTGTACTGGAGGATTCTGGAGTGACTTATTCACTGTCGGTGTACTGGAGGATTCTGGAGTGACTTATTCACTATTGGTGTACAGGTGGATTCTGGAGTGACTTATTCACTATCGGTGTACAGGAGGATTCTGGAGTGACTTATTCACTATCGGTGTACAGGAGGATTCTGGAGTGACTTATTCACTATCGGTGTACAGGAGGATTCTGGAGTGACTTATTCACTATCGGTGTACAGGAGGATTCTGGAGTGACTTATTCACTATCGGTGTACAGGTGGATTCTGGAGTGACTTATTCATTATCGGTGTACAGGTGGATTCTGGAGTGACTTATTCACTATCGGTGTACAGGAGGATTCTGCAGTGACATATTCACTATCGGTGTACAGGAGGATTCTGGAGTGACTTGTTCACTATCGGTGTACAGGAGGATTCTGGAGTGACTTATTCACTATCGGTGTACAGGTGGATTCTGCAGTGTCTTATTCACTATCGGTGTACAGGTGGATTCTGGAGTGACTTATTCACTATCGGTGTACAGGTGGATTCTGCAGTGTCTTATTCACTATTGGTGTAAAGGTGGATTCTGCAGTGTCTTATTCACTATTGGTGTAAAGGTGGATTCTGCAGTGTCTTATTCACTATTAGTGTACAGGTGGATTCTGGAGTGACTTATGCACTATCGGTGTACAGGAGGATTCTGGAGTGACTTATTCACTATCGGTGTACAGGAGGATTCTGGATTGACTTATTCACTATTGGTGTACACTTGGATGCTGGAGTGACTTATTCACTATCGGTGTACAGGAGGATTCTGGAGTGACTTATTCACTATCGGTGTACAGGAGGATTCTGGAGTGACTTATTCACTATCGGTGTACAGGTGGATTCTGGAGTGACTTATTCACTATTGGTCTACAGGAGAATTCTGGAGTGACTTATTCACTATCGGTGTACAGGTGGAATCTGCAGTGACTTATTCACTATCGGTATACATGAGGATTCTGCAGTGACTTATTCACTATCGGTGTACAGGAGGATTCTGGATTGACTTATTCACTATTGGTCTACAGGAGAATTCTGGAGTGACTTATTCACTATCGGTGTACAGGTGGAATCTGCAGTGACTTATCCACTATCGGTATACATGAGGATTCTGCAGTGACTTATTCACTATCGGTGTACAGGAGGATTCTGGAGTGACTTATTCACTATCGGAGTACAGGAGAATTCTGGAGTGACTTATTCACTATCGGTGTACAGGTTGATTCTGGAGTGACTTATTCACTATCGATGTACAGGAGGATTCTGGAGTGTCTTATTCACTATCGATGTACAGGTGGATTCTGCAGTGACTTTTTCACTATCGGAGTACAGGAGAATGCTGGAGTGACTTATTCACTATCGGTGTACAGGTGGATTCTGGAGTGACTTAATCACTATCGGTGTACAGGAGGATTCTGGAGTGACTTATTCACTATCGGTGTACAGGTGGATTCTGGAGTGACTTATTCACTATCGGTGTACAGGAGGATTCTGGAGTGACTTATTCACTATCGGTGTACAGGTGGATTCTGGAGTGTCTTATTCACTATCGGTGTACAGGTGGATTCTGGAGTGACTTATACACTATCGATGTACAGGAGGATTCTGGAGTGACTTATTCACTATCGGTGTACATGAGGATTCTGCAGTGACTTATTCACTATGGATGTACAGGAGGATTCAGGAGTGACTGATTGACTATCGGTGTACAGGTGGATTCTGGAGTGACTTATTCACTATCGTTGTACAGGAGAATTCTGGAGTGACTTATTCACTATCGGTGTACAGGAGGATTCTGGGGTGACTTATTCACTATCGGTGTACAGGTGGATTCTGGAGTGACTTATTCACTATCGGTGTACAGGAGGATTCTGGAGTGACTTATTCACTATCGGTGTACAGGTGGATTCTGGAGAGACTTATTCACTATCGGTGTACAGGTGGATTATGGAGTGACTTATTCACTATCGGTGTACAGGAGGATTCTGGAGTGACTTATTCACTATCGGTGTACAGGTGGATTCTGGAGAGACTTATTCACTATTAGTGTACAGGTGGATTCTGGAGTGACTTATTCACTATCGGTGTACAGGTGGATTCTGGAGTGACTTATTCACTATCGGTGTACAGGTGGATTCTGGAGTGACTTATTCACTATCGGTGTACAGGAGGATTCTGGAGTGACTTATTCACTATCGGTGTACAGGTGGATTCTGGAGAGACTTATTCACTATCGGTGTACAGGTGGATTATGGAGTGACTTATTCACTATCGGTGTACAGGAGGATTCTGGAGTGACTTATTCACTATCGGTGTACAGGTGGATTCTGGAGTGACTTATTCACTATTAGTGTACAGGTGGATTCTGGAGTGACTTATTCACTATCGGTGTACAGGTGGATTCTGGAGTGACTTATTCACTATCGGTGTACAGGTGGATTCTGGAGTGACTTATTCACTATCGGTGTACAGGAGGATTCTGGAGTGACTTATTCACTATCGGTGTACAGGTGGATTCTGGAGAGACTTATTCACTATCGGTGTACAGGAGAAATCTGGAGTAACTTATTCACTATCGGTGTACAGGAGGATTCTGCAGTGACTTATTCACTATCGGTGGACAGGAAGATTCTGGAGTGACATATTCACTATCGGTGTACAGGAGGATTCTGGATTGACTTATTCACTATCGGTGTACAGGTGGCATCTGCAGTGAATTATTCACTATCGGTGTACAAGAGGATTCTGTAGTGACTTATTCACTATCGGTGTACAGGTGGATTGTGGAGTGACATATTCACTAACGGTGTACAGGAGGATTCTAGAGTGACTTATTCACTATCGGTGTACAGGTGGATACTGCAGTGTCTTATTCACTATCGGTGTACAGGTGGATTCTGGAGTGACTTATTCACTATCGGTGTACAGGTGGATTCTGGAGTGACATATTCACTATCGGTGTACAGGAGGATTCTGGAGTGACTTATTCACTATCGGTGTACAGGTGGATTCTGGAGTGACTTATTCACTATCGGTGTACAGGTGGAATCTGCAGTGACTTATTCACTATCGTTGTACAGGAGGATTCTGGAGTGACTTATTCACTATCGGTGTACAGGAGGATTCTGGAGTGATTTATTCACTATCGGTGTACAGGTGGATTCTGGAGTGACTTATTCACTATCGGTGTACAGGTGGATTCTGCAGTGACTTATTCACTATCGGTGTACAGGAGGATTCTGGAGTGACTTATTCACTATCGGTGTACAGGAGGATTCTGGAGTGACTTATTCACTATCGGTGTACAGGAGGATTCTGGAGTGACTTATTCACTATCGGTGTACAGGAGGATTCTGGAGTGACTTGTTCACTATCGGTGTACAGTTGGATTCTGGAGTGACTTATTCACTATCGGTGTACAGGAGGATTCTGAAGTGACTTATTCACTATCGGTGTACAGGAGGATTCTGAAGTGACTTATTCACTATCGGTGTACAGGTGGATTCTGCAGTGACTTATTCACTATCGGTGTACAGGAGGATTCTGGAGTGACTTATTCACTATCGGTGTACAGGTGGATTCTGGAGTGACTTATTCACTATCGGTGTACAGGAGGATTCTGGAGTGACTTATTCACTATCGGTGTACAGGAGGATTCTGGAGTGACTTATTCACTATCGGTGTACTGGAGGATTCTGGAGTGACTTATTCACTGTCGGTGTACTGGAGGATTCTGGAGTGACTTATTCACTATTGGTGTACAGGTGGATTCTGGAGTGACTTATTCACTATCGGTGTACAGGAGGATTCTGGAGTGACTTGTTCACTGTCGGTGTACTGGAGGATTCTGGAGTGACTTATTCACTATTGGTGTACAGGTGGATTCTGGAGTGACTTATTCACTATCGGTGTACAGGAGGATTCTGGAGTGACATATTCACTATCGGTGTACAGGAGGATTCTGGAGTGACTTATTCACTATCGGTGTACAGGAGGATTCTGGAGTGACTTATTCACTATCGGTGTACAGGAGGATTCTGGAGTGACTTATTCACTATCGGTGTACAGGTGGATTCTGGAGTGACTTATTCACTATCGGTGTACAGGTGGATTCTGGAGTGACTTATTCACTATCGGTGTACAGGAGGATTCTGCAGTAACATATTCACTATCGGTGTACAGGAGGATTCTGGAGTGACTTGTTCACTATCGGTGTACAGGAGGATTCTGGAGTGACTTATTCACTATCGGTGTACAGGTCGATTCTGCAGTGTCTTATTCACTATCGGTGTACAGGTGGATTCTTCAGTGACTTATTCACTATCGGTGTACAGGTGGATTCTGGAGTGACTTATTCACTATCGGTGTACAGGAGGATTCTGGAGTGACTTATTCACTATCGGTGTACAGGTGGATTTTTCAGTGACTTATTCACTTTCGGTGTACAGGTGGATTCTGGAGTGACTTATTCACTATCGGTGTGCAGTAGGATTCTGGAGTGACATATTCACTCTCGGTGTACAGGAGGATTCTGGAGTGACTTATTCACTATCGGTGTACAGGAGGATTCTGGAGTGACTTATTCACTATCGGTGTACAGGTGGATTCTGGAGTGACTTATTCACTATCGGTGTACAGGTGGATTCTGGAGAGACTTATTCACTATCAGTGTACAGGTGGATTCTGGAGTGACTTATTCACTATCGGTGTACAGGTGGATTCTGGAGTGACTTATTCACTATCGGTGTACAGGAGGATTCTGGAGTGACTTATTCACTATCGGTGTACAGGTGGATTCTGGAGAGACTTATTCACTATCGGTGTACAGGATAAATCTCTAGTAACTTATTCACTATCGGTGTACAGGAGGATTCTGCAGTGACTTATTCACTATCGGTGGACAGGAGGATTCTGGAGTGACATATTCACTATCGGTGTACAGGAGGATTCTGGAGTGACTTATTCACTATCGGTGTACAGGTGGCATCTGCAGTGAATTATTCACTATCGGTGTACAAGAGGATTCTGTAGTGACTTATTCACTATCGGTGTACAGGTGGATTGTGGAGTGACATATTCACTAACGGTGTACAGGAGGATTCTGGAGTGACTTATTCACTATCGGTGTACAGGTGGATACTGCAGTGTCTTATTCACTATCGGTGTACAGGTGGATTCTGGAGTGACTTATTCACTATCGGTGTACAGGTGGATTCTGGAGTGACATATTCACTATCGGTGTACAGGAGGATTCTGGAGTGACTTATTCACTATCGGTGTACAGGTGGATTCTGGAGTGACTTATTCACTATCGGTGTACAGGTGGAATCTGCAGTGACTTATTCACTATCGTTGTACAGGAGGATTCTGGAGTGACTTATTCACTATCGGTGTACAGGAGGATTCTGGAGTGATTTATTCACTATCGGTGTACAGGTGGATTCTGGAGTGACTTATTCACTATCGGTGTACAGGTGGATTCTGCAGTGACTTATTCACTATCGGTATACATGAGGATTCTGCAGTGACTTATTCACTATCGGTGTACAGGAGGATTCTGGATTGACTTATTCACTATTGGTCTACAGGAGAATTCTGGAGTGACTTATTCACTATCGGTGTACAGGTGGAATCTGCAGTGACTTATCCACTATCGGTATACATGAGGATTCTGCAGTGACTTATTCACTATCGGTGTACAGGAGGATTCTGGAGTGACTTATTCACTATCGGAGTACAGGAGAATTCTGGAGTGACTTATTCACTATCGGTGTACAGGTGGATTCTGGAGTGACTTATTCACTATCGATGTACAGGAGGATTCTGGAGTGTCTTATTCACTATCGATGTACAGGTGGATTCTGCAGTGACTTTTTCACTATCGGAGTACAGGAGAATGCTGGAGTGACTTATTCACTATCGGTGTACAGGTGGATTCTGGAGTGACTTAATCACTATCGGTGTACAGGAGGATTCTGGAGTGACTTATTCACTATCGGTGTACAGGTGGATTCTGGAGTGACTTATTCACTATCGGTGTACAGGAGGATTCTGGAGTGACTTATTCACTATCGGTGTACAGGTGGATTCTGGAGTGTCTTATTCACTATCGGTGTACAGGTGGATTCTGGAGTGACTTATACACTATCGATGTACAGGAGGATTCTGGAGTGACTTATTCACTATCGGTGTACATGAGGATTCTGCAGTGACTTATTCACTATGGATGTACAGGAGGATTCAGGAGTGACTGATTGACTATCGGTGTACAGGTGGATTCTGGAGTGACTTATTCACTATCGTTGTACAGGAGAATTCTGGAGTGACTTATTCACTATCGGTGTACAGGAGGATTCTGGGGTGACTTATTCACTATCGGTGTACAGGTGGATTCTGGAGTGACTTATTCACTATCGGTGTACAGGAGGATTCTGGAGTGACTTATTCACTATCGGTGTACAGGTGGATTCTGGAGAGACTTATTCACTATCGGTGTACAGGTGGATTATGGAGTGACTTATTCACTATCGGTGTACAGGAGGATTCTGGAGTGACTTATTCACTATCGGTGTACAGGTGGATTCTGGAGAGACTTATTCACTATTAGTGTACAGGTGGATTCTGGAGTGACTTATTCACTATCGGTGTACAGGTGGATTCTGGAGTGACTTATTCACTATCGGTGTACAGGTGGATTCTGGAGTGACTTATTCACTATCGGTGTACAGGAGGATTCTGGAGTGACTTATTCACTATCGGTGTACAGGTGGATTCTGGAGAGACTTATTCACTATCGGTGTACAGGTGGATTATGGAGTGACTTATTCACTATCGGTGTACAGGAGGATTCTGGAGTGACTTATTCACTATCGGTGTACAGGTGGATTCTGGAGAGACTTATTCACTATTAGTGTACAGGTGGATTCTGGAGTGACTTATTCACTATCGGTGTACAGGTGGATTCTGGAGTGACTTATTCACTATCGGTGTACAGGTGGATTCTGGAGTGACTTATTCACTATCGGTGTACAGGAGGATTCTGGAGTGACTTATTCACTATCGGTGTACAGGTGGATTCTGGAGAGACTTATTCACTATCGGTGTACAGGAGAAATCTGGAGTAACTTATTCACTATCGGTGTACAGGAGGATTCTGCAGTGACTTATTCACTATCGGTGGACAGGAAGATTCTGGAGTGACATATTCACTATCGGTGTACAGGAGGATTCTGGATTGACTTATTCACTATCGGTGTACAGGTGGCATCTGCAGTGAATTATTCACTATCGGTGTACAAGAGGATTCTGTAGTGACTTATTCACTATCGGTGTACAGGTGGATTGTGGAGTGACATATTCACTAACGGTGTACAGGAGGATTCTAGAGTGACTTATTCACTATCGGTGTACAGGTGGATACTGCAGTGTCTTATTCACTATCGGTGTACAGGTGGATTCTGGAGTGACTTATTCACTATCGGTGTACAGGTGGATTCTGGAGTGACATATTCACTATCGGTGTACAGGAGGATTCTGGAGTGACTTATTCACTATCGTGTACAGGTGGATTCTGGAGTGACTTATTCACTATCGGTGTACAGGTGGAATCTGCAGTGACTTATTCACTATCGTTGTACAGGAGGATTCTGGAGTGACTTATTCACTATCGGTGTACAGGAGGATTCTGGAGTGATTTATTCACTATCGGTGTACAGGTGGATTCTGGAGTGACTTATTCACTATCGGTGTACAGGTGGATTCTGCAGTGACTTATTCACTATCGGTGTACAGGAGGATTCTGGAGTGACTTATTCACTATCGGTGTACAGGAGGATTCTGGAGTGACTTATTCACTATCGGTGTACAGGAGGATTCTGGAGTGACTTATTCACTATCGGTGTACAGGAGGATTCTGGAGTGACTTGTTCACTATCGGTGTACAGGTGGATTCTGGAGTGACTTATTCACTATCGGTGTACAGGAGGATTCTGAAGTGACTTATTCACTATCGGTGTACAGGAGGATTCTGAAGTGACTTATTCACTATCGGTGTACAGGTGGATTCTGCAGTGACTTATTCACTATCGGTGTACAGGAGGATTCTGGAGTGACTTATTCACTATCGGTGTACAGGTGGATTCTGGAGTGACTTATTCACTATCGGTGTACAGGAGGATTCTGGAGTGACTTATTCACTATCGGTGTACAGGAGGATTCTGGAGTGACTTATTCACTATCGGTGTACTGGAGGATTCTGGAGTGACTTATTCACTGTCGGTGTACTGGAGGATTCTGGAGTGACTTATTCACTATTGGTGTACAGGTGGATTCTGGAGTGACTTATTCACTATCGGTGTACAGGAGGATTCTGGAGTGACTTGTTCACTGTCGGTGTACTGGAGGATTCTGGAGTGACTTATTCACTATTGGTGTACAGGTGGATTCTGGAGTGACTTATTCACTATCGGTGTACAGGAGGATTCTGGAGTGACATATTCACTATCGGTGTACAGGAGGATTCTGGAGTGACTTATTCACTATCGGTGTACAGGAGGATTCTGGAGTGACTTATTCACTATCGGTGTACAGGAGGATTCTGGAGTGACTTATTCACTATCGGTGTACAGGTGGATTCTGGAGTGACTTATTCACTATCGGTGTACAGGTGGATTCTGGAGTGACTTATTCACTATCGGTGTACAGGAGGATTCTGCAGTAACATATTCACTATCGGTGTACAGGAGGATTCTGGAGTGACTTGTTCACTATCGGTGTACAGGAGGATTCTGGAGTGACTTATTCACTATCGGTGTACAGGTCGATTCTGCAGTGTCTTATTCACTATCGGTGTACAGGTGGATTCTTCAGTGACTTATTCACTATCGGTGTACAGGTGGATTCTGGAGTGACTTATTCACTATCGGTGTACAGGAGGATTCTGGAGTGACTTATTCACTATCGGTGTACAGGTGGATTTTTCAGTGACTTATTCACTTTCGGTGTACAGGTGGATTCTGGAGTGACTTATTCACTATCGGTGTGCAGTAGGATTCTGGAGTGACATATTCACTCTCGGTGTACAGGAGGATTCTGGAGTGACTTATTCACTATCGGTGTACAGGAGGATTCTGGAGTGACTTATTCACTATCGGTGTACAGGTGGATTCTGGAGTGACTTATTCACTATCGGTGTACAGGTGGATTCTGGAGAGACTTATTCACTGTCGGTGTACTGGAGGATTCTGGAGTGACTTATTCACTATTGGTGTACAGGTGGATTCTGGAGTGACTTATTCACTATCGGTGTACAGGAGGATTCTGGAGTGACTTGTTCACTGTCGGTGTACTGGAGGATTCTGGAGTGACTTATTCACTATTGGTGTACAGGTGGATTCTGGAGTGACTTATTCACTATCGGTGTACAGGAGGATTCTGGAGTGACATATTCACTATCGGTGTACAGGAGGATTCTGGAGTGACTTATTCACTATCGGTGTACAGGAGGATTCTGGAGTGACTTATTCACTATCGGTGTACAGGAGGATTCTGGAGTGACTTATTCACTATCGGTGTACAGGTGGATTCTGGAGTGACTTATTCACTATCGGTGTACAGGTGGATTCTGGAGTGACTTATTCACTATCGGTGTACAGGAGGATTCTGCAGTAACATATTCACTATCGGTGTACAGGAGGATTCTGGAGTGACTTGTTCACTATCGGTGTACAGGAGGATTCTGGAGTGACTTATTCACTATCGGTGTACAGGTCGATTCTGCAGTGTCTTATTCACTATCGGTGTACAGGTGGATTCTTCAGTGACTTATTCACTATCGGTGTACAGGTGGATTCTGGAGTGACTTATTCACTATCGGTGTACAGGAGGATTCTGGAGTGACTTATTCACTATCGGTGTACAGGTGGATTTTTCAGTGACTTATTCACTTTCGGTGTACAGGTGGATTCTGGAGTGACTTATTCACTATCGGTGTGCAGTAGGATTCTGGAGTGACATATTCACTCTCGGTGTACAGGAGGATTCTGGAGTGACTTATTCACTATCGGTGTACAGGAGGATTCTGGAGTGACTTATTCACTATCGGTGTACAGGTGGATTCTGGAGTGACTTATTCACTATCGGTGTACAGGTGGATTCTGGAGAGACTTATTCACTATCAGTGTACAGGTGGATTCTGGAGTGACTTATTCACTATCGGTGTACAGGTGGATTCTGGAGTGACTTATTCACTATCGGTGTACAGGAGGATTCTGGAGTGACTTATTCACTATCGGTGTACAGGTGGATTCTGGAGAGACTTATTCACTATCGGTGTACAGGATAAATCTCTAGTAACTTATTCACTATCGGTGTACAGGAGGATTCTGCAGTGACTTATTCACTATCGGTGGACAGGAGGATTCTGGAGTGACATATTCACTATCGGTGTACAGGAGGATTCTGGAGTGACTTATTCACTATCGGTGTACAGGTGGCATCTGCAGTGAATTATTCACTATCGGTGTACAAGAGGATTCTGTAGTGACTTATTCACTATCGGTGTACAGGTGGATTGTGGAGTGACATATTCACTAACGGTGTACAGGAGGATTCTGGAGTGACTTATTCACTATCGGTGTACAGGTGGATACTGCAGTGTCTTATTCACTATCGGTGTACAGGTGGATTCTGGAGTGACTTATTCACTATCGGTGTACAGGTGGATTCTGGAGTGACATATTCACTATCGGTGTACAGGAGGATTCTGGAGTGACTTATTCACTATCGGTGTACAGGTGGATTCTGGAGTGACTTATTCACTATCGGTGTACAGGTGGAATCTGCAGTGACTTATTCACTATCGTTGTACAGGAGGATTCTGGAGTGACTTATTCACTATCGGTGTACAGGAGGATTCTGGAGTGATTTATTCACTATCGGTGTACAGGTGGATTCTGGAGTGACTTATTCACTATCGGTGTACAGGTGGATTCTGCAGTGACTTATTCACTATCGGTGTACAGGAGGATTCTGGAGTGACTTATTCACTATCGGTGTACAGGAGGATTCTGGAGTGACTTATTCACTATCGGTGTACAGGAGGATTCTGGAGTGACTTATTCACTATCGGTGTACAGGAGGATTCTGGAGTGACTTGTTCACTATCGGTGTACAGGTGGATTCTGGAGTGACTTATTCACTATCGGTGTACAGGAGGATTCTGAAGTGACTTATTCACTATCGGTGTACAGGAGGATTCTGAAGTGACTTATTCACTATCGGTGTACAGGTGGATTCTGCAGTGACTTATTCACTATCGGTGTACAGGAGGATTCTGGAGTGACTTATTCACTATCGGTGTACAGGTGGATTCTGGAGTGACTTATTCACTATCGGTGTACAGGAGGATTCTGGAGTGACTTATTCACTATCGGTGTACAGGAGGATTCTGGAGTGACTTATTCACTATCGGTGTACTGGAGGATTCTGGAGTGACTTATTCACTGTCGGTGTACTGGAGGATTCTGGAGTGACTTATTCACTATTGGTGTACAGGTGGATTCTGGAGTGACTTATTCACTATCGGTGTACAGGAGGATTCTGGAGTGACTTGTTCACTGTCGGTGTACTGGAGGATTCTGGAGTGACTTATTCACTGTCGGTGTACTGGAGGATTCTGGAGTGACTTATTCACTATCGGTGTACAGGTGGATTCTGGAGTGACTTATTCACTATCGGTGTACAGGAGGATTCTGGAGTGACTTGTTCACTGTCGGTGTACTGGAGGATTCTGGAGTGACTTATTCACTATTGGTGTACAGGTGGATTCTGGAGTGACTTATTCACTATCGGTGTACAGGAGGATTCTGGAGTGACTTATTCACTATCGGTGTACAGGAGGATTCTGGAGTGACTTATTCACTATCGGTGTACAGGAGGATTCTGGAGTGACTTATTCACTATCGGTGTACAGGAGGATTCTGGAGTGACTTATTCACTATCGGTGTACAGGTGGATTCTGGAGTGACTTATTCACTATCGGTGTACAGGAGGATTCTGCAGTGACATATTCACTATCGGTGTACAGGAGGATTCTGGAGTGACTTGTTCACTATCGGTGTACAGGAGGATTCTGGAGTGACTTATTCACTATCGGTGTACAGGTCGATTCTGCAGTGTCTTATTCACTATCGGTGTACAGGTGGATTCTTCAGTGACTTATTCACTATCTTTGTACAGGTGGATTCTGGAGTGACATATTCAATATCGGTGTACAGGAGGATTCTGGAGTGACTTATTCACTATCGGTGTACAGGTGGATTTTTCAGTGACTTATTCACTTTCGGTGTACAGGTGGATTCTGGAGTGACTTATTCACTATCGGTGTGCAGTAGGATTCTGGAGTGACATATTCACTATCGGTGTACAGGAGGATTCTGGAGTGACTTATTCACTATCGGTGTACAGGAGGATTCTGGAGTGACTTATTCACTATCGGTGTACAGGTGGATTCTGGAGTGACTTATTCACTATCGGTGTACAGGAGGATTCTGGAGTGACTTATTCACTATCGGTGTACAGGAGGATTCCGGAGGGACTTATTCACTATCGGTGTACAGGTGGATTCTGGAGTGACTTATTCACTATCGGTGTACAGGTGGATTCTGCAGTGTCTAATTCACTATTGGTGTAAAGGTGGATTCTGCAGTGTCTTATTCACTATTGGTGTACAGGTGGATTCTGGAGTGACTTATTCACTATCGGTGTACAGGAGGATTCTGGAGTGACTTATTCACTATCGGTGTACAGGAGGATTCTGGAGTGACTTATTCACTATCGGTGTACAGGAGGATTCTGGAGTGACTTATTCACTATCGGTGTACAGGTGGATTCTGGAGTGACTTATTCACTATTGGTCTACATTAGAATTCTGGAGTGAATTATTCACTATCGGTGTACAGGTGGAATCTGCAGTGACTTATTCACTATCGGTATACATGAGGATTCTGCAGTGACTTATTCACTATCGGTGTACAGGAGGATTCTGGAGTGACTTATTCACTATTGGTCTACAGGAGAATTCTGGAGTGACTTATTCACTATCGGTGTACAGGTGGAATCTGCAGTGACTTATCCACTATCGGTATACATGAGGATTCTGCAGTGACTTATTCACTATCGGTGTACAGGAGAATTCTGGAGTAACTTTTTCACTATCGGTGTACAGGTGGATTCTGGAGTAGCTTATTCACTATCGGTGTACAGGAGGATTCTGGAGTGACTTATTCACTATCGGTGTACAGATGGATTCTGGAGTGACTTATTCCCTATCGGTGTACAGTAGGATTCTGGAGTGTCTTATTCACTATCGATGTACAGGTGGATTCTGCAGTGACTTCTTCACTATCGGTGTACAGGAGGATTCTGGAGTGACTTATTCACTATCGGTGTACAGGTGGATTCTGGAGTGACTTATTCACTATCGATGTACAGGAGGATTCTGGAGTGACTTATTCACTATCGGTGTACAGGAGGATTCTGGAGTGACTTATTCACTATCGGAGTACAGGAGGATTCTAGAGTGACTTATTCACTATCGGTGTACAGGAGGATTCTGGAGTGACTTATTCACTATCGGAGTACAGGAGAATTCTGGAGTGACTTATTCACTATCGGTGTACAGGTGGATTCTGGAGTGACTTATTCACTATCAATGTACAGGTGGATTCTGCAGTGACTTATTCACTATCGGAGTACAGGAGAATTCTGGAGTGACTTATTCACTATCGGTGTACAGGTGGATTCTGGAGTGACTTATTCACTATCGATGTACAGGAGGATTCTAGAGTGTCTTATTCACTATCGATGTACAGGTGGATTGTGCAGTGACTTATTCACTATCGGAGTACAGGAGAATTCTGGAGTGACTTATTCACTATCGATGTACAGGAGGATTCTGGAGTGTCTTATTCACTATCGATGTACAGGTGGATTCTGCAGTGACTTATTCACTATCGGAGTACAGGAGAATGCTGGAGTGACTTATTCACTATCGGTGTACAGGTGGATTCTGGAGTGACTTAATCACTATCGGTGTACAGGAGGATTCTGGAGTGACTTATTCACTATCGGTGTACAGGTGGATTCTGGAGTGACTTATTCACTATCGGTGTACAGGAGGATTCTGGAGTGACTTATTCACTATCGGTGTACAGGTGGATTCTGGAGTGTCTTATTCACTATCGGTGTACAGGTGGATTCTGGAGTGACTTATACACTATCGATGTACAGGAGGATTCTGGAGTGACTTATTCACTATCGGTGTACAGGGGGATTCTGGAGTGACTTATACACTATCGATGTACAGGAGGATTCTGGAGTGACTTATTTACTATCGGTGTACATGAGGATTCTGCAGTGACTTATTCACTATGGATGTACAGGAGGATTCAGGAGTGACTGATTGACTATCGGTGTACAGGTGGATTATGGAGTGACTTATTCACTATCGGTGTACAGGAGGATTCTGGAGTGACTTATTCACTATCGGTGTACAGGTGGATTCTGGAGAGACTTATTCACTATCAGTGTACAGGTGGATTCTGGAGTGACTTATTCACTATCGGTGTACAGGTGGATTCTGGAGTGACTTATTCACTATCGGTGTACAGGAGGATTCTGGAGTGACTTATTCACTATCGGTGTACAGGTGGATTCTGGAGAGACTTATTCACTATCGGTGTACAGGAGAAATCTGGAGTAACTTATTCACTATCGGTGTACAGGAGGATTCTGCAGTGACTTATTCACTATCGGTGGACAGGAGGATTCTGGAGTGACATATTCACTATCGGTGTACAGGTGGCATCTGCAGTGAATTATTCACTATCGGTGTACAAGAGGATTCTGTAGTGACTTATTCACTATCGGTGTACAGGTGGATTGTGGAGTGACATATTCACTAACGGTGTACAGGAGGATTCTGGAGTGACTTATTCACTATCGGTGTACAGGTGGATACTGCAGTGTCTTATTCACTATCAGTGTACAGGTGGATTCTGGAGTGACTTATTCACTATCGGTGTACAGGTGGATTCTGGAGTGACATATTCACTATCGGTGTACAGGAGGATTCTGGAGTGACTTATTCACTATCGGTGTACAGGTGGATTCTGGAGTGACTTATTCACTATCGGTGTACAGGTGGAATCTGCAGTGACTTATTCACTATCGGTGTACAGGAGGATTCTGGAGTGACTTATTCACTATCGGTGTACAGGAGGATTCTGGAGTGATTTATTCACTATCGGTGTACAGGTGGATTCTGGAGTGACTTATTCACTATCGGTGTACAGGTGGATTCTGCAGTGACTTATTCACTATCGGTGTACAGGAGGATTCTGGAGTGACTTATTCACTATCGGTGTACAGGAGGATTCTGGAGTGACTTATTCACTATCGGTGTACAGGAGGATTCTGGAGTGACTTATTCACTATCGGTGTACAGGAGGATTCTGGAGTGACTTGTTCACTATCGGTGTACAGGTGGATTCTGGAGTGACTTATTCACTATCGGTGTACAGGAGGATTCTGAAGTGACTTATTCACTATCGGTGTACAGGTGGATTCTGCAGTGACTTATTCACTATCGGTGTACAGGAGGATTCTGGAGTGAGTTATTCACTATCGGTGTACAGGTGGATTCTGGAGTGACTTATTCACTATCGGTGTACAGGAGGATTCTGGAGTGACTTATTCACTATCGGTGTACAGGAGGATTCTGGAGTGACTTATTCACTATCGGTGTACTGGAGGATTCTGGAGTGACTTATTCACTGTCGGTGTACTGGAGGATTCTGGAGTGACTTATTCACTATTGGTGTACAGGTGGATTCTGGAGTGACTTATTCACTATCGGTGTACAGGAGGATTCTGGAGTGACTTGTTCACTGTCGGTGTACTGGAGGATTCTGGAGTGACTTATTCACTATTGGTGTACAGGTGGATTCTGGAGTGACTTATTCACTATCGGTGTACAGGAGGATTCTGGAGTGACTTATTCACTATCGGTGTACAGGAGGATTCTGGAGTGACTTATTCACTATCGGTGTACAGGAGGATTCTGGAGTGACTTATTCACTATCGGTGTACAGGAGGATTCTGGAGTGACTTATTCACTATCGGTGTACAGGTGGATTCTGGAGTGACTTATTCACTATCGGTGTACAGGAGGATTCTGCAGTGACATATTCACTATCGGTGTACAGGAGGATTCTGGAGTGACTTGTTCACTATCGGTGTACAGGAGGATTCTGGAGTGACTTATTCACTATCGGTGTACAGGTCGATTCTGCAGTGTCTTATTCACTATCGGTGTACAGGTGGATTCTTCAGTGACTTATTCACTATCGGTGTACAGGTGGATTCTGGAGTGACTTATTCACTATCGGTGTACAGGAGGATTCTGGAGTGACTTATTCACTATCGGTGTACAGGTGGATTTTTCAGTGACTTATTCACTATCGGTGTACAGGTGGATTCTGGAGTGACTTATTCACTATCGGTGTGCAAGAGGATTCTGGAGTGACTTATTCACTATCGGTGTACAGGAGGATTCTGGAGTGACTTATTCACTATCGGTGTACAGGAGGATTCTGGAGTGACTTATTCACTATCGGTGTACAGGTGGATTCTGGAGTGACTTATTCACTATCGGTGTACAGGAGGATTCTGGAGTGACTTATTCACTATCGGTGTACAGGAGGATTCCGGAGGGACTTATTCACTATCGGTGTACAGGTGGATTCTGGAGTGACTTATTCACTATCAGTGTACAGGTGGATTCTGCAGTGTCTTATTCACTATTGGTGTAAAGGTGGATTCTGCAGTGTCTTATTCACTATTGGTGTACAGGTGGATTCTGGAGTGACTTATTCACTATCGGTGTACAGGAGGATTCTGGAGTGACTTATTCACTATCGGTGTACAGGAGGATTCTGGAGTGACTTATTCACTATCGGTGTACAGGAGGATTCTGGAGTGACTTATTCACTGTCGGTGTACAGGTGGATTCTGGAGTGACTTATTCACTATTGGTCTACATTAGAATTCTGGAGTGAATTATTCACTATCGGTGTACAGGTGGAATCTCCAGTGACTTATTCACTATCGGTATACATGAGGATTCTGCAGTGACTTATTCACTATTGGTGTACAGGAGGATTCTGGAGTGATTATTCACTATTGGTCTACAGGAGAATTCTGGAGTGACTTATTCACTATCGGTGTACAGGTGGAATCTGCAGTGACTTATCCAGTATCGGTATACATGAGGATTCTGCAGTGACTTATTCACTATCGGTGTACAGGAGAATTCTGGAGTGACTTTTTCACTATCGGTGTACAGGTGGATTCTGGAGTAGCTTATTCACTATCGGTGTACAGGAGGATTCTGGAGTGACTTATTCACTATCGGTGTACAGATGGATTCTGGAGTGACTTATTCCCTATCGGTGTACAGTAGGATTCTGGAGTGTCTTATTCACTATCGATGTACAGGTGGATTCTGCAGTGACTTATTCACTATCGGTGTACAGGTGGATTCTGGAGTGACTTATTCACTATCGGTGTACAGGAGGATTCTGGAGTGACTTGTTCACTGTCGGTGTACAGGAGGATTCTGGAGTGACTTATTCACTATCGGTGTACAGGTGGATTCTGGAGTGACTTATTCACTATCGATGTACAGGAGGATTCTGGAGTGACTTATTCACTATCGGTGTACAGGAGGATTCTGGAGTGACTTATTCACTATCGGAGTTCAGGAGGATTCTAGAGTGACTTATTCACTATCGGTGTACAGGAGGATTCTGGAGTGACTTATTCACTATCGGAGTACAGGAGAATTCTGGAGTGACTTATTCACTATCGGTGTACAGGTGGATTCTGGAGTGACTTATTCACTATCAATGTACAGGTGGATTCTGCAGTGACTTATTCACTATCGGAGTACAGGAGAATTCTGGAGTGACTTATTCACTATCGGTGTACAGGTGGATTCTGGAGTGACTTATTCACTATCGATGTACAGGAGGATTCTAGAATGTCTTATTCACTATCGATGTACAGGTGGATTGTACAGTGACTTATTAACTATCGGAGTACAGGAGAATTCTGGAGTGACTTATTCACTATCGGTGTACAGGTGGATTCTGGAGTGACTTAATCACTATCGGTGTACAGGAGGATTCTGCAGTGACTTATCCACTATCGGTATACATGAGGATTCTGCAGTGACTTATTCACTATCGGTGTACAGGAGAATTCTGAAGTGACTTATTCACTATCGGTGTACAGGTGGATTCTGGAGTAGCTTATTCACTATCGGTGTACAGGAGGATTCTGGAGTGACTTATTCACTATCGGTGTACAGATGGATTCTGGAGTGACTTATTCCCTATCGGTGTACAGGAGGATTCTGGAGTGTCTTATTCACTATCGATGTACAGGTGGATTCTGCAGTGACTTATTCACTATCGGTGTACAGGTGGATTCTGGAGTGACTTATTCACTATCGGTGTACAGGAGGATTCTGGAGTGACTTGTTCACTGTCGGTGTACAGGAGGATTCTGGAGTGACTTATTCACTATCGGTGTACAGGTGGATTCTGGAGTGACTTATTCACTATCGATGTACAGGAGGATTCTGGAGTGACTTATTCACTATCGGTGTACAGGAGGATTCTGGAGTGACTTATTCACTATCGGAGTACAGGAGGATTCTAGAGTGACTTATTCACTATCGGTATACAGGAGGATTCTGGAGTGACTTATTCACTATCGGAGTACAGGAGAATTCTGGAGTGACTTATTCACTATCGGTGTACAGGTGGATTCTGGAGTGACTTATTCACTATCAATGTACAGGTGGATTCTGCAGTGACTTATTCACTATCGGAGTACAGGAGAATTATGGAGTGACTTATTCACTATCGGTGTACAGGTGGATTCTGGAGTGACTTATTCACTATCGATGTACAGGAGGATTCTAGAGTGTCTTATTCACTATCGATGTACAGGTGGATTGTGCAGTGACTTATTCACTATCGGAGTACAGGAGAATTCTGGAGTGACTTATTCACTATCGGTGTACAGGTGGATTCTGGAGTGACTTAATCACTATCGGTGTACAGGAGGATTCTGGAGTGACTTATTCACTATCGGTGTACAGGTGGATTCTGGAGTGACTTATTCTCTATCGGTGTACAGGAGGATTCTGGAGTGACTTATTCACTATCGGTGGACAAGTGGATTCTGGAGTGTCTTATTCACTATCGGTGTACAGGTGGATTCTGGAGTGACTTATACACTATCGATGTACAGGAGGATTCTGGAGTGACTTATTCACTATCGGTGTACATGAGGATTCTGCAGTGACTTATTCACTATCGATGTACAGGAGGATTCAGGAGTGACTGATTGACTATCGCTGTACAGGTGGATTCTGGAGTGACTTATTCACTATCGGTGTACAGGAGAATTCTGGAGTGACTTATTCACTATCGGTGTACAGGAGGATTCTGGGGTGACTTATTCACTATCGGTGTACAGGTGGATTCTGGAGTGACTTATTCACTATCGGTGTACAGGAGGATTCTGGAGTGACTTATTCACTATCGGTGTACAGGTGGATTCTGGAGAGACTTATTCACTATCGGTGTACAGGTGGATTATGGAGTGACTTATTCACTATCGGTGTACAGGAGGATTCTGGAGTGACTTATTCACTATCGGTGTACAGGTGGATTCTGGAGAGACTTATTCACTATCAGTGTACAGGTGGATTCTGGAGTGACTTATTCACTATCGGTGTACAGGTGGATTCTGGAGTGACTTATTCACTATCGGTGTACAGGAGGATTCTGGAGTGACTTATTCACTATCGGTGTACAGGAGGATTTTGGGGTGACTTATTCACTATCGGTGTACAGGTGGATTCTGGAGAGACTTATTCACTATCGGTGTACAGGAGAATTCTGGAGTAACTTATTCACTATCGGTGTACAGGAGGATTCTGCAGTGACTTATTCACTATCGGTGGACAGGAGGATTCTGGAGTGACATATTCACTATCGGTGTACAGGAGGATTCTGGAGTGACTTATTCACTATCGGTGTACAGGTGGATTCTGGAGTGACTTATTCACTATCGGTGTACAGGAGGATTCTGGAGTGACTTGTTCACTGTCGGTGTACAGGAGGATTCTGGAGTGACTTATTCACTATCGGTGTACAGGTGGATTCTGGAGTGACTTATTCACTATCGATGTACAGGAGGATTCTGGAGTGACTTATTCACTATCGGTGTACAGGAGGATTCTGGAGTGACTTATTCACTATCGGAGTTCAGGAGGATTCTAGAGTGACTTATTCACTATCGGTGTACAGGAGGATTCTGGAGTGACTTATTCACTATCGGAGTACAGGAGAATTCTGGAGTGACTTATTCACTATCGGTGTACAGGTGGATTCTGGAGTGACTTATTCACTATCGATGTACAGGAGGATTCTAGAATGTCTTATTCACTATCGATGTACAGGTGGATTGTGCAGTGACTTATTAACTATCGGAGTACAGGAGAATTCTGGAGTGACTTATTCACTATCGGTGTACAGGTGGATTCTGGAGTGACTTAATCACTATCGGTGTACAGGAGGATTCTGCAGTGACTTATCCACTATCGGTATACATGAGGATTCTGCAGTGACTTATTCACTATCGGTGTACAGGAGAATTCTGAAGTGACTTATTCACTATCGGTGTACAGGTGGATTCTGGAGTAGCTTATTCACTATCGGTGTACAGGAGGATTCTGGAGTGACTTATTCACTATCGGTGTACAGATGGATTCTGGAGTGACTTATTCCCTATCGGTGTACAGGAGGATTCTGGAGTGTCTTATTCACTATCGATGTACAGGTGGATTCTGCAGTGACTTATTCACTATCGGTGTACAGGTGGATTCTGGAGTGACTTATTCACTATCGGTGTACAGGAGGATTCTGGAGTGACTTGTTCACTGTCGGTGTACAGGAGGATTCTGGAGTGACTTATTCACTATCGGTGTACAGGTGGATTCTGGAGTGACTTATTCACTATCGATGTACAGGAGGATTCTGGAGTGACTTATTCACTATCGGTGTACAGGAGGATTCTGGAGTGACTTATTCACTATCGGAGTACAGGAGGATTCTAGAGTGACTTATTCAATATCGGTGTACAGGAGGATTCTGGAGTGACTTATTCACTATCGGAGTACAGGAGAATTCTGGAGTGACTTATTCACTATCGGTGTACAGGTGGATTCTGGAGTGACTTATTCACTATCAATGTACAGGTGGATTCTGCAGTGACTTATTCACTATCGGAGTACAGGAGAATTCTGGAGTGACTTATTCACTATCGGTGTACAGGTGGATTCTGGAGTGACTTATTCACTATCGATGTACAGGAGGATTCTAGAGTGTCTTATTCACTATCGATGTACAGGTGGATTGTGCAGTGACTTATTCACTATCGGAGTACAGGAGAATTCTGGAGTGACTTATTCACTATCGGTGTACAGGTGCATTCTGGAGTGACTTAATCACTATCGGTGTACAGGAGGATTCTGGAGTGACTTATTCACTATCGGTGTACAGGTGGATTCTGGAGTGACTTATTCTCTATCGGTGTACAGGAGGATTCTGGAGTGACTTATTCACTATCGGTGGACAGGTGGATTCTGGAGTGTCTTATTCACTATCGGTGTACAGGTGGATTCTGGAGTGACTTATACACTATCGATGTACAGGAGGATTCTGGAGTGACTTATTCACTATCGGTGTACATGAGGATTCTGCAGTGACTTATTCACTATCGATGTACAGGAGGATACAGGAGTGACTGATTGACTATCGCTGTACAGGTGGATTCTGGAGTGACTTATTCACTATCGGTGTACAGGAGAATTCTGGAGTGACTTATTCACTATCGGTGTACAGGAGGATTCTGGGGTGACTTATTCACTATCGGTGTACAGGTGGATTCTGGAGTGACTTATTCACTGTCGGTGTACAGGAGGATTCTGGAGTGACTTATTCACTATCGGTGTACAGGTGGATTCTGGAGAGACTTATTCACTATCGGTGTACAGGTGGATTATGGAGTGACTTATTCACTATCGGCGTACAGGAGGATTCTGGAGTGACTTATTCACTATCGGTGTACAGGTGGATTCTGGAGAGACTTATTCACTATCAGTGTACAGGTGGATTCTGGAGTGACTTATTCACTATCGGTGTACAGGTGGATTCTGGAGTGACTTATTCACTATCGGTGTACAGGAGGATTCTGGAGTGACTTATTCACTATCGGTGTACAGGAGGATTTTGGGGTGACTTATTCACTATCGGTGTACAGGTGGATTCTGGAGAGACTTATTCACTATCGGTGTACAGGAGAATTCTGGAGTAACTTATTCACTATCGGTGTACAGGAGGATTCTGCAGTGACTTATTCACTATCGGTGGACAGGAGGATTCTGGAGTGACATATTCACTATCGGTGTACAGGAGGATTCTGGAGTGACTTATTCACTATCGGTGTACAGGTGGCATCTGCAGTGAATTATTCACTATCGGTGTACAAGAGGATTCTGAAGTGACTTATTCACTATCGGTGTACAGGTGGTTTGTGGAGTGACATATTCACTAACGGTGTACAGGAGGATTCTGGAGTGACTTATTCACTATCGGTGTACAGGTGGATACTGCAGTGTCTTATTCACTATCGGTGTACAGGTGGATTCTGGAGTGACTTATTCACTATCGGTGTACAGGTGGATTCTGGAGTGACATATTCACTATCGGTGTACAGGAGGATTCTGGAGTGACTTATTCACTATCGATGTACTGGTGGATTCTGGAGTGACTTATTCACTATCGGTGTACAGGTGGAATCTGCAGTGACTTATTCACTATCGGTGTACAGGAGGATTCTGGAGTGACTTATTCACTATCGGTGTACAGGAGGATTCTGGAGTGACTTATTCACTATCGGTGTACAGGTGGATTCTGGAGTGACTTATTCACTATCGGTGTACAGGTGGATTTTGCAGTGACTTATTCACTATCGGTGTACAGGAGGATTCTGGAGTGACTTATTCACTATCGGTGTACAGGAGGATTCTGGAGTGACTTATTCACTATCGGTGTACAGGAGGATTCTGGAGTGACTTATTCACTCTCGGTGTACAGGAGGATTCTGGAGTGACTTGTTCACTATCGGTGTACAGGTGGATTCTGGAGTGACTTATTCACTATCGGTGTACAGGAGGATTCTGAAGTGACTCATTCACTATCAGTGTACAGGAGGATTCTGAAGTGACTTATTCACTATCGGTGTACAGGTGGATTCTGCAGTGACTTATTCACTATCGGTGTACAGGAGGATTCTGGAGTGACTTATTCACTATCGGTGTACAGGTGGATTCTGGAGTGACTTATTCACTATCGGTGTACAGGAGGATTCTGAAGTGACTTATTCACTATCGGTGTACAGGTGGATTCTGGAGAGACTTATTCACTATCGGTGTACAGGTGGATTATGGAGTGACTTATTCACTATCGGTGTAAAGGAGGATTCTGGAGTGACTTATTCACTATCGGTGTACAGGTGGTTTCTGGAGAGACTTATTCACTATCGGTGTACAGGTGGATTCTGGAGTGACTTATTCTCTATCGGTGTACAGGTGGATTCTGGAGTGACTTATTCACTATCGGTGTACAGGAGGATTCTGGAGTGACTTATTCACTATCGGTGTACAGGAGGATTCTGGGGTGACTTATTCACTATCGGTGTACAGGTGGATTCTGGAGAGTCTTATTCACTATCGGTGTACAGGAGAATTCTGGAGTAACTTATTCACTATCGGTGTAGAGGAGGATTCTGCAGTGACTTATTCACTATCGGTGTACAGGAGGATTCTGGAGTGACATATTCACTATCGGTGTACAGGAGGATTCTGGAGTGACTTATTCACTATCGGTGTACAGGTGGCATCTGCAGTGACTTATTCACTATCGGTGTACAAGAGGATTCTGGAGTGACTTATTCACTATCGGTGTACAGGTGGATTGTGGAGTGACATATTCACTAACGGTGTACAGGAGGATTCTGGAGTGACTTATTCACTATCGGTGTACAGGTGGATACTGCAGTGTCTTATTCACTATCGGTGTACAGGTGGATTCTGGAGTGACTTATTCACTATCGGTGTACAGGTGGATTCTGGAGTGACATATTCACTATCGGTGTACAGGAGGATTCTGGAGTGACTTATTCACTATCGGTGTACAGGTGGATTCTGGAGTGACTTATTCACTATCGGTGTACAGGTGGATTCTGGAGTGACTTATTCACTATCGGTGTACAGGAGGATTCTGGAGTGACATATTCACTATCGGTGTGCAGGAGGATTCTGGAGTGACTTATTTACTATCGGTGTACAGGAGGATTCTGCAGTGACTTATTCACTATCGGTGTACAGGTGTATTCTGGAGTGACATATTCACTATCGGTGTACAGGAGGATTCTGGAGTGTCTTATTCACTATCGGTGTACAGGAGGATTCTGCAGTGACTTATTCACTATCGGTGTACAGGTGGATTCTGGAGTGACTTATTCACTATCGGTGTACAGGTGGATTCTGGAGTGACTTATTCACTATCGGTGTACAGGAGGATTCTTCAGTGACTTATTCACTATCGGTGTACAGGTGGAATCTGCAGTGACTTATTCACTATCGGTGTACAGGAGGATTCTGGAGTGATTTATTCACTATCGGTGTACAGGAGGATTCTGGAGTGACTGATTCACTATCGGTGTACAGGTGGATTCTGAAGTGACTTATTCACTATCGGTGTACAGGTGGAATCTGCAGTGACTTATTCACTATCGGTGTACAGGAGGATTCTGGAGTGACTTATTCACTATCGGTGTACAGGAGGATTCTGGAGTGACTTATTCACTATCGGTGTACAGGAGGATTCTGGAGTGACTTATTCAGTATCGGTGTACAGGAGGATTCTGGAGTAGCTTATTCACTATCGGTGTACAGGAGGATTCTGGAGTGACTTATTCACTATCGGTGTACAAGAGGATTCTGGAGTGACTTGTTCACTATCGGTGTACAGGTGGATTCTGGAGTGACTTATTCACTATCGGTGTACAGGAGGTTTCTGGAGTGACTTATTCTCTATCGGTGTACAGGTGGATTCTGAAGTGACTTATTCACTATCAGTGTACAGGAGGATTCTGGAGTGACTTGTTCACTATCGGTGTACAGGTGGATTCTGAAGTGACTTATTCACTATCGGTGTACAGGAGGATTCTGGAGTGACTTATTCACTATCGGTGTACAGGTGGATTCTAAAGTGACTTATTCACTATTGGTGTACAGGTGGAATCTGCCGTGACTTATTCACTATCGGTGTACAGGAGGATTCTGGAGTGGTTTATTCACTATCGGTGTACAGGAGGATTCTGGAGTGACTTATTCACTATCGGTGTACAGGAGGATTCTGGAGTGACTTATTCACTATCGGTGTACAGGAGGATTCTGGAGTGACTTATTCACTATCGGTGTACAGGAGAATTCTGGAGTCACTTATTCACTATCGGTGTACAGGTGGATTCTAGAGTGACTTATTCACTATCGGTGTACAGGTGGATTCTGCAGTGACTTATTCACTATCGGTGTACAGGAGGATTCTGGAGTGACTTATTCACTATCGGTGTACAGGAGGATTCTGGAGTGACTTATTCACTATCGGTGTACAGGAGGTTTCTGGAGTGACTTATTCACTATCGGTGTACAGGAGGATTCTGCAGTGACTTATTCACTATCGGTGTACAGGAGGATTCTGGAGTGACTTATTCACTATCGGTGTTCAGGAGGATTCTGAAGTGACTTATTCACTATCGGTGTACAGGTGGATTCTGGAGTGACTTATTCACTATCGGTGTACAGGAGGATTCTGGAGTGACTTATTCACTATCGGTGTACAGGTGGATTCTGGAGAGACTTATTCACTATCGGTGTACAGGTGGATTATGGAGTGACTTATTCACTATCGGTGTACAGGAGGATTCTGGAGTGACTTATTCACTATCGGTGTACAGGTGGATTCTGGAGAGACTTATTCACTATCGGTGTACAGGAGGATTCCGGAGGGACTTATTCACTATCGGTGTACAGGTGGATTCTGGAGTGACTTATTCACTATCAGTGTACAGGTGGATTCTGCAGTGTCTTATTCACTATTGGTGTAAAGGTGGATTCTGCAGTGTCTTATTCACTATTGGTGTACAGGTGGATTCTGGAGTGACTTATTCACTATCGGTGTACAGGAGGATTCTGGAGTGACTTATTCACTATCGGTGTACAGGAGGATTCTGGAGTGACTTATTCACTATCGGTGTACAGGAGGATTCTGGAGTGACTTATTCACTGTCGGTGTACAGGTGGATTCTGGAGTGACTTATTCACTATTGGTCTACATTAGAATTCTGGAGTGAATTATTCACTATCGGTGTACAGGTGGAATCTCCAGTGACTTATTCACTATCGGTATACATGAGGATTCTGCAGTGACTTATTCACTATTGGTGTACAGGAGGATTCTGGAGTGATTATTCACTATTGGTCTACAGGAGAATTCTGGAGTGACTTATTCACTATCGGTGTACAGGTGGAATCTGCAGTGACTTATCCAGTATCGGTATACATGAGGATTCTGCAGTGACTTATTCACTATCGGTGTACAGGAGAATTCTGGAGTGACTTTTTCACTATCGGTGTACAGGTGGATTCTGGAGTAGCTTATTCACTATCGGTGTACAGGAGGATTCTGGAGTGACTTATTCACTATCGGTGTACAGATGGATTCTGGAGTGACTTATTCCCTATCGGTGTACAGTAGGATTCTGGAGTGTCTTATTCACTATCGATGTACAGGTGGATTCTGCAGTGACTTATTCACTATCGGTGTACAGGTGGATTCTGGAGTGACTTATTCACTATCGGTGTACAGGAGGATTCTGGAGTGACTTGTTCACTGTCGGTGTACAGGAGGATTCTGGAGTGACTTATTCACTATCGGTGTACAGGTGGATTCTGGAGTGACTTATTCACTATCGATGTACAGGAGGATTCTGGAGTGACTTATTCACTATCGGTGTACAGGAGGATTCTGGAGTGACTTATTCACTATCGGAGTTCAGGAGGATTCTAGAGTGACTTATTCACTATCGGTGTACAGGAGGATTCTGGAGTGACTTATTCACTATCGGAGTACAGGAGAATTCTGGAGTGACTTATTCACTATCGGTGTACAGGTGGATTCTGGAGTGACTTATTCACTATCAATGTACAGGTGGATTCTGCAGTGACTTATTCACTATCGGAGTACAGGAGAATTCTGGAGTGACTTATTCACTATCGGTGTACAGGTGGATTCTGGAGTGACTTATTCACTATCGATGTACAGGAGGATTCTAGAATGTCTTATTCACTATCGATGTACAGGTGGATTGTACAGTGACTTATTAACTATCGGAGTACAGGAGAATTCTGGAGTGACTTATTCACTATCGGTGTACAGGTGGATTCTGGAGTGACTTAATCACTATCGGTGTACAGGAGGATTCTGCAGTGACTTATCCACTATCGGTATACATGAGGATTCTGCAGTGACTTATTCACTATCGGTGTACAGGAGAATTCTGAAGTGACTTATTCACTATCGGTGTACAGGTGGATTCTGGAGTAGCTTATTCACTATCGGTGTACAGGAGGATTCTGGAGTGACTTATTCACTATCGGTGTACAGATGGATTCTGGAGTGACTTATTCCCTATCGGTGTACAGGAGGATTCTGGAGTGTCTTATTCACTATCGATGTACAGGTGGATTCTGCAGTGACTTATTCACTATCGGTGTACAGGTGGATTCTGGAGTGACTTATTCACTATCGGTGTACAGGAGGATTCTGGAGTGACTTGTTCACTGTCGGTGTACAGGAGGATTCTGGAGTGACTTATTCACTATCGGTGTACAGGTGGATTCTGGAGTGACTTATTCACTATCGATGTACAGGAGGATTCTGGAGTGACTTATTCACTATCGGTGTACAGGAGGATTCTGGAGTGACTTATTCACTATCGGAGTACAGGAGGATTCTAGAGTGACTTATTCACTATCGGTATACAGGAGGATTCTGGAGTGACTTATTCACTATCGGAGTACAGGAGAATTCTGGAGTGACTTATTCACTATCGGTGTACAGGTGGATTCTGGAGTGACTTATTCACTATCAATGTACAGGTGGATTCTGCAGTGACTTATTCACTATCGGAGTACAGGAGAATTATGGAGTGACTTATTCACTATCGGTGTACAGGTGGATTCTGGAGTGACTTATTCACTATCGATGTACAGGAGGATTCTAGAGTGTCTTATTCACTATCGATGTACAGGTGGATTGTGCAGTGACTTATTCACTATCGGAGTACAGGAGAATTCTGGAGTGACTTATTCACTATCGGTGTACAGGTGGATTCTGGAGTGACTTAATCACTATCGGTGTACAGGAGGATTCTGGAGTGACTTATTCACTATCGGTGTACAGGTGGATTCTGGAGTGACTTATTCTCTATCGGTGTACAGGAGGATTCTGGAGTGACTTATTCACTATCGGTGGACAAGTGGATTCTGGAGTGTCTTATTCACTATCGGTGTACAGGTGGATTCTGGAGTGACTTATACACTATCGATGTACAGGAGGATTCTGGAGTGACTTATTCACTATCGGTGTACATGAGGATTCTGCAGTGACTTATTCACTATCGATGTACAGGAGGATTCAGGAGTGACTGATTGACTATCGCTGTACAGGTGGATTCTGGAGTGACTTATTCACTATCGGTGTACAGGAGAATTCTGGAGTGACTTATTCACTATCGGTGTACAGGAGGATTCTGGGGTGACTTATTCACTATCGGTGTACAGGTGGATTCTGGAGTGACTTATTCACTATCGGTGTACAGGAGGATTCTGGAGTGACTTATTCACTATCGGTGTACAGGTGGATTCTGGAGAGACTTATTCACTATCGGTGTACAGGTGGATTATGGAGTGACTTATTCACTATCGGTGTACAGGAGGATTCTGGAGTGACTTATTCACTATCGGTGTACAGGTGGATTCTGGAGAGACTTATTCACTATCAGTGTACAGGTGGATTCTGGAGTGACTTATTCACTATCGGTGTACAGGTGGATTCTGGAGTGACTTATTCACTATCGGTGTACAGGAGGATTCTGGAGTGACTTATTCACTATCGGTGTACAGGAGGATTTTGGGGTGACTTATTCACTATCGGTGTACAGGTGGATTCTGGAGAGACTTATTCACTATCGGTGTACAGGAGAATTCTGGAGTAACTTATTCACTATCGGTGTACAGGAGGATTCTGCAGTGACTTATTCACTATCGGTGGACAGGAGGATTCTGGAGTGACATATTCACTATCGGTGTACAGGAGGATTCTGGAGTGACTTATTCACTATCGGTGTACAGGTGGATTCTGGAGTGACTTATTCACTATCGGTGTACAGGAGGATTCTGGAGTGACTTGTTCACTGTCGGTGTACAGGAGGATTCTGGAGTGACTTATTCACTATCGGTGTACAGGTGGATTCTGGAGTGACTTATTCACTATCGATGTACAGGAGGATTCTGGAGTGACTTATTCACTATCGGTGTACAGGAGGATTCTGGAGTGACTTATTCACTATCGGAGTTCAGGAGGATTCTAGAGTGACTTATTCACTATCGGTGTACAGGAGGATTCTGGAGTGACTTATTCACTATCGGAGTACAGGAGAATTCTGGAGTGACTTATTCACTATCGGTGTACAGGTGGATTCTGGAGTGACTTATTCACTATCAATGTACAGGTGGATTCTGCAGTGACTTATTCACTATCGGAGTACAGGAGAATTCTGGAGTGACTTATTCACTATCGGTGTACAGGTGGATTCTGGAGTGACTTATTCACTATCGATGTACAGGAGGATTCTAGAATGTCTTATTCACTATCGATGTACAGGTGGATTGTGCAGTGACTTATTAACTATCGGAGTACAGGAGAATTCTGGAGTGACTTATTCACTATCGGTGTACAGGTGGATTCTGGAGTGACTTAATCACTATCGGTGTACAGGAGGATTCTGCAGTGACTTATCCACTATCGGTATACATGAGGATTCTGCAGTGACTTATTCACTATCGGTGTACAGGAGAATTCTGAAGTGACTTATTCACTATCGGTGTACAGGTGGATTCTGGAGTAGCTTATTCACTATCGGTGTACAGGAGGATTCTGGAGTGACTTATTCACTATCGGTGTACAGATGGATTCTGGAGTGACTTATTCCCTATCGGTGTACAGGAGGATTCTGGAGTGTCTTATTCACTATCGATGTACAGGTGGATTCTGCAGTGACTTATTCACTATCGGTGTACAGGTGGATTCTGGAGTGACTTATTCACTATCGGTGTACAGGAGGATTCTGGAGTGACTTGTTCACTGTCGGTGTACAGGAGGATTCTGGAGTGACTTATTCACTATCGGTGTACAGGTGGATTCTGGAGTGACTTATTCACTATCGATGTACAGGAGGATTCTGGAGTGACTTATTCACTATCGGTGTACAGGAGGATTCTGGAGTGACTTATTCACTATCGGAGTACAGGAGGATTCTAGAGTGACTTATTCAATATCGGTGTACAGGAGGATTCTGGAGTGACTTATTCACTATCGGAGTACAGGAGAATTCTGGAGTGACTTATTCACTATCGGTGTACAGGTGGATTCTGGAGTGACTTATTCACTATCAATGTACAGGTGGATTCTGCAGTGACTTATTCACTATCGGAGTACAGGAGAATTCTGGAGTGACTTATTCACTATCGGTGTACAGGTGGATTCTGGAGTGACTTATTCACTATCGATGTACAGGAGGATTCTAGAGTGTCTTATTCACTATCGATGTACAGGTGGATTGTGCAGTGACTTATTCACTATCGGAGTACAGGAGAATTCTGGAGTGACTTATTCACTATCGGTGTACAGGTGCATTCTGGAGTGACTTAATCACTATCGGTGTACAGGAGGATTCTGGAGTGACTTATTCACTATCGGTGTACAGGTGGATTCTGGAGTGACTTATTCTCTATCGGTGTACAGGAGGATTCTGGAGTGACTTATTCACTATCGGTGGACAGGTGGATTCTGGAGTGTCTTATTCACTATCGGTGTACAGGTGGATTCTGGAGTGACTTATACACTATCGATGTACAGGAGGATTCTGGAGTGACTTATTCACTATCGGTGTACATGAGGATTCTGCAGTGACTTATTCACTATCGATGTACAGGAGGATACAGGAGTGACTGATTGACTATCGCTGTACAGGTGGATTCTGGAGTGACTTATTCACTATCGGTGTACAGGAGAATTCTGGAGTGACTTATTCACTATCGGTGTACAGGAGGATTCTGGGGTGACTTATTCACTATCGGTGTACAGGTGGATTCTGGAGTGACTTATTCACTGTCGGTGTACAGGAGGATTCTGGAGTGACTTATTCACTATCGGTGTACAGGTGGATTCTGGAGAGACTTATTCACTATAGGTGTACAGGTGGATTATGGAGTGACTTATTCACTATCGGCGTACAGGAGGATTCTGGAGTGACTTATTCACTATCGGTGTACAGGTGGATTCTGGAGAGACTTATTCACTATCAGTGTACAGGTGGATTCTGGAGTGACTTATTCACTATCGGTGTACAGGTGGATTCTGGAGTGACTTATTCACTATCGGTGTACAGGAGGATTCTGGAGTGACTTATTCACTATCGGTGTACAGGAGGATTTTGGGGTGACTTATTCACTATCGGTGTACAGGTGGATTCTGGAGAGACTTATTCACTATCGGTGTACAGGAGAATTCTGGAGTAACTTATTCACTATCGGTGTACAGGAGGATTCTGCAGTGACTTATTCACTATCGGTGGACAGGAGGATTCTGGAGTGACATATTCACTATCGGTGTACAGGAGGATTCTGGAGTGACTTATTCACTATCGGTGTACAGGTGGCATCTGCAGTGAATTATTCACTATCGGTGTACAAGAGGATTCTGAAGTGACTTATTCACTATCGGTGTACAGGTGGTTTGTGGAGTGACATATTCACTAACGGTGTACAGGAGGATTCTGGAGTGACTTATTCACTATCGGTGTACAGGTGGATACTGCAGTGTCTTATTCACTATCGGTGTACAGGTGGATTCTGGAGTGACTTATTCACTATCGGTGTACAGGTGGATTCTGGAGTGACATATTCACTATCGGTGTACAGGAGGATTCTGGAGTGACTTATTCACTATCGATGTACTGGTGGATTCTGGAGTGACTTATTCACTATCGGTGTACAGGTGGAATCTGCAGTGACTTATTCACTATCGGTGTACAGGAGGATTCTGGAGTGACTTATTCACTATCGGTGTACAGGAGGATTCTGGAGTGACTTATTCACTATCGGTGTACAGGTGGATTCTGGAGTGACTTATTCACTATCGGTGTACAGGTGGATTTTGCAGTGACTTATTCACTATCGGTGTACAGGAGGATTCTGGAGTGACTTATTCACTATCGGTGTACAGGAGGATTCTGGAGTGACTTATTCACTATCGGTGTACAGGAGGATTCTGGAGTGACTTATTCACTCTCGGTGTACAGGAGGATTCTGGAGTGACTTGTTCACTATCGGTGTACAGGTGGATTCTGGAGTGACTTATTCACTATCGGTGTACAGGAGGATTCTGAAGTGACTCATTCACTATCAGTGTACAGGAGGATTCTGAAGTGACTTATTCACTATCGGTGTACAGGTGGATTCTGCAGTGACTTATTCACTATCGGTGTACAGGAGGATTCTGGAGTGACTTATTCACTATCGGTGTACAGGTGGATTCTGGAGTGACTTATTCACTATCGGTGTACAGGAGGATTCTGAAGTGACTTATTCACTATCGGTGTACAGGTGGATTCTGGAGAGACTTATTCACTATCGGTGTACAGGTGGATTATGGAGTGACTTATTCACTATCGGTGTAAAGGAGGATTCTGGAGTGACTTATTCACTATCGGTGTACAGGTGGTTTCTGGAGAGACTTATTCACTATCGGTGTACAGGTGGATTCTGGAGTGACTTATTCTCTATCGGTGTACAGGTGGATTCTGGAGTGACTTATTCACTATCGGTGTACAGGAGGATTCTGGAGTGACTTATTCACTATCGGTGTACAGGAGGATTCTGGGGTGACTTATTCACTATCGGTGTACAGGTGGATTCTGGAGAGTCTTATTCACTATCGGTGTACAGGAGAATTCTGGAGTAACTTATTCACTATCGGTGTAGAGGAGGATTCTGCAGTGACTTATTCACTATCGGTGTACAGGAGGATTCTGGAGTGACATATTCACTATCGGTGTACAGGAGGATTCTGGAGTGACTTATTCACTATCGGTGTACAGGTGGCATCTGCAGTGACTTATTCACTATCGGTGTACAAGAGGATTCTGGAGTGACTTATTCACTATCGGTGTACAGGTGGATTGTGGAGTGACATATTCACTAACGGTGTACAGGAGGATTCTGGAGTGACTTATTCACTATCGGTGTACAGGTGGATACTGCAGTGTCTTATTCACTATCGGTGTACAGGTGGATTCTGGAGTGACTTATTCACTATCGGTGTACAGGTGGATTCTGGAGTGACATATTCACTATCGGTGTACAGGAGGATTCTGGAGTGACTTATTCACTATCGGTGTACAGGTGGATTCTGGAGTGACTTATTCACTATCGGTGTACAGGTGGATTCTGGAGTGACTTATTCACTATCGGTGTACAGGAGGATTCTGGAGTGACATATTCACTATCGGTGTGCAGGAGGATTCTGGAGTGACTTATTTACTATCGGTGTACAGGAGGATTCTGCAGTGACTTATTCACTATCGGTGTACAGGTGTATTCTGGAGTGACATATTCACTATCGGTGTACAGGAGGATTCTGGAGTGTCTTATTCACTATCGGTGTACAGGAGGATTCTGCAGTGACTTATTCACTATCGGTGTACAGGTGGATTCTGGAGTGACTTATTCACTATCGGTGTACAGGTGGATTCTGGAGTGACTTATTCACTATCGGTGTACAGGAGGATTCTTCAGTGACTTATTCACTATCGGTGTACAGGTGGAATCTGCAGTGACTTATTCACTATCGGTGTACAGGAGGATTCTGGAGTGATTTATTCACTATCGGTGTACAGGAGGATTCTGGAGTGACTGATTCACTATCGGTGTACAGGTGGATTCTGAAGTGACTTATTCACTATCGGTGTACAGGTGGAATCTGCAGTGACTTATTCACTATCGGTGTACAGGAGGATTCTGGAGTGACTTATTCACTATCGGTGTACAGGAGGATTCTGGAGTGACTTATTCACTATCGGTGTACAGGAGGATTCTGGAGTGACTTATTCAGTATCGGTGTACAGGAGGATTCTGGAGTAGCTTATTCACTATCGGTGTACAGGAGGATTCTGGAGTGACTTATTCACTATCGGTGTACAAGAGGATTCTGGAGTGACTTGTTCACTATCGGTGTACAGGTGGATTCTGGAGTGACTTATTCACTATCGGTGTACAGGAGGTTTCTGGAGTGACTTATTCTCTATCGGTGTACAGGTGGATTCTGAAGTGACTTATTCACTATCAGTGTACAGGAGGATTCTGGAGTGACTTGTTCACTATCGGTGTACAGGTGGATTCTGAAGTGACTTATTCACTATCGGTGTACAGGAGGATTCTGGAGTGACTTATTCACTATCGGTGTACAGGTGGATTCTAAAGTGACTTATTCACTATTGGTGTACAGGTGGAATCTGCCGTGACTTATTCACTATCGGTGTACAGGAGGATTCTGGAGTGGTTTATTCACTATCGGTGTACAGGAGGATTCTGGAGTGACTTATTCACTATCGGTGTACAGGAGGATTCTGGAGTGACTTATTCACTATCGGTGTACAGGAGGATTCTGGAGTGACTTATTCACTATCGGTGTACAGGAGAATTCTGGAGTCACTTATTCACTATCGGTGTACAGGTGGATTCTAGAGTGACTTATTCACTATCGGTGTACAGGTGGATTCTGCAGTGACTTATTCACTATCGGTGTACAGGAGGATTCTGGAGTGACTTATTCACTATCGGTGTACAGGAGGATTCTGGAGTGACTTATTCACTATCGGTGTACAGGAGGTTTCTGGAGTGACTTATTCACTATCGGTGTACAGGAGGATTCTGCAGTGACTTATTCACTATCGGTGTACAGGAGGATTCTGGAGTGACTTATTCACTATCGGTGTTCAGGAGGATTCTGAAGTGACTTATTCACTATCGGTGTACAGGTGGATTCTGGAGTGACTTATTCACTATCGGTGTACAGGAGGATTCTGGAGTGACTTATTCACTATCGGTGTACAGGTGGATTCTGGAGAGACTTATTCACTATCGGTGTACAGGTGGATTATGGAGTGACTTATTCACTATCGGTGTACAGGAGGATTCTGGAGTGACTTATTCACTATCGGTGTACAGGTGGATTCTGGAGAGACTTATTCACTATCGGTGTACAGGTGGATTCTGGAGTGACTTATTCACTATCGGTGTACAGGTGGATTCTGGAGTGACTTATTCACTATCGGTGTACAGGAGGATTCTGGAGTGACTTATTCACTATCGGTGTACAGGAGGATTCTGGGGTGACTTATTCACTATCGGTGTACAGGTGGATTCTGGAGAGTCTTATTCACTATCGGTGTACAGGAGAATTCTGGAGTAACTTATTCACTATCGGTGTACAGGAGGATTCTGCAGTGACTTATTCACTATCGGTGTACAGGAGGATTCTGGAGTGACATATTCACTATCGGTGTACAGGAGGATTCTGGAGTGACTTATTCACTATCGGTGTACAGGTGGCATCTGCAGTGACTTATTCACTATCGGTGTACAAGAGGATTCTGGAGTGACTTATTCACTATCGGTGTACAGGTGGATTGTGGAGTGACATATTCACTAACGGTGTACAGGAGGATTCTGGAGTGACTTATTCACTATCGGTGTACAGGTGGATACTGCAGTGTCTTATTCACTATTGGTGTACAGGTGGATTCTGGAGTGACTTATTCACTATCGGTGTACAGGTGGATTCTGGAGTGACATATTCACTATCGGTGTACAGGAGGATTCTGGAGTGACTTATTCACTATCGGTGTACAGGTGGATTCTGGAGTGACTTATTCACTATCGGTGTACAGGTGGATTCTGGAGTGAGTTATTCACTATCGGTGTACAGGAGGATTCTGGAGTGACATATTCACTATCGGTGTGCAGGAGGATTCTGGAGTGACTTATTTACTATCGGTGTACAGGAGGATTCTGCAGTGACTTATTCACTATCGGTGTACAGGTGTATTCTGGAGTGACATATTCACTATCGGTGTACAGGAGGATTCTGGAGTGTCTTATTCACTATCGGTGTACAGGAGGATTCTGCAGTGACTTATTCACTATCGGTGTACAGGTGGATTCTGGAGTGACTTATTCACTATCGGTGTACAGGTGGATTCTGGAGTGACTTATTCACTATCGGTGTACAGGAGGATTCTTCAGTGACTTATTCACTATCGGTGTACAGTTGGAATCTGCAATGACTTATTCACTATCGGTGTACAGGAGGATTCTGGAGTGATTTATTCACTATCGGTGTACAGGAGGATT
Source organism: Phyllobates terribilis (assembly GCF_046119375.1). NCBI lineage: Eukaryota > Metazoa > Chordata > Amphibia > Anura > Dendrobatidae > Phyllobates > Phyllobates terribilis. Next base: position 243,666 of record NW_027363722.1, read on the forward strand.
CTGGAGTGACTGATTCACTATCGGTGTACAGGTGGATTCTGAAGTGACTTATTCACTATCAGTGTACAGGAGGATTCTGGAGTGACTTGTTCACTATCGTTGTACAGGTGGATTCTGAAGTGACTTATTCACTATCGGTGTACAGGAGGATTCTGGAGTAGCTTATTCACTATCGGTGTACAGGAGGATTCTGGAGTGACTTATTCACTATCGGTGTACAAGAGGATTCTGGAGTGACTTGTTCACTATCGGTGTACAGGTGGATTCTGGAGTGACTTATTCACTATCGGTGTACAGGAGGTTTCTGGAGTGACTTATTCACTATCGGTGTACAGGAGGATTCTGGAGTGACTTATTCACTATCGGTGTACAAGAGGATTCTGGAGTGACTTGTTCACTATCGGTGTACAGGTGGATTCTGGAGTGACTTATTCACTATCGGTGTACAGGAGGTTTCTGGAGTGACTTATTCACTATCGGTGTACAGGTGGATTCTGAAGTGACTTATTCACTATCAGTGTACAGGAGGATTCTGGAGTGACTTGTTCACTATCGGTGTACAGGTGGATTCTGAAGTGACTTATTCACTATCGGTGTACAGGAGGATTCTGGAGTGACTTATTCACTATCGGTGTACAGGTGGATTCTGAAGTGACTTATTCACTATTGGTGTACAGGTGGAATCTGCCGTGACTTATTCACTATCGGTGTACAGGAGGATTCTGGAGTGACTTATTCACTATCGGTGTACAGGAGGATTCTGGAGTGACTTATTCACTATCGGTGTACAGGAGGATTCTGGAGTGACTTATTCACTATCGGTGTACAGGAGGATTCTGGAGTGACTTATTCACTATCGGTGTACAGGAGAATTCTGGAGTCACTAATTCACTATCGGTGTACAGGTGGATTCTAGAGTGACTTATTCACTATCGGTGTACAGGTGGATTCTGCAGTGACTTATTCACTATCGGTGTACAGGAGGATTCTGGAGTGACTTATTCACTATCGGTGTACAGGAGGATTCTGGAGTGACTTATTCACTATCGGTGTACAGGAGGTTTCTGGAGTGACTTATTCACTATCGGTGTACAGGAGGATTCTGCAGTGACTTATTCACTATCGGTGTACAGGAGGATTCTGGAGTGACTTATTCAGTATCGGTGTTCAGGAGGATTCTGAAGTGACTTATTCACTATCGGTGTACAGGTGGATTCTGGAGTGACTTATTCACTATCGGTGTACAGGAGGATTCTGGAGTGACTTATTCACTATCGGTGTACAGGTGGATTCTGGAGAGACTTATTCACTATCGGTGTACAGGTGGATTATGGAGTGACTTATTCACTATCGGTGTACAGGAGGATTCTGGAGTGACTTATTCACTATCGGTGTACAGGTGGATTCTGGAGAGACTTATTCACTATCGGTGTACAGGTGGATTCTGGAGTGACTTATTCACTATCGGTGTACAGGTGGATTCTGGAGTGACTTATTCACTATCGGTGTACAGGAGGATTCTGGAGTGACTTATTCACTATCGGTGTACAGGAGGATTCTGGGGTGACTTATTCACTATCGGTGTACAGGTGGATTCTGGAGAGTCTTATTCACTATCGGTGTACAGGAGAATTCTGGAGTAACTTATTCACTATCGGTGTACAGGAGGATTCTGCAGTGACTTATTCACTATCGGTGTACAGGAGGATTCTGGAGTGACATATTCACTATCGGTGTACAGGAGGATTCTGGAGTGACTTATTCACTATCGGTGTACAGGTGGCATCTGCAGTGACTTATTCACTATCGGTGTACAAGAGGATTCTGGAGTGACTTATTCACTATCGGTGTACAGGTGGATTGTGGAGTGACATATTCACTAACGGTGTACAGGAGGATTCTGGAGTGACTTATTCACTATCGGTGTACAGGTGGATACTGCAGTGTCTTATTCACTATTGGTGTACAGGTGGATTCTGGAGTGACTTATTCACTATCGGTGTACAGGTGGATTCTGGAGTGACATATTCACTATCGGTGTACAGGAGGATTCTGGAGTGACTTATTCACTATCGGTGTACAGGTGGATTCTGGAGTGACTTATTCACTATCGGTGTACAGGTGGATTCTGGAGTGAGTTATTCACTATCGGTGTACAGGAGGATTCTGGAGTGACATATTCACTATCGGTGTGCAGGAGGATTCTGGAGTGACTTATTTACTATCGGTGTACAGGAGGATTCTGCAGTGACTTATTCACTATCGGTGTACAGGTGTATTCTGGAGTGACATATTCACTATCGGTGTACAGGAGGATTCTGGAGTGTCTTATTCACTATCGGTGTACAGGAGGATTCTGCAGTGACTTATTCACTATCGGTGTACAGGTGGATTCTGGAGTGACTTATTCACTATCGGTGTACAGGTGGATTCTGGAGTGACTTATTCACTATCGGTGTACAGGAGGATTCTTCAGTGACTTATTCACTATCGGTGTACAGGTGGAATCTGCAATGACTTATTCACTATCGGTGTACAGGAGGATTCTGGAGTGATTTATTCACTATCGGTGTACAGGAGGATTCTGGAGTGACTGATTCACTATCGGTGTACAGGTGGATTCTGAAGTGACTTATTCACTATCGGTGTACAGGTGGAATCTGCAGTGACTTATTCACTATCGGTGTACAGGAGGATTCTGGAGTGACTTATTCACTATCGGTGTACAGGAGGATTCTGGAGTGACTTATTCACTATCGGTGTACAGGAGGATTCTGGAGTGACTTATTCACTATCGGTGTACAGGAGGATTCTGGAGTAGCTTATTCACTATCGGTGTACAGGAGGATTCTGGAGTGACTTATTCACTATCGGTGTACAAGAGGATTCTGGAGTGACTTGTTCACTATCGGTGTACAGGTGGATTCTGGAGTGACTTATTCACTATCGGTGTACAGGAGGTTTCTGGAGTGACTTATTCACTATCGGTGTACAGGTGGATTCTGAAGTGACTTATTCACTGTCAGTGTTCAGGAGGATTCTGGAGTGACTTGTTCACTATCGTTGTACAGGTGGATTCTGAAGTGACTTATTCACTATCGGTGTACAGGAGGATTCTGGAGTGACTTATTCACTATCGGTGTACAGGTGGATTCTGAAGTGACTTATTCACTATCGGTGTACAGGTGGAATCTGCCGTGACTTATTCACTATCGGTGTACAGGAGGATTCTGGAGTGACTTATTCACTATCGGTGTATAGGAGGATTCTGGAGTGACTTATTCACTATCGGTGTACAGGAGGATTCTGGAGTGACTTATTCACTATCGGTGTACAGGAGGATTCTGCAGTGACTTATTCACTATCGGTGTACAGGTGGATTCTGGAGTGACTTATTCACTATCGGTGTACAGGTGGATTCTGGAGTGACTTATTCACTATCGGTGTACAGGAGGATTCTTCAGTGACTTATTCACTATCGGTGTACAGGTGGAATCTGCCGTGACTTATTCACTATCGGTGTACAGGAGGATTCTGGAGTGATTTATTCACTATCGGTGTACAGGAGGATTCTGGAGTGACTGATTCACTATCGGTGTACAGGTGGATTCTGAAGTGACTTATTCACTATCGGTGTACAGGTGGAATCTGCAGTGACTTATTCACTATCGGTGTACAGGAGGATTCTGGAGTGACTTATTCACTATCGGTGTACAGGAGGATTCTGGAGTGACTTATTCACTATCGGTGTACAGGAGGATTCTGGAGTGACTTATTCAGTATCGGTGTACAGGAGGATTCTGGAGTAGCTTATTCACTATCGGTGTACAGGAGGATTCTGGAGTGACTTATTCACTATCGGTGTACAAGAGGATTCTGGAGTGACTTGTTCACTATCGGTGTACAGGTGGATTCTGGAGTGACTTATTCACTATCGGTGTACAGGAGGTTTCTGGAGTGACTTATTCACTATCGGTGTACAGGTGGATTCTGAAGTGACTTATTCACTATCAGTGTACAGGAGGATTCTGGAGTGACTTGTTCACTATCGGTGTACAGGTGGATTCTGAAGTGACTTATTCACTATCGGTGTACAGGAGGATTCTGGAGTGACTTATTCACTATCGGTGTACAGGTGGATTCTAAAGTGACTTATTCACTATTGGTGTACAGGTGGAATCTGCCGTGACTTATTCACTGTCGGTGTACAGGAGGATTCTGGAGTGACTTATTCACTATCGGTGTACAGGAGGATTCTGGAGTGACTTATTCACTATCGGTGTACAGGAGGATTCTGGAGTGACTTATTCACTATCGGTGTACAGGAGGATTCTGGAGTGACTTATTCACTATCGGTGTACAGGAGAATTCTGGAGTCACTTATTCACTATCGGTGTACAGGTGGATTCTAGAGTGACTTATTCACTATCGGTGTACAGGTGGATTCTGCAGTGACTTATTCACTATCGGTGTACAGGAGGATTCTGGAGTGACTTATTCACTATCGGTGTACAGGAGGATTCTGGAGTGACTTATTCACTATCGGTGTACAGGAGGTTTCTGGAGTGACTTATTCACTATCGGTGTACAGGAGGATTCTGCAGTGACTTATTCACTATCGGTGTACAGGAGGATTCTGGAGTGACTTATTCACTATCGGTGTTCAGGAGGATTCTGAAGTGACTTATTCACTATCGGTGTACAGGTGGATTCTGGAGTGACTTATTCACTATCGGTGTACAGGAGGATTCTGGAGTGACTTATTCACTATCGGTGTACAGGTGGATTCTGGAGAGACTTATTCACTATCGGTGTACAGGTGGATTATGGAGTGACTTATTCACTATCGGTGTACAGGAGGATTCTGGAGTGACTTATTCACTATCGGTGTACAGGTGGATTCTGGAGAGACTTATTCACTATCGGTGTACAGGTGGATTCTGGAGTGACTTATTCACTATCGGTGTACAGGTGGATTCTGGAGTGACTTATTCACTATCGGTGTACAGGAGGATTCTGGAGTGACTTATTCACTATCGGTGTACAGGAGGATTCTGGGGTGACTTATTCACTATCGGTGTACAGGTGGATTCTGGAGAGTCTTATTCACTATCGGTGTACAGGAGAATTCTGGAGTAACTTATTCACTATCGGTGTACAGGAGGATTCTGCAGTGACTTATTCACTATCGGTGTACAGGAGGATTCTGGAGTGACATATTCACTATCGGTGTACAGGAGGATTCTGGAGTGACTTATTCACTATCGGTGTACAGGTGGCATCTGCAGTGACTTATTCACTATCGGTGTACAAGAGGATTCTGGAGTGACTTATTCACTATCGGTGTACAGGTGGATTGTGGAGTGACATATTCACTAACGGTGTACAGGAGGATTCTGGAGTGACTTATTCACTATCGGTGTACAGGTGGATACTGCAGTGTCTTATTCACTATTGGTGTACAGGTGGATTCTGGAGTGACTTATTCACTATCGGTGTACAGGTGGATTCTGGAGTGACATATTCACTATCGGTGTACAGGAGGATTCTGGAGTGACTTATTCACTATCGGTGTACAGGTGGATTCTGGAGTGACTTATTCACTATCGGTGTACAGGTGGATTCTGGAGTGAGTTATTCACTATCGGTGTACAGGAGGATTCTGGAGTGACATATTCACTATCGGTGTGCAGGAGGATTCTGGAGTGACTTATTTACTATCGGTGTACAGGAGGATTCTGCAGTGACTTATTCACTATCGGTGTACAGGTGTATTCTGGAGTGACATATTCACTATCGGTGTACATGAGGATTCTGGAGTGTCTTATTCACTATCGGTGTACAGGAGGATTCTGCAGTGACTTATTCACTATCGGTGTACAGGTGGATTCTGGAGTGACTTATTCACTATCGGTGTACAGGTGGATTCTGGAGTGACTTATTCACTATCGGTGTACAGGAGGATTCTTCAGTGACTTATTCACTATCGGTGTACAGGTGGAATCTGCAATGACTTATTCACTATCGGTGTACAGGAGGATTCTGGAGTGATTTATTCACTATCGGTGTACAGGAGGATTCTGGAGTGACTGATTCACTATCGGTGTACAGGTGGATTCTGAAGTGACTTATTCACTATCAGTGTACAGGAGGATTCTGGAGTGACTTGTTCACTATCGTTGTACAGGTGGATTCTGAAGTGACTTATTCACTATCGGTGTACAGGAGGATTCTGGAGTAGCTTATTCACTATCGGTGTACAGGAGGATTCTGGAGTGACTTATTCACTATCGGTGTACAAGAGGATTCTGGAGTGACTTGTTCACTATCGGTGTACAGGTGGATTCTGGAGTGACTTATTCACTATCGGTGTACAGGAGGTTTCTGGAGTGACTTATTCACTATCGGTGTACAGGAGGATTCTGGAGTGACTTATTCACTATCGGTGTACAAGAGGATTCTGGAGTGACTTGTTCACTATCGGTGTACAGGTGGATTCTGGAGTGACTTATTCACTATCGGTGTACAGGAGGTTTCTGGAGTGACTTATTCACTATCGGTGTACAGGTGGATTCTGAAGTGACTTATTCACTATCAGTGTACAGGAGGATTCTGGAGTGACTTGTTCACTATCGGTGTACAGGTGGATTCTGAAGTGACTTATTCACTATCGGTGTACAGGAGGATTCTGGAGTGACTTATTCACTTTCGGTGTACAGGTGGATTCTGAAGTGACTTATTCACTATTGGTGTACAGGTGGAATCTGCCGTGACTTATTCACTATCGGTGTACAGGAGGATTCTGGAGTGACTTATTCACTATCGGTGTACAGGAGGATTCTGGAGTGACTTATTCACTATCGGTGTACAGGAGGATTCTGGAGTGACTTATTCACTATCGGTGTACAGGAGGATTCTGGAGTGACTTATTCACTATCGGTGTACAGGAGAATTCTGGAGTCACTAATTCACTATCGGTGTACAGGTGGATTCTAGAGTGACTTATTCACTATCGGTGTACAGGTGGATTCTGCAGTGACTTATTCACTATCGGTGTACAGGAGGATTCTGGAGTGACTTATTCACTATCGGTGTACAGGAGGATTCTGGAGTGACTTATTCACTATCGGTGTACAGGAGGTTTCTGGAGTGACTTATTCACTATCGGTGTACAGGAGGATTCTGCAGTGACTTATTCACTATCGGTGTACAGGAGGATTCTGGAGTGACTTATTCAGTATCGGTGTTCAGGAGGATTCTGAAGTGACTTATTCACTATCGGTGTACAGGTGGATTCTGGAGTGACTTATTCACTATCGGTGTACAGGAGGATTCTGGAGTGACTTATTCACTATCGGTGTACAGGTGGATTCTGGAGAGACTTATTCACTATCGGTGTACAGGTGGATTATGGAGTGACTTATTCACTATCGGTGTACAGGAGGATTCTGGAGTGACTTATTCACTATCGGTGTACAGGTGGATTCTGGAGAGACTTATTCACTATCGGTGTACAGGTGGATTCTGGAGTGACTTATTCACTATCGGTGTACAGGTGGATTCTGGAGTGACTTATTCACTATCGGTGTACAGGAGGATTCTGGAGTGACTTATTCACTATCGGTGTACAGGAGGATTCTGGGGTGACTTATTCACTATCGGTGTACAGGTGGATTCTGGAGAGTCTTATTCACTATCGGTGTACAGGAGAATTCTGGAGTAACTTATTCACTATCGGTGTACAGGAGGATTCTGCAGTGACTTATTCACTATCGGTGTACAGGAGGATTCTGGAGTGACATATTCACTATCGGTGTACAGGAGGATTCTGGAGTGACTTATTCACTATCGGTGTACAGGTGGCATCTGCAGTGACTTATTCACTATCGGTGTACAAGAGGATTCTGGAGTGACTTATTCACTATCGGTGTACAGGTGGATTGTGGAGTGACATATTCACTAACGGTGTACAGGAGGATTCTGGAGTGACTTATTCACTATCGGTGTACAGGTGGATACTGCAGTGTCTTATTCACTATTGGTGTACAGGTGGATTCTGGAGTGACTTATTCACTATCGGTGTACAGGTGGATTCTGGAGTGACATATTCACTATCGGTGTACAGGAGGATTCTGGAGTGACTTATTCACTATCGGTGTACAGGTGGATTCTGGAGTGACTTATTCACTATCGGTGTACAGGTGGATTCTGGAGTGAGTTATTCACTATCGGTGTACAGGAGGATTCTGGAGTGACATATTCACTATCGGTGTGCAGGAGGATTCTGGAGTGACTTATTTACTATCGGTGTACAGGAGGATTCTGCAGTGACTTATTCACTATCGGTGTACAGGTGTATTCTGGAGTGACATATTCACTATCGGTGTACAGGAGGATTCTGGAGTGTCTTATTCACTATCGGTGTACAGGAGGATTCTGCAGTGACTTATTCACTATCGGTGTACAGGTGGATTCTGGAGTGACTTATTCACTATCGGTGTACAGGTGGATTCTGGAGTGACTTATTCACTATCGGTGTACAGGAGGATTCTTCAGTGACTTATTCACTATCGGTGTACAGGTGGAATCTGCAATGACTTATTCACTATCGGTGTACAGGAGGATTCTGGAGTGATTTATTCACTATCGGTGTACAGGAGGATTCTGGAGTGACTGATTCACTATCGGTGTACAGGTGGATTCTGAAGTGACTTATTCACTATCGGTGTACAGGTGGAATCTGCAGTGACTTATTCACTATCGGTGTACAGGAGGATTCTGGAGTGACTTATTCACTATCGGTGTACAGGAGGATTCTGGAGTGACTTATTCACTATCGGTGTACAGGAGGATTCTGGAGTGACTTATTCACTATCGGTGTACAGGAGGATTCTGGAGTGACTTATTCACTATCGGTGTACAAGAGGATTCTGGAGTGACTTGTTCACTATCGGTGTACAGGTGGATTCTGGAGTGACTTATTCACTATCGGTGTACAGGAGGTTTCTGGAGTGACTTATTCACTATCGGTGTACAGGTGGATTCTGAAGTGACTTATTCACTATCAGTGTTCAGGAGGATTCTGGAGTGACTTGTTCACTATCGTTGTACAGGTGGATTCTGAAGTGACTTATTCACTATCGGTGTACAGGAGGATTCTGGAGTGACTTATTCACTATTGGTGTACAGGTGGATTCTGAAGTGACTTATTCACTATCGGTGTACAGGTGGAATCTGCCGTGACTTATTCACTATCGGTGTACAGGAGGATTCTGGAGTGACTTATTCACTATCGGTGTATAGGAGGATTCTGGAGTGACTTATTCACTATCGGTGTACAGGAGGATTCTGGAGTGACTTATTCACTATCGGTGTACAGGAGGATTCTGGAGTGACTTATTCACTATCGGTGTACAGGAGAATTCTGGAGTCACTTATTCACTATCGGTGTACAGGTGGATTCTAGAGTGACTTATTCACTATCGGTGTACAGGTGGATTCTGCAGTGACTTATTCACTATCGGTGTACAGGAGGATTCTGGAGTGACATATTCACTATCGGTGTACAGGAGGATTCTGGAGTGACTTATTCACTATCGGTGTACAGGTGGATTCTGGAGTGACTTATTCACTATCGGTGTACAGGTGGATTCTGGAGTGACTTATTCACTATCGGTGTACAGGAGGATTCTGGAGTGACATATTCACTATCGGTGTGCAGGAGGATTCTGGAGTGACTTATTTACTATCGGTGTACAGGAGGATTCTGCAGTGACTTATTCACTATCGGTGTACAGGTGTATTCTGGAGTGACATATTCACTATCGGTGTACAGGAGGATTCTGGAGTGTCTTATTCACTATCGGTGTACAGGAGGATTCTGCAGTGACTTATTCACTATCGGTGTACAGGTGGATTCTGGAGTGACTTATTCACTATCGGTGTACAGGTGGATTCTGGAGTGACTTATTCACTATCGGTGTACAGGAGGATTCTTCAGTGACTTATTCACTATCGGTGTACAGGTGGAATCTGCAGTGACTTATTCACTATCGGTGTACAGGAGGATTCTGGAGTGATTTATTCACTATCGGTGTACAGGAGGATTCTGGAGTGACTGATTCACTATCGGTGTACAGGTGGATTCTGAAGTGACTTATTCACTATCGGTGTACAGGTGGAATCTGCAGTGACTTATTCACTATCGGTGTACAGGAGGATTCTGGAGTGACTTATTCACTATCGGTGTACAGGAGGATTCTGGAGTGACTTATTCACTATCGGTGTACAGGAGGATTCTGGAGTGACTTATTCAGTATCGGTGTACAGGAGGATTCTGGAGTAGCTTATTCACTATCGGTGTACAGGAGGATTCTGGAGTGACTTATTCACTATCGGTGTACAAGAGGATTCTGGAGTGACTTGTTCACTATCGGTGTACAGGTGGATTCTGGAGTGACTTATTCACTATCGGTGTACAGGAGGTTTCTGGAGTGACTTATTCACTATCGGTGTACAGGTGGATTCTGAAGTGACTTATTCACTATCAGTGTACAGGAGGATTCTGGAGTGACTTGTTCACTATCGGTGTACAGGTGGATTCTGAAGTGACTTATTCACTATCGGTGTACAGGAGGATTCTGGAGTGACTTATTCACTATCGGTGTACAGGTGGATTCTGAAGTGACTTATTCACTATTGGTGTACAGGTGGAATCTGCCGTGACTTATTCACTATCGGTGTACAGGAGGATTCTGGAGTGACTTATTCACTATCGATGTACAGGAGGATTCTGCAGTGACTTATTCACTATCGGTGTACAGGTGTATTCTGGAGTGACATATTCACTATCGGTGTACAGGAGGATTCTGGAGTGTCTTATTCACTATCGGTGTACAGGAGGATTCTGCAGTGACTTATTCACTATCGGTGTACAGGTGGATTCTGGAGTGACTTATTCACTATCGGTGTACAGGTGGATTCTGGAGTGACTTATTCACTATCGGTGTACAGGAGGATTCTTCAGTGACTTATTCACTATCGGTGTACAGGTGGAATCTGCAATGACTTATTCACTATCGGTGTACAGGAGGATTCTGGAGTGATTTATTCACTATCGGTGTACAGGAGGATTCTGGAGTGACTGATTCACTATCGGTGTACAGGTGGATTCTGAAGTGACTTATTCACTATCGGTGTACAGGTGGAATCTGCAGTGACTTATTCACTATCGGTGTACAGGAGGATTCTGGAGTGACTTATTCACTATCGGTGTACAGGAGGATTCTGGAGTGACTTATTCACTATCGGTGTACAGGAGGATTCTGGAGTGACTTATTCACTATCGGTGTACAGGAGGATTCTGGAGTGACTTATTCACTATCGGTGTACAAGAGGATTCTGGAGTGACTTGTTCACTATCGGTGTACAGGTGGATTCTGGAGTGACTTATTCACTATCGGTGTACAGGAGGTTTCTGGAGTGACTTATTCACTATCGGTGTACAGGTGGATTCTGAAGTGACTTATTCACTATCAGTGTTCAGGAGGATTCTGGAGTGACTTGTTCACTATCGTTGTACAGGTGGATTCTGAAGTGACTTATTCACTATCGGTGTACAGGAGGATTCTGGAGTGACTTATTCACTATTGGTGTACAGGTGGATTCTGAAGTGACTTATTCACTATCGGTGTACAGGTGGAATCTGCCGTGACTTATTCACTATCGGTGTACAGGAGGATTCTGGAGTGACTTATTCACTATCGGTGTATAGGAGGATTCTGGAGTGACTTATTCACTATCGGTGTACAGGAGGATTCTGGAGTGACTTATTCACTATCGGTGTACAGGAGGATTCTGGAGTGACTTATTCACTATCGGTGTACAGGAGAATTCTGGAGTCACTTATTCACTATCGGTGTACAGGTGGATTCTAGAGTGACTTATTCACTATCGGTGTACAGGTGGATTCTGCAGTGACTTATTCACTATCGGTGTACAGGAGGATTCTGGAGTGACATATTCACTATCGGTGTACAGGAGGATTCTGGAGTGACTTATTCACTATCGGTGTACAGGTGGATTCTGGAGTGACTTATTCACTATCGGTGTACAGGTGGATTCTGGAGTGACTTATTCACTATCGGTGTACAGGAGGATTCTGGAGTGACATATTCACTATCGGTGTGCAGGAGGATTCTGGAGTGACTTATTTACTATCGGTGTACAGGAGGATTCTGCAGTGACTTATTCACTATCGGTGTACAGGTGTATTCTGGAGTGACATATTCACTATCGGTGTACAGGAGGATTCTGGAGTGTCTTATTCACTATCGGTGTACAGGAGGATTCTGCAGTGACTTATTCACTATCGGTGTACAGGTGGATTCTGGAGTGACTTATTCACTATCGGTGTACAGGTGGATTCTGGAGTGACTTATTCACTATCGGTGTACAGGAGGATTCTTCAGTGACTTATTCACTATCGGTGTACAGGTGGAATCTGCAGTGACTTATTCACTATCGGTGTACAGGAGGATTCTGGAGTGATTTATTCACTATCGGTGTACAGGAGGATTCTGGAGTGACTGATTCACTATCGGTGTACAGGTGGATTCTGAAGTGACTTATTCACTATCGGTGTACAGGTGGAATCTGCAGTGACTTATTCACTATCGGTGTACAGGAGGATTCTGGAGTGACTTATTCACTATCGGTGTACAGGAGGATTCTGGAGTGACTTATTCACTATCGGTGTACAGGAGGATTCTGGAGTGACTTATTCAGTATCGGTGTACAGGAGGATTCTGGAGTAGCTTATTCACTATCGGTGTACAGGAGGATTCTGGAGTGACTTATTCACTATCGGTGTACAAGAGGATTCTGGAGTGACTTGTTCACTATCGGTGTACAGGTGGATTCTGGAGTGACTTATTCACTATCGGTGTACAGGAGGTTTCTGGAGTGACTTATTCACTATCGGTGTACAGGTGGATTCTGAAGTGACTTATTCACTATCAGTGTACAGGAGGATTCTGGAGTGACTTGTTCACTATCGGTGTACAGGTGGATTCTGAAGTGACTTATTCACTATCGGTGTACAGGAGGATTCTGGAGTGACTTATTCACTATCGGTGTACAGGTGGATTCTGAAGTGACTTATTCACTATTGGTGTACAGGTGGAATCTGCCGTGACTTATTCACTATCGGTGTACAGGAGGATTCTGGAGTGACTTATTCACTATCGATGTACAGGAGGATTCTGGAGTGACTTATTCACTATCGGTGTACAGGAGGATTCTGGAGTGACTTATTCACTATCGGTGTACAGGAGGATTCTGGAGTGACTTATTCACTATCGGTGTACAGGAGAATTCTGGAGTCACTTATTCACTATCGGTGTACAGGTGGATTCTAGAGTGACTTATTCACTATCGGTGTACAGGTGGATTCTGCAGTGACTTATTCACTATCGGTGTACAGGAGGATTCTGGAGTGACTTATTCACTATCGGTGTACAGGAGGATTCTGGAGTGACTTATTCACTATCGGTGTACAGGAGGTTTCTGGAGTGACTTATTCACTATCGGTGTACAGGAGGATTCTGCAGTGACTTATTCACTATCGGTGTACAGGAGGATTCTGGAGTGACTTATTCACTATCGGTGTTCAGGAGGATTCTGAAGTGACTTATTCACTATCGGTGTACAGGTGGATTCTGGAGTGACTTATTCACTATCGGTGTACAGGAGGATTCTGGAGTGACTTATTCACTATCGGTGTACAGGTGGATTCTGGAGAGACTTATTCACTATCGGTGTACAGGTGGATTATGGAGTGACTTATTCACTATCGGTGTACAGGAGGATTCTGGAGTGACTTATTCACTATCGGTGTACAGGTGGATTCTGGAGAGACTTATTCACTATCGGTGTACAGGTGGATTCTGGAGTGACTTATTCACTATCGGTGTACAGGTGGATTCTGGAGTGACTTATTCACTATCGGTGTACAGGAGGATTCTGGAGTGACTTATTCACTATCGGTGTACAGGAGGATTCTGGGGTGACTTATTCACTATCGGTGTACAGGTGGATTCTGGAGAGTCTTATTCACTATCGGTGTACAGGAGAATTCTGGAGTAACTTATTCACTATCGGTGTACAGGAGGATTCTGCAGTGACTTATTCACTATCGGTGTACAGGAGGTTTCTGGAGTGACATATTCACTATCGGTGTACAGGAGGATTCTGGAGTGACTTATTCACTATCGGTGTACAGGTGGCATCTGCAGTGACTTATTCACTATCGGTGTACAAGAGGATTCTGGAGTGACTTATTCACTATCGGTGTACAGGTGGATTGTGGAGTGACATATTCACTAACGGTGTACAGGAGGATTCTGGAGTGACTTATTCACTATCGGTGTACAGGTGGATACTGCAGTGTCTTATTCACTATTGGTGTACAGGTGGATTCTGGAGTGACTTATTCACTATCGGTGTACAGGTGGATTCTGGAGTGACATATTCACTATCGGTGTACAGGAGGATTCTGGAGTGACTTATTCACTATCGGTGTACAGGTGGATTCTGGAGTGACTTATTCACTATCGGTGTACAGGTGGATTCTGGAGTGAGTTATTCACTATCGGTGTACAGGAGGATTCTGGAGTGACATATTCACTATCGGTGTGCAGGAGGATTCTGGAGTGACTTATTTACTATCGGTGTACAGGAGGATTCTGCAGTGACTTATTCACTATCGGTGTACAGGTGTATTCTGGAGTGACATATTCACTATCGGTGTACAGGAGGATTCTGGAGTGTCTTATTCACTATCGGTGTACAGGAGGATTCTGCAGTGACTTATTCACTATCGGTGTACAGGTGGATTCTGGAGTGACTTATTCACTATCGGTGTACAGGTGGATTCTGGAGTGACTTATTCACTATCGGTGTACAGGAGGATTCTTCAGTGACTTATTCACTATCGGTGTACAGGTGGAATCTGCAATGACTTTTTCACTATCGGTGTACAGGAGGATTCTGGAGTGATTTATTCACTATCGGTGTACAGGAGGATTCTGGAGTGACTGATTCACTATCGGTGTACAGGTGGATTCTGAAGTGACTTATTCACTATCAGTGTACAGGAGGATTCTGGAGTGACTTGTTCACTATCGTTGTACAGGTGGATTCTGAAGTGACTTATTCACTATCGGTGTACAGGAGGATTCTGGAGTAGCTTATTCACTATCGGTGTACAGGAGGATTCTGGAGTGACTTATTCACTATCGGTGTACAAGAGGATTCTGGAGTGACTTGTTCACTATCGGTGTACAGGTGGATTCTGGAGTGACTTATTCACTATCGGTGTACAGGAGGTTTCTGGAGTGACTTATTCACTATCGGTGTACAGGAGGATTCTGGAGTGACTTATTCACTATCGGTGTACAAGAGGATTCTGGAGTGACTTGTTCACTATCGGTGTACAGGTGGATTCTGGAGTGACTTATTCACTATCGGTGTACAGGAGGTTTCTGGAGTGACTTATTCACTATCGGTGTACAGGTGGATTCTGAAGTGACTTATTCACTATCAGTGTACAGGAGGATTCTGGAGTGACTTGTTCATTATCGGTGTACAGGTGGATTCTGAAGTGACTTATTCACTATCGGTGTACAGGAGGATTCTGGAGTGACTTATTCACTATCGGTGTACAGGTGGATTCTGAAGTGACTTATTCACTATTGGTGTACAGGTGGAATCTGCCGTGACTTATTCACTATCGGTGTACAGGAGGATTCTGAAGTGACTTATTCACTATTGGTGTACAGGTGGAATCTGCCGTGACTTATTCACTATCGGTGTACAGGAGGATTCTGGAGTGACTTATTCACTATCGGTGTACAGGAGGATTCTGGAGTGACTTATTCACTATCGGTGTACAGGAGGATTCTGGAGTGACTTATTCACTATCGGTGTACAGGAGGATTCTGGAGTGACTTATTCACTATCGGTGTACAGGAGAATTCTGGAGTCACTAATTCACTATCGGTGTACAGGTGGATTCTAGAGTGACTTATTCACTATCGGTGTACAGGTGGATTCTGCAGTGACTTATTCACTATCGGTGTACAGGAGGATTCTGGAGTGACTTATTCACTATCGGTGTACAGGAGGATTCTGGAGTGACTTATTCACTATCGGTGTACAGGAGGTTTCTGGAGTGACTTATTCACTATCGGTGTACAGGAGGATTCTGCAGTGACTTATTCACTATCGGTGTACAGGAGGATTCTGGAGTGACTTATTCAGTATCGGTGTTCAGGAGGATTCTGAAGTGACTTATTCACTATCGGTGTACAGGTGGATTCTGGAGTGACTTATTCACTATCGGTGTACAGGAGGATTCTGGAGTGACTTATTCACTATCGGTGTACAGGTGGATTCTGGAGAGACTTATTCACTATCGGTGTACAGGTGGATTATGGAGTGACTTATTCACTATCGGTGTACAGGAGGATTCTGGAGTGACTTATTCACTATCGGTGTACAGGTGGATTCTGGAGAGACTTATTCACTATCGGTGTACAGGTGGATTCTGGAGTGACTTATTCACTATCGGTGTACAGGTGGATTCTGGAGTGACTTATTCACTATCGGTGTACAGGAGGATTCTGGAGTGACTTATTCACTATCGGTGTACAGGAGGATTCTGGGGTGACTTATTCACTATCGGTGTACAGATGGATTCTGGAGAGTCTTATTCACTATCGGTGTACAGGAGAATTCTGGAGTAACTTATTCACTATCGGTGTACAGGAGGATTCTGCAGTGACTTATTCACTATCGGTGTACAGGAGGATTCTGGAGTGACATATTCACTATCGGTGTACAGGAGGATTCTGGAGTGACTTATTCACTATCGGTGTACAGGTGGCATCTGCAGTGACTTATTCACTATCGGTGTACAAGAGGATTCTGGAGTGACTTATTCACTATCGGTGTACAGGTGGATTGTGGAGTGACATATTCACTAATGGTGTACAGGAGGATTCTGGAGTGACTTATTCACTCTCGGTGTACAGGTGGATACTGCAGTGTCTTATTCACTATTGGTGTACAGGTGGATTCTGGAGTGACTTATTCACTATCGGTGTACAGGTGGATTCTGGAGTGACATATTCACTATCGGTGTACAGGAGGATTCTGGAGTGACTTATTCACTATCGGTGTACAGGTGGATTCTGGAGTGACTTATTCACTATCGGTGTACAGGTGGATTCTGGAGTGAGTTATTCACTATCGGTGTACAGGAGGATTCTGGAGTGACATATTCACTATCGGTGTGCAGGAGGATTCTGGAGTGACTTATTTACTATCGGTGTACAGGAGGATTCTGCAGTGACTTATTCACTATCGGTGTACAGGTGTATTCTGGAGTGACATATTCACTATCGGTGTACAGGAGGATTCTGGAGTGTCTTATTCACTATCGGTGTACAGGAGGATTCTGCAGTGACTTATTCACTATCGGTGTACAGGTGGATTCTGGAGTGACTTATTCACTATCGGTGTACAGGTGGATTCTGGAGTGACTTATTCACTATCGGTGTACAGGAGGATTCTTCAGTGACTTATTCACTATCGGTGTACAGGTGGAATCTGCAATGACTTATTCACTATCGGTGTACAGGAGGATTCTGGAGTGATTTATTCACTATCGGTGTACAGGAGGATTCTGGAGTGACTGATTCACTATCGGTGTACAGGTGGATTCTGAAGTGACTTATTCACTATCGGTGTACAGGTGGAATCTGCAGTGACTTATTCACTATCGGTGTACAGGAGGATTCTGGAGTGACTTATTCACTATCGGTGTACAGGAGGATTCTGGAGTGACTTATTCACTATCGGTGTACAGGAGGATTCTGGAGTGACTTATTCACTATCGGTGTACAGGAGGATTCTGGAGTAGCTTATTCACTATCGGTGTACAGGAGGATTCTGGAGTGACTTATTCACTATCGGTGTACAAGAGGATTCTGGAGTGACTTGTTCACTATCGGTGTACAGGTGGATTCTGGAGTGACTTATTCACTATCGGTGTACAGGAGGTTTCTGGAGTGACTTATTCACTATCGGTGTACAGGTGGATTCTGAAGTGACTTATTCACTATCAGTGTACAGGAGGATTCTGGAGTGACTTGTTCACTATCGTTGTACAGGTGGATTCTGAAGTGACTTATTCACTATCGGTGTACAGGAGGATTCTGGATTGACTTATTCACTATCGGTGTACAGGTGGATTCTGAAGTGACTTATTCACTATCGGTGTACAGGTGGAATCTGCCGTGACTTATTCACTATCGGTGTACAGGAGGATTCTGGAGTGACTTATTCACTATCGGTGTATAGGAGGATTCTGGAGTGACTTATTCACTATCGGTGTACAGGAGGATTCTGGAGTGACTTATTCACTATCGGTGTACAGGAGGATTCTGGAGTGACTTATTCACTATCGGTGTACAGGAGAATTCTGGAGTCACTTATTCACTATCGGTGTACAGGTGGATTCTAGAGTGACTTATTCACTATCGGTGTACAGGTGGATTCTGCAGTGACTTATTCACTATCGGTGTACAGGAGGATTCTGGAGTGACTTATTCACTATCGGTGTACAGGAGGATTCTGGAGTGACTTATTCACTATCGGTGTACAGGAGGTTTCTGGAGTGACTTATTCACTATCGGTGTACAGGAGGATTCTGCAGTGACTTATTCACTATCGGTGTACAGGAGGATTCTGGAGTGACTTATTCACTATCGGTGTACAGGAGGATTCTGAAGTGACTTATTCACTATCGGTGTACAGGTGGATTCTAGAGTGACTTATTCACTATCGGTGTACAGGTGGATTCTGCAGTGACTTATTCACTATCGGTGTACAGGAGGATTCTGGAGTGACTTATTCACTATCGGTGTACAGGAGGATTCTGGAGTGACTTATTCACTATCGGTGTACAGGTGGATTCTGGAGTGACTTATTCACTATCGGTGTACAGGAGGATTCTGAAGTGACTTATTCACTATCGGTGTACAGGAGGATTCTGAAGTGACTTATTCACTATCGGTGTACAGGTGGATTCTGCAGTGACTTATTCACTGTAGCGCCGGCGTCCCTGCCCTCTGCTAGTCAGGGACGCTGTTCCCCTCACCTCTCTGCTCCGTGCCCGGTGTCCTCCTCCCGCTCTGCTGGCAGCGCACGCTCCTTTCCGGCTACTGTGCTTAGGGCGCGCGCGCGCTCCCGCCCTCTTAAAGGGGCCGCGCGTGCCGTCCTAAGGAGTCCCCGGCCAATGGCTGGAGGACTTCACCATATATAAGGCACCTCCTCCAAAATGGAGGTGCCAGAGCAATGTTGTTGCACTGTTCACTACTCTGCTTCAGCCCTCAGGTCCCGTTGCCAGTTACCTGCCAGAATCCTGCCAGTTTGCTGTCTGTTTCCTGCCTGACATTCCTCCTACCTGCTTGCTAGCCTGAGGTCCGACGGTCTGCCGTCCTACTCCTGTCAGTCTGTCTATGGACCAGCTTGCCCGCTCACCTGGGAGCGCACATCTGCTACCTGCCTGCTAGCCTACCTGGAGGCTCCGCCGTCACGTGCTGTGACCACCTGCCATTCCAGAGACTCTCGCCCGCTCACCTGGGAGCGCACATCTGCTACCTGCCTGCTAGCCTACCTGGAGGCTCCGCCGTCACGTGCTGTGACCACCTGACATTCCAGAGACTCCTGCCCGCTCACCTGGGAGCGCTCATCTGCCGCCTGTCTGTTGGCCTACCTGGAGGCTCCGCCGTCACATGCTGTGACCACCCGCCTGTCCAGAGACTCTCGCTTGCTAACCTGGGAGCTCACATCTACCATCTGCCTGCTAGCCTACCTGGAGGCTCAGCCATCACAGGTCGTACCTACCCTTTACCCAGAGACTGCCCCGGTCACTTGCCGTGACCTCCTGCCCGTTCATCCAGAGACTGCCCCGCTCACTTGCCGTGACCCCTGCCCGTTCATCCAGAGACTACCCCGGTCACTTGCCGTGACCTCCAGCCCGTTCACCCAGAGACTGTCCCGGTCACCTGCTGTGACTGCCTGCCCGTCTTCCCTGGTCGCCACCCGCTCCCTTACAAGGACCGCCCCCTTGTATAGTAGCTCAGAGGTTCTGCCTCCC
Source organism: Phyllobates terribilis (assembly GCF_046119375.1). Classification (NCBI taxonomy): domain Eukaryota; kingdom Metazoa; phylum Chordata; class Amphibia; order Anura; family Dendrobatidae; genus Phyllobates; species Phyllobates terribilis. The sequence goes on from NW_027363722.1 coordinate 263,890, forward strand.
AGACCCGTTACAGTTTGCTCGGGCCATGGAACCCGGTGGCACCCAAGCTCCCTCACTCTCGGACCTGTGTCATGAACTGTCCCGTCAGAGGTCCCAACAGGAGTCCATCCTGGGTCACCTGCGGAATGTCAATTCTCGCCTGAACACTCTGACTGCTCCACCTGCAACCACCGCCAGTGCCATGACTCGCAATCCGGCAGCTCCGCTGCCCACCAATGCTATGGTATCCTACCCTGGACCCCGGCTTTCTGCACCTCCTCGCTTCGGAGGCGACTCCGCTCAGGCTCGGGGCTTTATAAATCAGTGCACCCTGCACTTTGAACTCCTGTCCCACCAGTTTAACTCCGACCGGGCCAAAATTGCCTTCATCATGTCCCATCTCACCGGGGAGGCCCTGGCCTGGCTAAATCCTCTATGGGAGAGAGGAGACCCCCTGGTGTCCGAATTGCCTGCCTTTCTCACGGCTTTCCGGAAAGTCTTCGACGAACCTGGACGGAAGACCTCATCCGCATCATCTCTGCTACGCCTCCGTCAGGGAAGTCTCACCGTGGGCCAATATGCCATACGGTTCCGTACCCTTGCCTCGGAGCTGGCCTGGGATAACGACGCTCTGGTATCTGTCTTCTGGGAGGGTCTGTCCGGCCGTATTAAAGATGAACTCGCCGGTCGAGAAATTCCTACCACTCTCGATGACCTAATAACTCTTGCCACCCGGATTGACCTACGGTTCCAGGAGCGTGCCAAAGAGGTCACCCGTGAGAGGAGGTTTCCACGTCTAGCTCCTACTTTTCAGAGATCCGTCACTCCCTCCGTCTCTCCCCAGGTACACTCTCCTGAGCCTATGCAGGTTGACCAGACCAAGATGGTCAAAACCCGTCAGGACTTACGCCGTGCCGAGGGGAGCTGCTTCTACTGTGGCAGTAAGGAGCACCGGATCCGTACCTGCCCGGAGAGGTCGGGAAACGCCTGTGTCTAGGTTCGCTCAGAGAGGTCGACCTAGACAAGAATAAATCCTCTCCATCTCTGCTGCTGTCAGTCTCAATTATCTGCGGGGAGAATCGTTATTTCGAACTAGCCCAACTTGACTCTGGAGCGGCCGGGAATCTTATTTCACAGGCCCTGGTAGAAAAATACCGCATTCCCACCAAACCTCTGGCTATACCATTATCTGTCGCTGCTGTGGATGGGGGCCTCTTACCACGTCCCATCCAACTCATCACCGAATCCATTACTCTGCAGGTGGGAATGCTGCATTCTGAGAGTATCTCCTTTCATGTTCTGCCTGGACTCTCTCACGCCCTCTTACTAGGCCTACCTTGGCTCCAGAGACATGCACCCGTGCTTGACTGGCAGACCGGAGAAGTCCTTCGCTGGGGACAGGACTGTCATAAGACTTGTTTGGTTCCTGTTCATCCCGCCCGTCCTTCTCCTACCCCAACTAATCTACCTGGACTTCCGATTCCCTATTGGTCATTTGCTGATGTCTTTAATAAAAAGGAGGCAGAGACATTACCCTCTCATAGACCATACGACTGTCCTATCGACCTGTTACCCGGTACTACGCCTCCCCGTGGGCGTATTTACCCATTGTCCGCGGCTGAGACCCGGTCGATGTCTGAATATATTGAGGAGAATCTGGCCCGGGGATTCATCCGGAAATCTACCTCCCCGGCGGGAGCAGGCTTCTTTTTCGTAAAAAAGAAGGACGGCTCACTCCGTCCCTGTATAGACTATAGAGGCCTTAACCAGATCACGGTGAAGAATAAATACCCCCTTCCGCTCATTCCAGAATTATTTGATCGTCTGAGGGGGGCTAGAATCTTCACCAAACTGGACCTCCGTGGGGCATACAACCTGGTCCGTATCCATCAGGGGTATGAATGGAAGACGGCATTCAACACCCGGGACGGCCACTATGAATATCTGGTAATGCCCTTTGGTCTCTGTAACGCTCCTGCCGTCTTTCAAGAGTTGGTCAATGACATCTTCCGGGACCTTCTCTACTCCTGCGTAGTGGTGTACCTGGACGACATCTTGGTCTTCTCTCCGGATCTTCTCACTCACCGGAGAGACGTTCGTCAGGTCCTGCTCAGGCTCAGGCAGAATCACCTCTTCGCTAAATATGAGAAGTGCCTCTTTGAGCAGACCTCGCTTCCGTTTTTGGGCTACATTATTTCTCAGACCGGCCTACGAATGGATCCAGAGAAACTGTCTGCCATCGAGAAATGGCCCCGACCGGAGGGGTTGAAGGCTATTCAGCGGTTCCTGGGCTTCGCCAACTACTACCGCCTCTTCATACCGCACTTCTCTTCCCGGACTGCCCCAATTTCCGCGCTCACCCATAAGGGCACTAATCCCAGAGAGTGGCCACCCGAAGCAGAGGAGGCCTTTCTTTCCTTAAAACAGGCCTTCTCTTCCGCCCCGGTGCTGCATCGCCCAGATGGCAACAAGCAGTTCTTCCTGGAGGTTGATGCCTCCTCCTCTGGAGCCGGAGCGGTACTTACCCAAAAATCTTCTTCCGGGAGAATGGTAACTTGTGGCTTCTTCTCCAAACTCTTCTCCTCTTCTGAACGCAACTATTCCATAGGAGATCGAGAGTTATTGGCCATCAAGCTGGCATTGGAGGAGTGGCGTTACCTACTCGAGGGGGCTCTTCACCCGGTAATAATCTACACTGACCACAAGAACTTGGCTTACCTCCAGCATGCCCAGAGACTTAACCCGCGCCAAGCTCGGTGGTCCTTGTTTTTTGCTCGCTTTGATTTTAGCGGGGGGGGGGTACTGTAGTGCCGGCGTCCCTGCCCTCTGCTAGGCAGGGACGCTGTTCCCCTCACCCCTCTGCTCCGAGCCCGGCGTCCTCCTCCCGCTCTGCTGGCAGCGCGCGCTCCTTCCCGGCCACTGTGCTTAGGGCGCGCGCGCTCCCTCCCTCTTAAAGGGGCCGCGCGTGCCGTCCTAAGGAGTCCCCGGCCAATGGCTGGAGGACTTCACCATATATAAGGCACCTCCTCCAAAATGGAGGTGCCCGAGCAATGTTGTTGCACTGTTCACTACTCTGCTTCAGCCCTCAGGTCCCGTTGCCAGTTACCTGCCAGTTACCTGCCAGAATCCTGCCAGTTTGCTGTCTGTTTCCTGCCTGACATTCCTCCTACCTGCTTGCTAGCCTGAGGTCCGACGGTCTGCCGTCCTACTCCTGTCAGTCTGTCTATGGACCAGCTTGCCCGCTCACCTGGGTGCGCACATCTGCTACCTGCCTGCTAGCCTACCTGGAGGCTCAGCCATCACAGGTCGTACCTACACTTTACCCAGAGACTGCCCCGGTCACTTGCCTTGACCTCCTGCCCGTTCATCCAGAGACTGTCCCGGTCACTTGCCGTGACCCCCTGCCCATTCACCCAGAGACTGTCCTGGTCACCTGCTGTGACTGCCTGCCCGTCTTCCCTGGTCGCCACCCGCTCCCTTACAAGGACCGCCCCCTTCTATAGTAGCTCAGAGGTTCCGCCTCCCAGACCCGTTACATTCACTATCGGTGTACAGGTGGATTCTTCAGTGACTTATTCACTATCGGTGTACAGGAGGATTCTGGAGTGACTTATTCACTATCGGTGTACAGGAGGATTCTGGAGTGACTTATTCACTATCGGTGTAAAGGAGGATTCTGCAGTGACTTATTCACTATCGGTGTACAGGTGGATTCTGGAGTGACTTATTCACTATCGGTGTACAGGTGGATTCTGCAGTGTCTTATTCACTATCGGTGTACAGGTGGATTCTGGAGTGACTTATTCACTATCGGTGTACAGGAGGATTCTGGAGTGACTTATTCACTATCGGTGTACAGGAGGATTCTGGAGTGACTTATTCACTATCGGTGTACAGGTGGATTCTTCAGTGACTTATTTACTATCGGTGTACAGGAGGATTCTGGAGTGACTTATTAACTATTGGTGTACAGGAGGATTCTGGAGTGACTTATTCACTATCGGTGTACAGGTGGATTCTGGAGTGACTTATTCACTATCGGTGTACAGGAGGATTCTGGAGTGACTTTTCACTATCGGTGTACAGGAGGATTCTGGAGTGACTTATTCACTATCGGTGTACAGGAGGATTCTGGAGTGACTTATTCACTATCGGTGTACAGGAGGATTCTGGAGTGACTTATTCACTATCGGTGTACAGGAGGATTCTGGAGTGACTTATTCACTATCGGTGTACAGGAGGTATCTGCAGTGTCTTATTCACTATCGGTGTACAGGAGGATTCTGGAGTGACTTATTCACTATCGGTGTACAGGAGGATTCTGGAGTGACTTATTCACTATCGGTGTACAGGTGGATTCTGCAGTGACATATTCACTATCGGTGTACAGGAGGATTCTGGAGTGACTTATTCACTATCGGTGTACAGGAGGATTCTGGAGTGACTTATTCACTATCGGTGTACAGGTGGATTCTGGAGTGACTTATTCACTATCGGTGTACAGGAGGATTCTGGAGTGACTTATTCACTATCGGTGTACAGGAGGATTCTGGAGTGACTTATTCACTATCGGTGTACAGGTAGATTCTGGAGTGACTTATTCACTATCGGTGTACAGGAGGATTCTGGAGTGACTTATTCACTATCGGTGTACAGGAGGATTCTGGAGTGACTTATTCACTATTGGTGTACAGGTGGATTCTGCAGTGTCTAATTCACTATCGATGTACAGGTGGATTCTTCAGTGACTTATTCACTATCGGTGTACAGGAGGATTCTGGAGTGACTTATTCACTATCGGTGTACAGGAGGATTCTGGAGTGACTTATTCACTATCGGTGTACAGGAGGATTCTGGAGTGACTTATTCACTATCGGTGTACAGGAGGATTCTGGAGTGACTTATTCACTATCGGTGCACAGGAGGATTCTGGAGTGACTTATTCACTATCGGTGTACAGGTGGATTCTGGAGTGACTTATTCACTATCAGTGTACAGGAGGATTCTGGAGTGACTTATTCACTATCGGTGTACAGGAGGATTCTGGAGTGACTTATTCACTATCGGTGTACAGGAGGATTCTGGAGTGACTTATTCACTATCGGTGTACAGGAGGATTCTGGAGTGACTTATTCACTATCGGTGTACAGGTAGATTCTGGAGTGACTTATTCACTATCGGTGTACAGGAGGATTCTGGAGTGACTTATTCACTATCGGTGTACAGGAGGATTCTGGAGTGACTTATTAACTATCGGTGTACAGGTGGATTCTGCAGTGACTTATTCACTATCGGTGTACCGGAGGATTCTGGAGTGACTTATTCACTATCGGTGTACAGGAGGATTCTGGAGTGACTTATTCACTATCGGTGTACAGGTGGATTCTGCAGTGTCTTATTCACTATCGATGTACAGGTGGATTCTTCAGTGACTCATTCACTATCGGTGTACAGGAGGATTCTGGAGTGACTTATTCACTATCGGTGTACAGGAGGATTCAGGAGTGACTTATTCACTATCGGTGTACAGGAGGATTCTGGAGTGACTTATTCACTATCGGTGTACAGCAGGATTCTGAAGTGACTTATTCACTATCGGTGTACAGGTGGATTCTGCAGTGACATATTCACTATCGGTGTACAGGAGGATTCTGGAGTGACTTATTCACTATCGGTGTACAGGAGGATTCTGGAGTGACTTATTCACTATCGGTGTACAGGTGGATTCTGCAGTGTCTTATTCACTATCGGTGTACAGGTGGATTCTTCAGTGACTTATTCACTATCGGTGTACAGGAGGATTCTGGAGTGACTTATTCACTATCGGTGTACAGGAGGATTCTGAAGTGACTTATTCACTTTCGGTGTACAGGTCTATTCTGCAGTGACTTATTCACTATCGGTGTACAGGAGGATTCTGGATTGACTTATTCACTATCGGTGTACAGGAGGATTCTGGAGTGACTTATTCACTATCGGTGTACAGGTGGATTCTGGAGTGACTTATTCACTATCGGTGTACAGGAGGATTCTGGATTGACCTATTAACTATCGGTGTACAGGTGGATTCTGGAGTGACTTATTCACTATCGGTGTACAGGTGGATTCTGGAGTGACTTATTCACTATCGGTGTACAGGAGGATTCTGGAGTGACTTATTCACTATCGGTGTACAGGTGGATTCTGGAGTGACTTATTCACTATCGGTGTACAGGTGGATTCTGGAGTGACTGATTCACTATCGTTGTACAGGTGGATTTTTCAGTGACTTATTCACTATCGGTGTACAGGAGGATTCTGGAGTGACTTATTCACTATCGGTGTACAGGTGGATTCTGGAGTGACTTATTCACTATCGGTGTACAGGTGGATTTTTCAGTGACTTAATCACTATCGGTGTACAGGAGGATTCTGGAGTGACTTATTCACTATCGGTGTACAGGTGGATTCTGGAGTGACTTATTCACTATCGGTGTACAGGTGGATTCTGGAGTGACTTATTCACTATCGGTGTACAGGTGGATTCTGAAGTGACTTATTCACTATCGGTGTACAGGTGGATTCTGAAGTGACTTATTCACTATCGGTGTACAGGTGGATTCTGGAGTGACTTATTCACTATCGGTGTACAGGTGGATTCTGAAGTGACTTATTCACTATCGGTGTACAGGTGGATTCTGGAGTGACTTATTCACTATCGGTGTACAGGTGGATTCTGGAGTGACTTATTCACTATCGGTGTACAGGAGGATTCTGGAGTGACTTATTCACTATCGGTGTACAGGTGGATTCTGGAGTGACTTATTCACTATCGGTGTACAGGTGGATTTTTCAGTGACTTATTCACTATCGGTGTACAGGAGGATTCTGGAGTGACTTATTCACTATCGGTGTACAGGTGGATTTTTCAGTGACTTATTCACTATCGGTGTACAGGAGGATTCTGGAGTGACTTATTCACTATCGGTGTACAGGTGGATTCTGGAGTGACTTATTCACTATCGGTGTACAGGTGGATTCTGGAGTGAGTGATTCACTATCGGTGTACAGGTGGATTTTTCAGTGACTTATTCACTATCGGTGTACAGGAGGATTCTGGAGTGACTTATTCACTATCGGTGTACAGGTGGATTCTGGAGTGACTTATTAACTATCGGTGTACAGGTGGATTCTGGAGTGACTTATTCACTATCGGTGTACAGGAGGATTCTGGAGTGACTTATTCACTATCGGTGTACAGGAGGATTCTGGAGTGACTTATTCACTATCGGTGTACAGGTGGATTCTGGAGTGACTTATTCACTATCGGTGTACAGGAGGATTCTGGAGTGACTTATTCACTATTGGTGTACAGGAGGATTCTGGAGTGACTTATTCACTATCGGTGTACAGGAGGATTCTGGAGGGACTTATTCACTATCGGTGTACAGGTGGATTCTGGAGTGACTTATTCACTATCGGTGTACAGGAGGATTCTGGAGTGACTTATTCACTATCGGTGTACAGGTGGATTCTGGAGTGACTTATTCACTATCGGTGTACAGGAGGATTCTGGAGTGACTTATTCACTATCGGTGTACAGGTGGATTTTTCAGTGACTTATTCACTATCGGTGTACAGGTGAATTCTGGAGTGACTTATTCACTATCGGTGTACAGGAGGATTCTGGAGTGACTTATTCACTATCGGTGTACAGGAGGATTCTGGAGTGACTTATTCACTATCGGTGTACAGGAAGATTCTGGAGGGACTTATTCACTATCGGTGTACAGGTGGATTCTGGAGTGACTTATTCACTATCGGTGTACAGGTGGATTCTGGAGTGACTTATTCACTATCGGTGTACAGGAGGATTCTGAAGTGACTTATTCACTATCGGTGTACAGGTGGATTCTGGAGTGACTTATTCACTATCGGTGTACAGGAGGATTCTGGAGTGACTTATTCACTATCGGTGTACAGGAGGATTCTGGAGTGACTTATTCACTATCGGTGTACAGGAGGATTCTGGAGTGACTTATTCACTATCGGTGTACAGGAGGATTCTGGAGTGACTTATTCACTATCGGTGTACAAGAGGATTCTGGAGTGACTTATTCGCTATCGGTGTACTGGTGGATTCTGGAGTGACTTATTCGCTATCGGTGTACAGGTGGATTCTGGAGTGACTTATTCGCTATCGGTGTACAGGAGGATTCTGGAGTGCCTTATTCGCTATCGGTGTACAGGTGGATTCTGGAGTGACTTATTCGCTATCGGTGTACAGGTGGATTCTGGAGTGACTTTTTCACTATCGGTGTACAGGAGGATTCTGCAGTCACTTATTCACTATCGGGGTACAGGTGGATTTTGGAGTGACTTATTCACTATCGGTGTACAGGAGGATCCTGAAGTGACTTATTCACTATCGGTGTACAGGAGGATTCTGGAGTGACTTATTTACTATCGGTGTACAGGTGGATTCTGGAGTGACTTATTCACTATCGGTGTACAGGTGGATTCTGGAGTGACTTATTCACTGTCGGTGTTCAGGAGGATTCTGGAGTGACTTATTCACTATCGGTGTACAGGAGGATTCTGGAGTGACTTATTCACTATCGGTGTACAGGAGGATTCTGGAGTGACTTATTCACTATCGGTGTACAGGAGGATTCTGGAGTGACTAATTCACTATCGGTGTACAGGAGGATTCTGGAGTGACTTATTCACTATCGGTGTACAGGAGGATTCTGGAGTGACTTATTCACTATCGGTGTTCAGGAGGATTCTGAAGTGACTTATTCACTATCGGTGTACAGGAGGATTCTGGAGTGACTTATTCACTATCGGTGTACAGGAGGATTCTGGAGTGACTTATTCACTATCGGTGTACAGGTGGATTCTGGAGTGACTTATTCAGTATCGGTGTACAGGAGGATTCTGGAGTGACTTATTCACTATCGGTGTACAGGAGGATTCTGGAGTGACTTATTCGCTATCAGTGTACATGTGGATTCTGGAGTGACTTATTCACTATCGGTGTACAGGTGGATTCTGGAGTGACTTATTCACTATCGGTGTTCAGGAGGATTCTGGAGAGACTTATTCACTATCGGTGTACAGGTAGATTCTGGAGTGACTTATTCACTATCGGTGTACAGGTGGATTCTGGAGTGACTTATTCACTATCGGTGTACAGGAGGATTCTGGAGTGACTTATTCACTATCGGTGTACATGAGGACTCTGGAGTGACATATTCACTATCGGTGTACAGGAGGATTCTGGAGTGACTTATTCACTATCGGTGTACAGGAGGATTCTGGAGTGACTTATTCACTATCGGTGTACTGGTGGAATCTGCAGTGACTTATTCACTATCGGTGTACAGGAGGATTCTGGAGTGACTTATTCACTATCGGTGTACAGGAGGATTCTGGAGTGACTTATTCACTATCGGTGTACAGGAGGATTCTGGAGTGACTTATTCACTATCGGTGTACAGGAGGATTCTGGAGTGTCTTATTCACTATCGGTGTACAGGAGGATTCTGGAGTGACATATTCACTATCGGTGTACAGGAGGATTCTGGAGTGACTTATTCACTATCGGTGTACAGGAGGATTCTGGAGTGACTTATTCACTATCGGTGTACAGGTGGATTCTGGAGTGACTTATTCACTATCGGCGTACAGGTGGATTCAGGAGTGACTTATTCACTATCGGTGTACAGGTGGATTCTGGAGTGACTTATTCACTATCGGTGTACAGGTGGAATCTGGAGTGACTTATTCACTATCGGTGTACAGGTGGATTCTGGAGTGACTTATTCACTATCGGTGTACAGGGGGATTCTGGAGTGACTTATTCACTATCGGTGTATAGGAGGATTCTGGAGTGACTTATTCACTATCGGTGTACAGGAGGATTCTGAAGTGACTTATTCACTATCGGTGTACAGGAGGATTCTGGAGTGACTTATTCACTATCGGGGTATAGGTGGATTCTGGAGTGACTTATTCACTATCGGTGTACATGACGATTCTGGAGTGACTTATTCACTATCGGTGTACAGGAGGATTCTGGAGTGACTTATTCACTATCGGTGTGCAGGAGGATTCTGCAGTGACTTATTCACTATCGGTGTACAGGAGGATTCTGGAGTGACTTATTCACTATCGGGGTACAGGTGGATTCTGGAGTGACTTATTCACTATCGGTGTACAGGAGGATTCTGCAGTGACTTATTCACTATCGGGGTACAGGTGGATTCTGGAGTGACTTATTCACTATCGGTGTACAGGAGGATTCTGAAGTGACTTATTCACTATCGGTGTACAGGAGGATTCTGGAGTGACTTATTCACTATCGGTGTACAGGTGGATTCTGGAGTGACTTATTCACTATCGGTGTTCAGGAGGATTCTGGAGTGACTTATTCACTATCGGTGTACAGGAGGATTCTGGAGTGACTTATTCACTATCGGTGTACAGGAGGATTCTGGAGTGACTTATTCACTATCGGTGTTCAGGAGGATTCTGGAGTGACTTATTCACTAACGGTGTACAGGAGGATTCTGGAGTGACTTATTCACTATCGGTGTACAGGAGGATTCTGGAGTGACTTATTCACTATCGGTGTTCAGGAGGATTCTGAAGTGACTTATTCACTATCGGTGTACAGGAGGATTCTGGAGTGACTTATTCACTATCGGTGTACAGGAGGATTCTGGAGTGACTTATTCACTATCGGTGTACAGGTGGATTCTGGAGTGACTTATTCAGTATCGGTGTACAGGAGGATTCTGGAGTGACTTATTCACTATCGGTGTACAGGAGGATTCTGGAGTGACTTATTCGCTCTCAGTGTACAGGTGGATTCTGGAGTGACTTATTCACTATCGGTGTACAGGTGAATTCTGTAGTGACTTATTCACTATCGGTGTTCAGGAGGATTCTGGAGAGACTTATTCACTATCGGTGTACAGGTAGATTCTGGAGTGACTTATTCACTATCGGTGTACAGGTGGATTCTGGAGTGACTTATTCACTATCGGTGAACAGGAGGATTCTGGAGTGACTTATTCACTATCGGTGTACATGAGGACTCTGGAGTGACATATTCACTATCGGTGTACAGGAGGATTCTGGAGTGACTTATTCACTATCGGTGTACAGGAGGATTCTGGAGTGACTTATTCACTATCGGTGTACACGTGGAATCTGCAGTGACTTATTCACTATCGGTGTACAGGAGGATTCTGGAGTGACTTATTCACTATCGGTGTACAGGTGGATTCTGGAGTGACTTATTCACTATCGGCGTACAGGTGGATTCAGGAGTGACTTATTCACTATCGGTGTACAGGTGGATTCTGGAGTGACTTATTCACTATCGGTGTACAGGTGGAATCTGGAGTGACTTATTCACTATCGGTGTACAGGTGGATTCTGGAGTGACTTATTCACTATCGGTGTACAGGGGGATTCTGGAGTGACTTATTCACTATCGGTGTATAGGAGGATTCTGGAGTGACTTATTCACTATCGGTGTGCAGGAGGATTCTGCAGTGACTTATTCACTATCGGTGTACAGGACGATTCTGAAGTGACTTATTCACTATCGGTGTACAGGAGGATTCTGGAGTGACTTATTCACTATCGGGGTATAGGTGGATTCTGGAGTGACTTATTCACTATCGGTGTTTAGGAGGATTCTGGAGTGACTTATTCACTATCGGTGTACAGGAGGATTCTGGAGTGACTTATTCACTATCGGTGTACAGGAGGATTCTGGAGTGACTTATTCACTATCGGTGTTCAGGAGGATTCTGGAGTGACTTATTCACTATCGGTGTACAGGAGGATTCTGGAGTGACTTATTCACTATCGGTGTACAGGAGGATTCTGGAGTGACTTATTCACTATCGGTGTACAGGTGGATTCTGGAGTGACTTATTTAGTATCGGTGTGCAGGAGGATTCTGGAGTGACTTATTCACTATCGGTGTACAGGAGGATTCTGGAGTGACTTATTCGCTATCGGTGTACAGGTGGATTCTGGAGTGACTTATTCACTATCGGTGTACAGGTGGATTCTGGAGTGACTTATTCACTATCGGTGTTCAGGAGGATTCTGGAGAGACTTATTCACTATCGGTGTACAGGTAGATTCTGGAGTGACTTATTCACTATCGGTGTACAGGTGGAATTTGGAGTGACTTATTCACTATCGGTGTACAGGTGGATTCTGGAGTGACTTATTCACTATCGGTGTACAGGGGGATTCTGGAGTGACTTATTCACTACCGGTGTACAGGAGGATTCTGGAGTGACTTATTCACTATCGGTGTGCAGGAGGATTCTGCAGTGACTTATTCACTATCGGTGTGCAGGAGGATTCTGAAGTGACTTATTCACTATCGGTGTACAGGAGGATTCTGGAGTGACTTATTCACTATCGGGGTACAGGTGGATTCTGGAGTGACTTATTCACTATCGGTGTACAGGAGGATTCTGGAGTGACTTATTCACTATCGGTGTGCAGGAGGATTCTGCAGTGACTTATTCACTATCGGTGTACAGGAGGATTCTGGAGTGACTTATTCACTATCGGGGTACAGGTGGATTCTGGAGTGACTTATTCACTATCGGTGTACAGGAGGATTCTGAAGTGACTTATTCACTATCGGTGTACAGGAGGATTCTGGAGTGACTTATTCACTATCGGTGTTCAGGAGGATTCTGCAGTGACTTATTCACTATCGGTGTACAGGAGGATTCTGGAGTGACTTATTCACTATCGGTGTACAGGAGGATTCTGGAGTGACTTATTCGCTATCGATGTACTGGTGGATTCTGGAGTGACTTATTCGCTATCGGTGTGCAGGTGGATTCTGGAGTGACTTATTCACTATCGGTGTACAGGTGGATTCTGGAGTGACTTATTCACTATCGGTGTACAGGTGGATTCTGGAGTGACTTATTCACTATTGGTGTACAGGTGGATTCTGGAGCGACTTATTCACTATCGGTGTACAGGTGGATTCTGGAGTGACTTATTCACTATCGGTGTACAGGTGGATTCTGGAGCGACTTATTCACTAACGGTGTACAGGGGGATTCTGGAGTAACTTATTCACTATTGGTGTACAGGTGGATTCTGGAGCGACTTATTCACTATCGGTGTACAGGTGGATTCTGGAGCGACTTATTCACTATCGGTGTACAGGAGGATTCTGGAGCGACTTATTCACTATCGGTGTACAGGTAGATTCAGGAGTGACTTATTCACTATCGGTGTACAGGTGGATTCTGGAGTGACTTATTCACTATCGGTGTACAGGTGGATTCAGGAGTGACTTATTCACTATCGGTGTACAGGTGGATTCTGGAGTGACTTATTCACTATCGGTGTACAGGAGGATTCTGGAGTGACTTATTCACTATCGGTTTACAGGTGGATTCTGGAGTGACTTATTCACTATCGGTGTACAGGTGGATTCAGGAGTGACTTATTCACTATCGGTGTACAGGTGGATTCTGGAGTGACTTATTCACTATCGGTGTACAGGTGGAATTTGGAGTGACTTATTCACTATCGGTGTACAGGTGGATTCTGGAGTGACTTATTCACTATCGGTGTACAGGGGGATTCTGGAGTGACTTATTCACTATCGGTGTACAGGAGGATTCTGGAGTGACTTATTCACTATCGGTGTGTAGGAGGATTCTGCAGTGACTTATTCACTATCGGTGTGCAGGAGGATTCTGAAGTGACTTATTCACTATCGGTGTACAGGAGGATTCTGGAGTGACTTATTCACTATCGGGGTACAGGTGGATTCTGGAGTGACTTATTCACTATCGGTGTACAGGAGGATTCTGGAGTGACTTATTCACTATCGGTGTGCAGGAGGATTCTGCAGTGACTTATTCACTATCGGTGTACAGGAGGATTATGGAGTGACTTATTCACTATCGGGGTACAGGTGGATTCTAGAGTGACTTATTCACTATCGGTGTACAGGAGGATTCTGAAGTGACTTATTCACTATCGGTGTACAGGAGGATTCTGGAGTGACTTATTCACTATCGGTGTACAGGTGGATTCTGGAGTGACTTATTCACTATCGGTGTACAGGTGGATTCTGGAGTGACTTATTCACTATCGGTGTTCAGGAGGATTCTGGAGTGACTTATTCACTATCGGTGTACAGGAGGATTCTGGAGTGACTTATTCACTATCGGTGTACAGGAGGATTCTGGAGTGACTTATTCACTATCGGTGTTCAGGAGGATTCTGGAGTGACTTATTCACTATCGGTGTACAGGAGGATTCTGGAGTGACTTATTCACTATCGGTGTACAGGAGGATTCTGGAGTGACTTATTCACTATCGGTGTACAGGTGGATTCTGGAGTGACTTATTCACTATCGGTGTACAGGTGGATTCTGAAGTGACTTATTCACTATCGGTGTACAGGTGGATTCTGGAGTGGCTTATTCACTATCGGTGTACAGGTGGATTCAGGAGTGACTTATTCACTATCGGTGTACAGGTGGATTCTGGAGTGACTTATTCACTATCGGTGTACAGGTGGATTCTGGAGTGACGTATTCACTATCGGTGTACAGGAGGATTCTGGAGTGACTTATTCACTATCGGTGTACAGGTGGATTCTGGAGTGACTTATTCACTATTGGTGTACAGGTGGATTCTGGAGTGACTTATTCACTATCGATGTACAGGAGGATTCTGGAGTGACTTATTCACTATCGGTGTACAGGTGGATTCTGGAGTGACTTATTCACTATTGGTGTACAGGTGGATTCTGGAGTGACTTATTCACTATCGGTGTACAGGAGGATTCTGGAGTGACTTATTCACTATCGGTGTACAGGTGGATTCTGAAGTGACTTATTCACTATCGGTGTACAGGTGGATTCTGGAGTGGCTTATTCATATCGGTGTACAGGTGGATTCTGGAGTGACTTATTCACTATCGGTGTACAGGTGGATTCTGGAGTGACTTATTCACTATCGGTGTTCAGGAGGATTCTGGAGTGACTTATTCACTATCGGTGTACAGGAGGATTCTGGAGTGACTTATTCACTATCGGTGTACAGGAGGATTCTGAAGTGACTTATTCACTATCGGTGTACAGGAGGATTCTGGAGTGACTTATTCGCTATCGGTGTACTGGTGGATTCTGGAGTGACTTATTCGCTATCGTTGTACAGGTGGATTCTGGAGTGACTTATTCGCTATCGGTGTACAGGTGGATTCTGGAGTGACTTATTCACTATCGGTGTACAGGTGGATTCTGGAGTGACTTATTCACTATTGGTGTACAGGTGGATTCTGGAGCGACTTATTCACTATCGGTGTACAGGTGGATTCTGGAGTGACTTATTCACTATCGGTGTACAGGTGGATTCTGGAGCGACTTATTCACTAACGGTGTACAGGGGGATTCTGGAGTAACTTATTCACTATTGGTGTACAGGTGGATTCTGGAGCGACTTATTCACTATCGGTGTACAGGTGGATTCTGGAGCGACTTATTCACTATCGGTGTACAGGAGGATTCTGGAGCGACTTATTCACTATCGGTGTACAGGTAGATTCAGGAGTGACTTATTCACTATCGGTGTACAGGTGGATTCTGGAGTGACTTATTCACTATCGGTGTACAGGTGGATTCAGGAGTGACTTATTCACTATCGGTGTACAGGTGGATTCTGGAGTGACTTATTCACTATCGGTGTACAGGAGGATTCTGGAGTGACTTATTCACTATCGGTTTACAGGTGGATTCTGGAGTGACTTATTCACTATCGGTGTACAGGTGGATTCAGGAGTGACTTATTCACTATCGGTGTACAGGTGGATTCTGGAGTGACTTATTCACTATCGGTGTACAGGTGGAATTTGGAGTGACTTATTCACTATCGGTGTACAGGTGGATTCTGGAGTGACTTATTCACTATCGGTGTACAGGGGGATTCTGGAGTGACTTATTCACTATCGGTGTACAGGAGGATTCTGGAGTGACTTATTCACTATCGGTGTGTAGGAGGATTCTGCAGTGACTTATTCACTATCGGTGTGCAGGAGGATTCTGAAGTGACTTATTCACTATCGGTGTACAGGAGGATTCTGGAGTGACTTATTCACTATCGGGGTACAGGTGGATTCTGGAGTGACTTATTCACTATCGGTGTACAGGAGGATTCTGGAGTGACTTATTCACTATCGGTGTGCAGGAGGATTCTGCAGTGACTTATTCACTATAGGTGTACAGGAGGATTCTGGAGTGACTTATTCACTATCGGGGTACAGGTGGATTCTAGAGTGACTTATTCACTATCGGTGTACAGGAGGATTCTGAAGTGACTTATTCACTATCGGTGTACAGGAGGATTCTGGAGTGACTTATTCACTATCGGTGTACAGGTGGATTCTGGAGTGACTTATTCACTATCGGTGTACAGGTGGATTCTGGAGTGACTTATTCACTATCGGTGTTCAGGAGGATTCTGGAGTGACTTATTCACTATCGGTGTACAGGTAGATTCTGGAGTGACTTATTCACTATCGGTGTACAGGAGGATTCTGGAGTGACTTATTCACTATCGGTGTACAGGAGGATTCTGGAGTGACTTATTAACTATCGGTGTACAGGTGGATTCTGCAGTGACTTATTCACTATCGGTGTACCGGAGGATTCTGGAGTGACTTATTCACTATCGGTGTACAGGAGGATTCTGGAGTGACTTATTCACTATCGGTGTACAGGTGGATTCTGCAGTGTCTTATTCACTATCGATGTACAGGTGGATTCTTCAGTGACTCATTCACTATCGGTGTACAGGAGGATTCTGGAGTGACTTATTCACTATCGGTGTACAGGAGGATTCAGGAGTGACTTATTCACTATCGGTGTACAGGAGGATTCTGGAGTGACTTATTCACTATCGGTGTACAGCAGGATTCTGAAGTGACTTATTCACTATCGGTGTACAGGTGGATTCTGCAGTGACATATTCACTATCGGTGTACAGGAGGATTCTGGAGTGACTTATTCACTATCGGTGTACAGGAGGATTCTGGAGTGACTTATTCACTATCGGTGTACAGGTGGATTCTGCAGTGTCTTATTCACTATCGGTGTACAGGTGGATTCTTCAGTGACTTATTCACTATCGGTGTACAGGAGGATTCTGGAGTGACTTATTCACTATCGGTGTACAGGAGGATTCTGAAGTGACTTATTCACTTTCGGTGTACAGGTCTATTCTGCAGTGACTTATTCACTATCGGTGTACAGGAGGATTCTGGATTGACTTATTCACTATCGGTGTACAGGAGGATTCTGGAGTGACTTATTCACTATCGGTGTACAGGTGGATTCTGGAGTGACTTATTCACTATCGGTGTACAGGAGGATTCTGGATTGACCTATTAACTATCGGTGTACAGGTGGATTCTGGAGTGACTTATTCACTATCGGTGTACAGGTGGATTCTGGAGTGACTTATTCACTATCGGTGTACAGGAGGATTCTGGAGTGACTTATTCACTATCGGTGTACAGGTGGATTCTGGAGTGACTTATTCACTATCGGTGTACAGGTGGATTCTGGAGTGACTGATTCACTATCGTTGTACAGGTGGATTTTTCAGTGACTTATTCACTATCGGTGTACAGGAGGATTCTGGAGTGACTTATTCACTATCGGTGTACAGGTGGATTCTGGAGTGACTTATTCACTATCGGTGTACAGGTGGATTTTTCAGTGACTTAATCACTATCGGTGTACAGGAGGATTCTGGAGTGACTTATTCACTATCGGTGTACAGGTGGATTCTGGAGTGACTTATTCACTATCGGTGTACAGGTGGATTCTGGAGTGACTTATTCACTATCGGTGTACAGGTGGATTCTGAAGTGACTTATTCACTATCGGTGTACAGGTGGATTCTGAAGTGACTTATTCACTATCGGTGTACAGGTGGATTCTGGAGTGACTTATTCACTATCGGTGTACAGGTGGATTCTGAAGTGACTTATTCACTATCGGTGTACAGGTGGATTCTGGAGTGACTTATTCACTATCGGTGTACAGGTGGATTCTGGAGTGACTTATTCACTATCGGTGTACAGGAGGATTCTGGAGTGACTTATTCACTATCGGTGTACAGGTGGATTCTGGAGTGACTTATTCACTATCGGTGTACAGGTGGATTTTTCAGTGACTTATTCACTATCGGTGTACAGGAGGATTCTGGAGTGACTTATTCACTATCGGTGTACAGGTGGATTTTTCAGTGACTTATTCACTATCGGTGTACAGGAGGATTCTGGAGTGACTTATTCACTATCGGTGTACAGGTGGATTCTGGAGTGACTTATTCACTATCGGTGTACAGGTGGATTCTGGAGTGAGTGATTCACTATCGGTGTACAGGTGGATTTTTCAGTGACTTATTCACTATCGGTGTACAGGAGGATTCTGGAGTGACTTATTCACTATCGGTGTACAGGTGGATTCTGGAGTGACTTATTAACTATCGGTGTACAGGTGGATTCTGGAGTGACTTATTCACTATCGGTGTACAGGAGGATTCTGGAGTGACTTATTCACTATCGGTGTACAGGAGGATTCTGGAGTGACTTATTCACTATCGGTGTACAGGTGGATTCTGGAGTGACTTATTCACTATCGGTGTACAGGAGGATTCTGGAGTGACTTATTCACTATCGGTGTACAGGAGGATTCTGGAGTGACTTATTCACTATCGGTGTACAGGAAGATTCTGGAGTGACTTATTCACTATCGGTGTACAGGTGGATTCTGGAGTGACTTATTCACTATCGGTGTACAGGAGGATTCTGGAGGGACTTATTCACTATCGGTGTACAGGTGGGTTCTGGAGTGACTTATTCACTATCGGTGTACAGGAGGATTCTGGAGGGACTTATTCACTATCGGTGTACAGGTGGATTCTGGAGTGACTTATTCACTATCGGTGTACAGGAGGATTCTGGAGTGACTTATTCACTATCGGTGTACAGGTGGATTCTGGAGTGACTTATTCACTATCGGTGTACAGGAGGATTCTGGAGTGACTTATTCACTATCGGTGTACAGGTGGATTTTTCAGTGACTTATTCACTATCGGTGTACAGGTGAATTCTGGAGTGACTTATTCACTATCGGTGTACAGGAGGATTCTGGAGTGACTTATTCACTATCGGTGTACAGGAGGATTCTGGAGTGACTTATTCACTATCGGTGTACAGGAAGATTCTGGAGGGACTTATTCACTATCGGTGTACAGGTGGATTCTGGAGTGACTTATTCACTATCGGTGTACAGGTGGATTCTGGAGTGACTTATTCACTATCGGTGTACAGGAGGATTCTGAAGTGACTTATTCACTATCGGTGTACAGGTGGATTCTGGAGTGACTTATTCACTATCGGTGTACAGGAGGATTCTGGAGTGACTTATTCACTATCGGTGTACAGGAGGATTCTGGAGTGACTTATTCACTATCGGTGTACAGGAGGATTCTGGAGTGACTTATTCACTATCGGTGTACAGGAGGATTCTGGAGTGACTTATTCACTATCGGTGTACAAGAGGATTCTGGAGTGACTTATTCGCTATCGGTGTACTGGTGGATTCTGGAGTGACTTATTCGCTATCGGTGTACAGGTGGATTCTGGAGTGACTTATTCGCTATCGGTGTACAGGAGGATTCTGGAGTGCCTTATTCGCTATCGGTGTACAGGTGGATTCTGGAGTGACTTATTCGCTATCGGTGTACAGGTGGATTCTGGAGTGACTTTTTCACTATCGGTGTACAGGAGGATTCTGCAGTGACTTATTCACTATCGGGGTACAGGTGGATTTTGGAGTTACTTATTCACTATCGGTGTACAGGAGGATCCTGAAGTGACTTATTCACTATCGGTGTACAGGAGGATTCTGGAGTGACTTATTTACTATCGGTGTACAGGTGGATTCTGGAGTGACTTATTCACTATCGGTGTACAGGTGGATTCTGGAGTGACTTATTCACTGTCGGTGTTCAGGAGGATTCTGGAGTGACTTATTCACTATCGGTGTACAGGAGGATTCTGGAGTGACTTATTCACTATCGGTGTACAGGAGGATTCTGGAGTGACTTATTCACTATCGGTGTACAGGAGGATTCTGGAGTGACTTATTCACTATCGGTGTACAGGAGGATTCTGGAGTGACTTATTCACTATCGGTGTACAGGAGGATTCTGGAGTGACTTATTCACTATCGGTGTTCAGGAGGATTCTGAAGTGACTTATTCACTATCGGTGTACAGGAGGATTCTGGAGTGACTTATTCACTATCGGTGTACAGGAGGATTCTGGAGTGACTTATTCACTATCGGTGTACAGGTGGATTCTGGAGTGACTTATTCAGTATCGGTGTACAGGAGGATTCTGGAGTGACTTATTCACTATCGGTGTACAGGAGGATTCTGGAGTGACTTATTCGCTATCAGTGTACATGTGGATTCTGGAGTGACTTATTCACTATCGGTGTACAGGTGGATTCTGGAGTGACTTATTCACTATCGGTGTTCAGGAGGATTCTGGAGAGACTTATTCACTATCGGTGTACAGGTAGATTCTGGAGTGACTTATTCACTATCGGTGTACAGGTGGATTCTGGAGTGACTTATTCACTATCGGTGTACAGGAGGATTCTGGAGTGACTTATTCACTATCGGTGTACATGAGGACTCTGGAGTGACATATTCACTATCGGTGTACAGGAGGATTCTGGAGTGACTTATTCACTATCGGTGTACAGGAGGATTCTGGAGTGACTTATTCACTATCGGTGTACTGGTGGAATCTGCAGTGACTTATTCACTATCGGTGTACAGGAGGATTCTGGAGTGACTTATTCACTATCGGTGTACAGGAGGATTCTGGAGTGACTTATTCACTATCGGTGTACAGGAGGATTCTGGAGTGACTTATTCACTATCGGTGTACAGGAGGATTCTGGAGTGTCTTATTCACTATCGGTGTACAGGAGGATTCTGGAGTGACATATTCACTATCGGTGTACAGCAGGATTCTGGAGTGACTTATTCACTATCGGTGTACAGGAGGATTCTGGAGTGACTTATTCACTATCGGTGTACAGGTGGATTCTGGAGTGACTTATTCACTATCGGCGTACAGGTGGATTCAGGAGTGACTTATTCACTATCGGTGTACAGGTGGATTCTGGAGTGACTTATTCACTATCGGTGTACAGGTGGAATCTGGAGTGACTTATTCACTATCGGTGTACAGGTGGATTCTGGAGTGACTTATTCACTATCGGTGTACAGGGGGATTCTGGAGTGACTTATTCACTATCGGTGTATAGGAGGATTCTGGAGTGACTTATTCACTATCGGTGTACAGGAGGATTCTGAAGTGACTTATTCACTATCGGTGTACAGGAGGATTCTGGAGTGACTTATTCACTATCGGGGTATAGGTGGATTCTGGAGTGACTTATTCACTATCGGTGTACATGACGATTCTGGAGTGACTTATTCACTATCGGTGTACAGGAGGATTCTGGAGTGACTTATTCACTATCGGTGTGCAGGAGGATTCTGCAGTGACTTATTCACTATCCGTGTACAGGAGGATTCTGGAGTGACTTATTCACTATCGGGGTACAGGTGGATTCTGGAGTGACTTATTCACTATCGGTGTACAGGAGGATTCTGCAGTGACTTATTCACTATCGGGGTACAGGTGGATTCTGGAGTGACTTATTCACTATCGGTGTACAGGAGGATTCTGAAGTGACTTATTCACTATCGGTGTACAGGAGGATTCTGGAGTGACTTATTCACTATCGGTGTACAGGTGGATTCTGGAGTGACTTATTCACTATCGGTGTTCAGGAGGATTCTGGAGTGACTTATTCACTATCGGTGTACAGGAGGATTCTGGAGTGACTTATTCACTATCGGTGTACAGGAGGATTCTGGAGTGACTTATTCACTATCGGTGTTCAGGAGGATTCTGGAGTGACTTATTCACTAACGGTGTACAGGAGGATTCTGGAGTGACTTATTCACTATCGGTGTACAGGAGGATTCTGGAGTGACTTATTCACTATCGGTGTTCAGGAGGATTCTGAAGTGACTTATTCACTATCGGTGTACAGGAGGATTCTGGAGTGACTTATTCACTATCGGTGTACAGGAGGATTCTGGAGTGACTTATTCACTATCGGTGTACAGGTGGATTCTGGAGTGACTTATTCAGTATCGGTGTACAGGAGGATTCTGGAGTGACTTATTCACTATCGGTGTACAGGAGGATTCTGGAGTGACTTATTCGCTCTCAGTGTACAGGTGGATTCTGGAGTGACTTGTTCACTATCGGTGTACAGGTGAATTCTGTAGTGACTTATTCACTATCGGTGTTCAGGAGGATTCTGGAGAGACTTATTCACTATCGGTGTACAGGTGGATTCTGGAGTGACTTATTCACTATCGGTGTACAGGTGGATTCTGAAGTGACTTATTCACTATCGGTGTACAGGTGGATTCTGAAGTGACTTATTCACTATCGGTGTACAGGTGGATTCTGGAGTGACTTATTCACTATCGGTGTACAGGTGGATTCTGAAGTGACTTATTCACTATCGGTGTACAGGTGGATTCTGGAGTGACTTATTCACTATCGGTGTACAGGTGGATTCTGGAGTGACTTATTCACTATCGGTGTACAGGAGGATTCTGGAGTGACTTATTCACTATCGGTGTACAGGTGGATTCTGGAGTGACTTATTCACTATCGGTGTACAGGTGGATTTTTCTGTGACTTATTCACTATCGGTGTACAGGAGGATTCTGGAGTGACTTATTCACTATCGGTGTACAGGTGGATTTTTCAGTGACTTATTCACTATCGGTGTACAGGAGGATTCTGGAGTGACTTATTCACTATCGGTGTACAGGTGGATTCTGGAGTGACTTATTCACTATCGGTGTACAGGTGGATTCTGGAGTGAGTGATTCACTATCGGTGTACAGGTGGATTTTTCAGTGACTTATTCACTATCGGTGTACAGGAGGATTCTGGAGTGACTTATTCACTATCGGTGTACAGGTGGATTCTGGAGTGACTTATTAACTATCGGTGTACAGGTGGATTCTGGAGTGACTTATTCACTATCGGTGTACAGGAGGATTCTGGAGTGACTTATTCACTATCGGTGTACAGGAGGATTCTGGAGTGACTTATTCACTATCGGTGTACAGGTGGATTCTGGAGTGACTTATTCACTATCGGTGTACAGGAGGATTCTGGAGTGACTTATTCACTATCGGTGTACAGGAGGATTCTGGAGTGACTTATTCACTATCGGTGTACAGGAAGATTCTGGAGTGACTTATTCACTATCGGTGTACAGGTGGATTCTGGAGTGACTTATTCACTATCGGTGTACAGGAGGATTCTGGAGGGACTTATTCACTATCGGTGTACAGGTGGGTTCTGGAGTGACTTATTCACTATCGGTGTACAGGAGGATTCTGGAGGGACTTATTCACTATCGGTGTACAGGTGGATTCTGGAGTGACTTATTCACTATCGGTGTACAGGAGGATTCTGGAGTGACTTATTCACTATCGGTGTACAGGTGGATTCTGGAGTGACTTATTCACTATCGGTGTACAGGAGGATTCTGGAGTGACTTATTCACTATCGGTGTACAGGTGGATTTTTCAGTGACTTATTCACTATCGGTGTACAGGTGAATTCTGGAGTGACTTATTCACTATCGGTGTACAGGAGGATTCTGGAGTGACTTATTCACTATCGGTGTACAGGAGGATTCTGGAGTGACTTATTCACTATCGGTGTACAGGAAGATTCTGGAGGGACTTATTCACTATCGGTGTACAGGTGGATTCTGGAGTGACTTATTCACTATCGGTGTACAGGAGGATTCTGGAGTGACTTATTTACTATCGGTGTACAGGTGGATTCTGGAGTGACTTATTCACTATCGGTGTACAGGTGGATTCTGGAGTGACTTATTCACTGTCGGTGTTCAGGAGGATTCTGGAGTGACTTATTCACTATCGGTGTACAGGAGGATTCTGGAGTGACTTATTCACTATCGGTGTACAGGAGGATTCTGGAGTGACTTATTCACTATCGGTGTACAGGAGGATTCTGGAGTGACTTATTCACTATCGGTGTACAGGAGGATTCTGGAGTGACTTATTCACTATCGGTGTACAGGAGGATTCTGGAGTGACTTATTCACTATCGGTGTTCAGGAGGATTCTGAAGTGACTTATTCACTATCGGTGTACAGGAGGATTCTGGAGTGACTTATTCACTATCGGTGTACAGGAGGATTCTGGAGTGACTTATTCACTATCGGTGTACAGGTGGATTCTGGAGTGACTTATTCAGTATCGGTGTACAGGAGGATTCTGGAGTGACTTATTCACTATCGGTGTACAGGAGGATTCTGGAGTGACTTATTCGCTATCAGTGTACATGTGGATTCTGGAGTGACTTATTCACTATCGGTGTACAGGTGGATTCTGGAGTGACTTATTCACTATCGGTGTTCAGGAGGATTCTGGAGAGACTTATTCACTATCGGTGTACAGGTAGATTCTGGAGTGACTTATTCACTATCGGTGTACAGGTGGATTCTGGAGTGACTTATTCACTATCGGTGTACAGGAGGATTCTGGAGTGACTTATTCACTATCGGTGTACATGAGGACTCTGGAGTGACATATTCACTATCGGTGTACAGGAGGATTCTGGAGTGACTTATTCACTATCGGTGTACAGGAGGATTCTGGAGTGACTTATTCACTATCGGTGTACTGGTGGAATCTGCAGTGACTTATTCACTATCGGTGTACAGGAGGATTCTGGAGTGACTTATTCACTATCGGTGTACAGGAGGATTCTGGAGTGACTTATTCACTATCGGTGTACAGGAGGATTCTGGAGTGACTTATTCACTATCGGTGTACAGGAGGATTCTGGAGTGTCTTATTCACTATCGGTGTACAGGAGGATTCTGGAGTGACATATTCACTATCGGTGTACAGGAGGATTCTGGAGTGACTTATTCACTATCGGTGTACAGGAGGATTCTGGAGTGACTTATTCACTATCGGTGTACAGGTGGATTCTGGAGTGACTTATTCACTATCGGCGTACAGGTGGATTCAGGAGTGACTTATTCACTATCGGTGTACAGGTGGATTCTGGAGTGACTTATTCACTATCGGTGTACAGGTGGAATCTGGAGTGACTTATTCACTATCGGTGTACAGGTGGATTCTGGAGTGACTTATTCACTATCGGTGTACAGGGGGATTCTGGAGTGACTTATTCACTATCGGTGTATAGGAGGATTCTGGAGTGACTTATTCACTATCGGTGTACAGGAGGATTCTGAAGTGACTTATTCACTATCGGTGTACAGGAGGATTCTGGAGTGACTTATTCACTATCGGGGTATAGGTGGATTCTGGAGTGACTTATTCACTATCGGTGTACATGACGATTCTGGAGTGACTTATTCACTATCGGTGTACAGGAGGATTCTGGAGTGACTTATTCACTATCGGTGTGCAGGAGGATTCTGCAGTGACTTATTCACTATCGGTGTACAGGAGGATTCTGGAGTGACTTATTCACTATCGGGGTACAGGTGGATTCTGGAGTGACTTATTCACTATCGGTGTACAGGAGGATTCTGCAGTGACTTATTCACTATCGGGGTACAGGTGGATTCTGGAGTGACTTATTCACTATCGGTGTACAGGAGGATTCTGAAGTGACTTATTCACTATCGGTGTACAGGAGGATTCTGGAGTGACTTATTCACTATCGGTGTACAGGTGGATTCTGGAGTGACTTATTCACTATCGGTGTTCAGGAGGATTCTGGAGTGACTTATTCACTATCGGTGTACAGGAGGATTCTGGAGTGACTTATTCACTATCGGTGTACAGGAGGATTCTGGAGTGACTTATTCACTATCGGTGTTCAGGAGGATTCTGGAGTGACTTATTCACTAACGGTGTACAGGAGGATTCTGGAGTGACTTATTCACTATCGGTGTACAGGAGGATTCTGGAGTGACTTATTCACTATCGGTGTTCAGGAGGATTCTGAAGTGACTTATTCACTATCGGTGTACAGGAGGATTCTGGAGTGACTTATTCACTATCGGTGTACAGGAGGATTCTGGAGTGACTTATTCACTATCGGTGTACAGGTGGATTCTGGAGTGACTTATTCAGTATCGGTGTACAGGAGGATTCTGGAGTGACTTATTCACTATCGGTGTACAGGAGAATTCTGGAGTGACTTATTCGCTCTCAGTGTACAGGTGGATTCTGGAGTGACTTATTCACTATCGGTGTACAGGTGAATTCTGTAGTGACTTATTCACTATCGGTGTTCAGGAGGACTCTGGAGAGACTTATTCACTATCGGTGTACAGGTAGATTCTGGAGTGACTTATTCACTATCGGTGTACAGGTGGATTCTGGAGTGACTTATTCACTATCGGTGAACAGGAGGATTCTGGAGTGACTTATTCACTATCGGTGTACATGAGGACTCTGGAGTGACATATTCACTATCGGTGTACAGGAGGATTCTGGAGTGACTTATTCACTATCGGTGTACAGGAGGATTCTGGAGTGACTTATTCACTATCGGTGTACACGTGGAATCTGCAGTGACTTATTCACTATCGGTGTACAGGAGGATTCTGGAGTGACTTATTCACTATCGGTGTACAGGTGGATTCTGGAGTGACTTATTCACTATCGGCGTACAGGTGGATTCAGGAGTGACTTATTCACTATCGGTGTACAGGTGGATTCTGGAGTGACTTATTCACTATCGGTGTACAGGTGGAATCTGGAGTGACTTATTCACTATCGGTGTACAGGTGGATTCTGGAGTGACTTATTCACTATCGGTGTACAGGGGGATTCTGGAGTGACTTATTCACTATCGGTGTATAGGAGGATTCTGGAGTGACTTATTCACTATCGGTGTGCAGGAGGATTCTGCAGTGACTTATTCACTATCGGTGTACAGGACGATTCTGAAGTGACTTATTCACTATCGGTGTACAGGAGGATTCTGGAGTGACTTATTCACTATCGGGGTATAGGTGGATTCTGGAGTGACTTATTCACTATCGGTGTTTAGGAGGATTCTGGAGTGACTTATTCACTATCGGTGTACATGAGGACTCTGGAGTGACATATTCACTATCGGTGTACAGGAGGATTCTGGAGTGACTTATTCACTATCGGTGTACAGGAGGATTCTGGAGTGACTTATTCACTATCGGTGTACACGTGGAATCTGCAGTGACTTATTCACTATCGGTGTACAGGAGGATTCTGGAGTGACTTATTCACTATCGGTGTACAGGTGGATTCTGGAGTGACTTATTCACTATCGGCGTACAGGTGGATTCAGGAGTGACTTATTCACTATCGGTGTACAGGTGGATTCTGGAGTGACTTATTCACTATCGGTGTACAGGTGGAATCTGGAGTGACTTATTCACTATCGGTGTACAGGTGGATTCTGGAGTGACTTATTCACTATCGGTGTACAGGGGGATTCTGGAGTGACTTATTCACTATCGGTGTATAGGAGGATTCTGGAGTGACTTATTCACTATCGGTGTGCAGGAGGATTCTGCAGTGACTTATTCACTATCGGTGTACAGGACGATTCTGAAGTGACTTATTCACTATCGGTGTACAGGAGGATTCTGGAGTGACTTATTCACTATCGGGGTATAGGTGGATTCTGGAGTGACTTATTCACTATCGGTGTTTAGGAGGATTCTGGAGTGACTTATTCACTATCGGTGTACAGGAGGATTCTGGAGTGACTTATTCACTATCGGTGTACAGGAGGATTCTGGAGTGACTTATTCACTATCGGTGTTCAGGAGGATTCTGGAGTGACTTATTCACTATCGGTGTACAGGAGGATTCTGGAGTGACTTATTCACTATCGGTGTACAGGAGGATTCTGGAGTGACTTATTCACTATCGGTGTACAGGTGGATTCTGGAGTGACTTATTTAGTATCGGTGTGCAGGAGGATTCTGGAGTGACTTATTCACTATCGGTGTACAGGAGGATTCTGGAGTGACTTATTCGCTATCGGTGTACAGGTGGATTCTGGAGTGACTTATTCACTATCGGTGTACAGGTGGATTCTGGAGTGACTTATTCACTATCGGTGTTCAGGAGGATTCTGGAGAGACTTATTCACTATCGGTGTACAGGTAGATTCTGGAGTGACTTATTCACTATCGGTGTACAGGTGGAATTTGGAGTGACTTATTCACTATCGGTGTACAGGTGGATTCTGGAGTGACTTATTCACTATCGGTGTACAGGGGGATTCTGGAGTGACTTATTCACTACCGGTGTACAGGAGGATTCTGGAGTGACTTATTCACTATCGGTGTGCAGGAGGATTCTGCAGTGACTTATTCACTATCGGTGTGCAGGAGGATTCTGAAGTGACTTATTCACTATCGGTGTACAGGAGGATTCTGGAGTGACTTATTCACTATCGGGGTACAGGTGGATTCTGGAGTGACTTATTCACTATCGGTGTACAGGAGGATTCTGGAGTGACTTATTCACTATCGGTGTGCAGGAGGATTCTGCAGTGACTTATTCACTATCGGTGTACAGGAGGATTCTGGAGTGACTTATTCACTATCGGGGTACAGGTGGATTCTGGAGTGACTTATTCACTATCGGTGTACAGGAGGATTCTGAAGTGACTTATTCACTATCGGTGTACAGGAGGATTCTGGAGTGACTTATTCACTATCGGTGTTCAGGAGGATTCTGGAGTGACTTATTCACTATCGGTGTACAGGAGGATTCTGGAGTGACTTATTCACTATCGGTGTACAGGAGGATTCTGGAGTGACTTATTCGCTATCGATGTACTGGTGGATTCTGGAGTGACTTATTCGCTATCGGTGTGCAGGTGGATTCTGGAGTGACTTATTCACTATCGGTGTACAGGTGGATTCTGGAGTGAC
This sequence comes from Phyllobates terribilis, assembly GCF_046119375.1. NCBI lineage: Eukaryota > Metazoa > Chordata > Amphibia > Anura > Dendrobatidae > Phyllobates > Phyllobates terribilis. Next base: position 293,013 of record NW_027363722.1, read on the forward strand.
TTATTCACTATCGGTGTACAGGTGGATTCTGGAGTGACTTATTCACTATTGGTGTACAGGTGGATTCTGGAGCGACTTATTCACTATCGGTGTACAGGTGGATTCTGGAGTGACTTATTCACTATCGGTGTACAGGTGGATTCTGGAGCGACTTATTCACTAACGGTGTACAGGGGGATTCTGGAGTAACTTATTCACTATTGGTGTACAGGTGGATTCTGGAGCGACTTATTCACTATCGGTGTACAGGTGGATTCTGGAGCGACTTATTCACTATCGGTGTACAGGAGGATTCTGGAGCGACTTATTCACTATCGGTGTACAGGTAGATTCAGGAGTGACTTATTCACTATCGGTGTACAGGTGGATTCTGGAGTGACTTATTCACTATCGGTGTACAGGTGGATTCAGGAGTGACTTATTCACTATCGGTGTACAGGTGGATTCTGGAGTGACTTATTCACTATCGGTGTACAGGAGGATTCTGGAGTGACTTATTCACTATCGGTTTACAGGTGGATTCTGGAGTGACTTATTCACTATCGGTGTACAGGTGGATTCAGGAGTGACTTATTCACTATCGGTGTACAGGTGGATTCTGGAGTGACTTATTCACTATCGGTGTACAGGTGGAATTTGGAGTGACTTATTCACTATCGGTGTACAGGTGGATTCTGGAGTGACTTATTCACTATCGGTGTACAGGGGGATTCTGGAGTGACTTATTCACTATCGGTGTACAGGAGGATTCTGGAGTGACTTATTCACTATCGGTGTGTAGGAGGATTCTGCAGTGACTTATTCACTATCGGTGTGCAGGAGGATTCTGAAGTGACTTATTCACTATCGGTGTACAGGAGGATTCTGGAGTGACTTATTCACTATCGGGGTACAGGTGGATTCTGGAGTGACTTATTCACTATCGGTGTACAGGAGGATTCTGGAGTGACTTATTCACTATCGGTGTGCAGGAGGATTCTGCAGTGACTTATTCACTATCGGTGTACAGGAGGATTATGGAGTGACTTATTCACTATCGGGGTACAGGTGGATTCTAGAGTGACTTATTCACTATCGGTGTACAGGAGGATTCTGAAGTGACTTATTCACTATCGGTGTACAGGAGGATTCTGGAGTGACTTATTCACTATCGGTGTACAGGTGGATTCTGGAGTGACTTATTCACTATCGGTGTACAGGTGGATTCTGGAGTGACTTATTCACTATCGGTGTTCAGGAGGATTCTGGAGTGACTTATTCACTATCGGTGTACAGGAGGATTCTGGAGTGACTTATTCACTATCGGTGTACAGGAGGATTCTGGAGTGACTTATTCACTATCGGTGTTCAGGAGGATTCTGGAGTGACTTATTCACTATCGGTGTACAGGAGGATTCTGGAGTGACTTATTCACTATCGGTGTACAGGAGGATTCTGGAGTGACTTATTCACTATCGGTGTACAGGTGGATTCTGGAGTGACTTATTCACTATCGGTGTACAGGTGGATTCTGAAGTGACTTATTCACTATCGGTGTACAGGTGGATTCTGGAGTGGCTTATTCACTATCGGTGTACAGGTGGATTCAGGAGTGACTTATTCACTATCGGTGTACAGGTGGATTCTGGAGTGACTTATTCACTATCGGTGTACAGGTGGATTCTGGAGTGACGTATTCACTATCGGTGTACAGGAGGATTCTGGAGTGACTTATTCACTATCGGTGTACAGGTGGATTCTGGAGTGACTTATTCACTATTGGTGTACAGGTGGATTCTGGAGTGACTTATTCACTATCGATGTACAGGAGGATTCTGGAGTGACTTATTCACTATCGGTGTACAGGTGGATTCTGGAGTGACTTATTCACTATTGGTGTACAGGTGGATTCTGGAGTGACTTATTCACTATCGGTGTACAGGAGGATTCTGGAGTGACTTATTCACTATCGGTGTACAGGTGGATTCTGAAGTGACTTATTCACTATCGGTGTACAGGTGGATTCTGGAGTGGCTTATTCATATCGGTGTACAGGTGGATTCTGGAGTGACTTATTCACTATCGGTGTACAGGTGGATTCTGGAGTGACTTATTCACTATCGGTGTTCAGGAGGATTCTGGAGTGACTTATTCACTATCGGTGTACAGGAGGATTCTGGAGTGACTTATTCACTATCGGTGTACAGGAGGATTCTGGAGTGACTTATTCGCTATCGGTGTACTGGTGGATTCTGGAGTGACTTATTCGCTATCGTTGTACAGGTGGATTCTGGAGTGACTTATTCGCTATCGGTGTACAGGTGGATTCTGGAGTGACTTATTCACTATCGGTGTACAGGTGGATTCTGGAGTGACTTATTCACTATTGGTGTACAGGTGGATTCTGGAGCGACTTATTCACTATCGGTGTACAGGTGGATTCTGGAGTGACTTATTCACTATCGGTGTACAGGTGGATTCTGGAGCGACTTATTCACTAACGGTGTACAGGGGGATTCTGGAGTAACTTATTCACTATTGGTGTACAGGTGGATTCTGGAGCGACTTATTCACTATCGGTGTACAGGTGGATTCTGGAGCGACTTATTCACTATCGGTGTACAGGAGGATTCTGGAGCGACTTATTCACTATCGGTGTACAGGTAGATTCAGGAGTGACTTATTCACTATCGGTGTACAGGTGGATTCTGGAGTGACTTATTCACTATCGGTGTACAGGTGGATTCAGGAGTGACTTATTCACTATCGGTGTACAGGTGGATTCTGGAGTGACTTATTCACTATCGGTGTACAGGAGGATTCTGGAGTGACTTATTCACTATCGGTTTACAGGTGGATTCTGGAGTGACTTATTCACTATCGGTGTACAGGTGGATTCAGGAGTGACTTATTCACTATCGGTGTACAGGTGGATTCTGGAGTGACTTATTCACTATCGGTGTACAGGTGGAATTTGGAGTGACTTATTCACTATCGGTGTACAGGTGGATTCTGGAGTGACTTATTCACTATCGGTGTACAGGGGGATTCTGGAGTGACTTATTCACTATCGGTGTACAGGAGGATTCTGGAGTGACTTATTCACTATCGGTGTGTAGGAGGATTCTGCAGTGACTTATTCACTATCGGTGTGCAGGAGGATTCTGAAGTGACTTATTCACTATCGGTGTACAGGTGGATTCTGGAGTGACTTATTCACTATCGGGGTACAGGTGGATTCTGGAGTGACTTATTCACTATCGGTGTACAGGAGGATTCTGGAGTGACTTATTCACTATCGGTGTGCAGGAGGATTCTGCAGTGACTTATTCACTATCGGTGTACAGGAGGATTATGGAGTGACTTATTCACTATCGGGGTACAGGTGGATTCTAGAGTGACTTATTCACTATCGGTGTACAGGAGGATTCTGAAGTGACTTATTCACTATCGGTGTACAGGAGGATTCTGGAGTGACTTATTCACTATCGGTGTACAGGTGGATTCTGGAGTGACTTATTCACTATCGGTGTACAGGTGGATTCTGGAGTGACTTATTCACTATCGGTGTTCAGGAGGATTCTGGAGTGACTTATTCACTATCAGTGTACAGGAGGATTCTGGAGTGACTTATTCACTATCGGTGTACAGGAGGATTCTGGAGTGACTTATTCACTATCGGTGTTCAGGAGGATTCTGGAGTGACTTATTCACTATCGGTGTACAGGAGGATTCTGGAGTGACTTATTCACTATCGGTGTACAGGAGGATTCTGGAGTGACTTATTCACTATCGGTGTACAGGTGGATTCTGGAGTGACTTATTCACTATCGGTGTACAGGTGGATTCTGAAGTGACTTATTCACTATCGGTGTACAGGTGGATTCTGGAGTGGCTTATTCACTATCGGTGTACAGGTGGATTCAGGAGTGACTTATTCACTATCGGTGTACAAGTGGATTCTGGAGTGACTTATTCACTATCGGTGTACAGGTGGATTCTGGAGTGACGTATTCACTATCGGTGTACAGGAGGATTCTGGAGTGACTTATTCACTATCGGTGTACAGGTGGATTCTGGAGTGACTTATTCACTATTGGTGTACAGGTGGATTCTGGAGTGACTTATTCACTATCGATGTACAGGAGGATTCTGGAGTGACTTATTCACTATCGGTGTACAGGTGGATTCTGGAGTGACTTATTCACTATTGGTGTACAGGTGGATTCTGGAGTGACTTATTCACTATCGGTGTACAGGAGGATTCTGGAGTGACTTATTCACTATCGGTGTACAGGTGGATTCTGAAGTGACTTATTCACTATCGGTGTACAGGTGGATTCTGGAGTGGCTTATTCATATCGGTGTACAGGTGGATTCTGGAGTGACTTATTCACTATCGGTGTACAGGTGGATTCTGGAGTGACTTATTCACTATCGGTGTTCAGGAGGATTCTGGAGTGACTTATTCACTATCGGTGTACAGGAGGATTCTGGAGTGACTTATTCACTATCGGTGTACAGGAGGATTCTGAAGTGACTTATTCACTATCGGTGTACAGGAGGATTCTGGAGTGACTTATTCGCTATCGGTGTACTGGTGGATTCTGGAGTGACTTATTCGCTATCGTTGTACAGGTGGATTCTGGAGTGACTTATTCGCTATCGGTGTACAGGTGGATTCTGGAGTGACTTATTCACTATCGGTGTACAGGTGGATTCTGGAGTGACTTATTCACTATTGGTGTACAGGTGGATTCTGGAGCGACTTATTCACTATCGGTGTACAGGTGGATTCTGGAGTGACTTATTCACTATCGGTGTACAGGTGGATTCTGGAGCGACTTATTCACTAACGGTGTACAGGGGGATTCTGGAGTAACTTATTCACTATTGGTGTACAGGTGGATTCTGGAGCGACTTATTCACTATCGGTGTACAGGTGGATTCTGGAGCGACTTATTCACTATCGGTGTACAGGAGGATTCTGGAGCGACTTATTCACTATCGGTGTACAGGTAGATTCAGGAGTGACTTATTCACTATCGGTGTACAGGTGGATTCTGGAGTGACTTATTCACTATCGGTGTACAGGTGGATTCAGGAGTGACTTATTCACTATCGGTGTACAGGTGGATTCTGGAGTGACTTATTCACTATCGGTGTACAGGAGGATTCTGGAGTGACTTATTCACTATCGGTTTACAGGTGGATTCTGGAGTGACTTATTCACTATCGGTGTACAGGTGGATTCAGGAGTGACTTATTCACTATCGGTGTACAGGTGGATTCTGGAGTGACTTATTCACTATCGGTGTACAGGTGGAATTTGGAGTGACTTATTCACTATCGGTGTACAGGTGGATTCTGGAGTGACTTATTCACTATCGGTGTACAGGGGGATTCTGGAGTGACTTATTCACTATCGGTGTACAGGAGGATTCTGGAGTGACTTATTCACTATCGGTGTGTAGGAGGATTCTGCAGTGACTTATTCACTATCGGTGTGCAGGAGGATTCTGAAGTGACTTATTCACTATCGGTGTACAGGAGGATTCTGGAGTGACTTATTCACTATCGGGGTACAGGTGGATTCTGGAGTGACTTATTCACTATCGGTGTACAGGAGGATTCTGGAGTGACTTATTCACTATCGGTGTGCAGGAGGATTCTGCAGTGACTTATTCACTATCGGTGTACAGGAGGATTCTGGAGTGACTTATTCACTATCGGGGTACAGGTGGATTCTAGAGTGACTTATTCACTATCGGTGTACAGGAGGATTCTGAAGTGACTTATTCACTATCGGTGTACAGGAGGATTCTGGAGTGACTTATTCACTATCGGTGTACAGGTGGATTCTGGAGTGACTTATTCACTATCGGTGTACAGGTGGATTCTGGAGTGACTTATTCACTATCGGTGTTCAGGAGGATTCTGGAGTGACTTATTCACTATCGGTGTACAGGAGGATTCTGGAGTGACTTATTCACTATCGGTGTACAGGAGGATTCTGGAGTGACTTATTCACTATCGGTGTTCAGGAGGATTCTGGAGTGACTTATTCACTATCGGTGTACAGGAGGATTCTGGAGTGACTTATTCACTATCGGTGTACAGGAGGATTCTGGAGTGACTTATTCACTATCGGTGTACAGGTGGATTCTGGAGTGACTTATTCACTATCGGTGTACAGGTGGATTCTGAAGTGACTTATTCACTATCGGTGTACAGGTGGATTCTGGAGTGGCTTATTCACTATCGGTGTACAGGTGGATTCAGGAGTGACTTATTCACTATCGGTGTACAGGTGGATTCTGGAGTGACTTATTCACTATCGGTGTACAGGTGGATTCTGGAGTGACGTATTCACTATCGGTGTACAGGAGGATTCTGGAGTGACTTATTCACTATCGGTGTACAGGTGGATTCTGGAGTGACTTATTCACTATTGGTGTACAGGTGGATTCTGGAGTGACTTATTCACTATCGATGTACAGGAGGATTCTGGAGTGACTTATTCACTATCGGTGTACAGGTGGATTCTGGAGTGACTTATTCACTATTGGTGTACAGGTGGATTCTGGAGTGACTTATTCACTATCGGTGTACAGGAGGATTCTGGAGTGACTTATTCACTATCGGTGTACAGGTGGATTCTGAAGTGACTTATTCACTATCGGTGTACAGGTGGATTCTGGAGTGGCTTATTCATATCGGTGTACAGGTGGATTCTGGAGTGACTTATTCACTATCGGTGTACAGGTGGATTCTGGAGTGACTTATTCACTATCGGTGTTCAGGAGGATTCTGGAGTGACTTATTCACTATCGGTGTACAGGAGGATTCTGGAGTGACTTATTCACTATCGGTGTACAGGAGGATTCTGAAGTGACTTATTCACTATCGGTGTACAGGAGGATTCTGGAGTGACTTATTCGCTATCGGTGTACTGGTGGATTCTGGAGTGACTTATTCGCTATCGTTGTACAGGTGGATTCTGGAGTGACTTATTCGCTATCGGTGTACAGGAGGATTCTGGAGTGCCTTATTTTCTATCGGTGTACAGGTGGATTCTGGAGTGACTTATTCGCTATCGGTGTACAGGTGGATTCTGGAGTGACTCATTCACTATCGGTGTACAGGAGGATTCTGGAGTGACTTATTCACTATCGGTGTACAGGTGGATTCTGGAGTGACTTATTCACTATCGGTGTACAGGTGGATTCTGGAGTGACTTATTCACTATCGGTGTACAGGAGGATTCTGGAGTGACTTATTCGCTATCGATGTACTGGTGGATTCTGGAGTGACTTATTCGCTATCGGTGTACAGGTGTATTCTGGAGTGACTTATTCACTATCGGTGTACAGGTGGATTCTGGAGTGACTTATTCACTATCGGTGTACAGGTGGATTCTGGAGTGACTTATTCACTATTGGTGTACAGGTGGATTCTGGAGCGACTTATTCACTATCGGTGTACAGGTGGATTCTGGAGTGACTTATTCACTATCGGTGTACAGGTGGATTCTGGAGCGACTTATTCACTAACGGTGTACAGGGGGATTCTGGAGTAACTTATTCACTATTGGTGTACAGGTGGATTCTGGAGCGACTTATTCACTATCGGTGTACAGGTGGATTCTGGAGCGACTTATTCACTATCGGTGTACAGGAGGATTCTGGAGCGACTTATTCACTATCGGTGTACAGGTAGATTCAGGAGTGACTTATTCACTATCGGTGTACAGGTGGATTCTGGAGTGGCTTATTCATATCGGTGTACAGGTGGATTCTGGAGTGACTTATTCACTATCGGTGTACAGGTGGATTCTGGAGTGACTTATTCACTATCGATGTACAGGTGGATTCTGGAGTGACTTATTCACTATTGGTGTACAGGTGGATTCTGGAGCGACTTATTCACTATCGGTGTACAGGTGGATTCTGGAGTGACTTATTCACTATCGGTGTACAGGTGGATTCTGGAGCGACTTATTCACTAACGGTGTACAGGGGGATTCTGGAGTAACTTATTCACTATTGGTGTACAGGTGGATTCTGGAGCGACTTATTCACTATCGGTGTACAGGTGGATTCTGGAGCGACTTATTCACTATCGGTGTACAGGAGGATTCTGGAGCGACTTATTCACTATCGGTGTACAGGTAGATTCAGGAGTGACTTATTCACTATCGGTGTACAGGTGGATTCTGGAGTGACTTATTCACTATCGGTGTACAGGTGGATTCAGGAGTGACTTATTCAATATCGGTGTACAGGTGGATTCTGGAGTGACTTTTTCACTATCGGTGTACAGGAGGATTCTGGAGTGACTTATTCACTATCGGTTTACAGGTGGATTCTGGAGTGACTTATTCACTATCGGTGTACAGGTGGATTCTGGAGTGACTTATTCACTATCGATGTACAGGAGGATTCTGGAGTGACTTATTCACTATCGGTGTACAGGTGGATTCTGGAGTGACTTATTCACTATTGGTGTACAGGTGGATTCTGGAGTGACTTATTCACTATCGGTGTACAGGAGGATTCTGGAGTGACTTATTCACTATCGGTGTACAGGTGGATTCTGAAGTGACTTATTCACTATCGGTGTACAGGTGGATTCTGGAGTGGCTTATTCATATCGGTGTACAGGTGGATTCTGGAGTGACTTATTCACTATCGGTGTACAGGTGGATTCTGGAGTGACTTATTCACTATCGGTGTTCAGGAGGATTCTGGAGTGACTTATTCACTATCGGTGTACAGGAGGATTCTGGAGTGACTTATTCACTATCGGTGTACAGGAGGATTCTGAAGTGACTTATTCACTATCGGTGTACAGGAGGATTCTGGAGTGACTTATTCGCTATCGGTGTACTGGTGGATTCTGGAGTGACTTATTCGCTATCGTTGTACAGGTGGATTCTGGAGTGACTTATTCGCTATCGGTGTACAGGAGGATTCTGGAGTGCCTTATTTTCTATCGGTGTACAGGTGGATTCTGGAGTGACTTATTCGCTATCGGTGTACAGGTGGATTCTGGAGTGACTCATTCACTATCGGTGTACAGGAGGATTCTGGAGTGACTTATTCACTATCGGTGTACAGGTGGATTCTGGAGTGACTTATTCACTATCGGTGTACAGGTGGATTCTGGAGTGACTTATTCACTATCGGTGTACAGGAGGATTCTGGAGTGACTTATTCGCTATCGATGTACTGGTGGATTCTGGAGTGACTTATTCGCTATCGGTGTACAGGTGGATTCTGGAGTGACTTATTCACTATCGGTGTACAGGTGGATTCTGGAGTGACTTATTCACTATCGGTGTACAGGTGGATTCTGGAGTGACTTATTCACTATTGGTGTACAGGTGGATTCTGGAGCGACTTATTCACTATCGGTGTACAGGTGGATTCTGGAGTGACTTATTCACTATCGGTGTACAGGTGGATTCTGGAGCGACTTATTCACTAACGGTGTACAGGGGGATTCTGGAGTAACTTATTCACTATTGGTGTACAGGTGGATTCTGGAGCGACTTATTCACTATCGGTGTACAGGTGGATTCTGGAGCGACTTATTCACTATCGGTGTACAGAAGGATTCTGGAGCGACTTATTCACTATCGGTGTACAGGTAGATTCAGGAGTGACTTATTCACTATCGGTGTACAGGTGGATTCTGGAGTGGCTTATTCATATCGGTGTACAGGTGGATTCTGGAGTGACTTATTCACTATCGGTGTACAGGTGGATTCTGGAGTGACTTATTCACTATCGGTGTACAGGTGGATTCTGGAGTGACTTATTCACTATTGGTGTACAGGTGGATTCTGGAGCGACTTATTCACTATCGGTGTACAGGTGGATTCTGGAGTGACTTATTCACTATCGGTGTACAGGTGGATTCTGGAGCGACTTATTCACTAACGGTGTACAGGGGGATTCTGGAGTAACTTATTCACTATTGGTGTACAGGTGGATTCTGGAGCGACTTATTCACTATCGGTGTACAGGTGGATTCTGGAGCGACTTATTCACTATCGGTGTACAGGAGGATTCTGGAGCGACTTATTCACTATCGGTGTACAGGTAGATTCAGGAGTGACTTATTCACTATCGGTGTACAGGTGGATTCTGGAGTGACTTATTCACTATCGGTGTACAGGTGGATTCAGGAGTGACTTATTCACTATCGGTGTACAGGTGGATTCTGGAGTGACTTATTCACTATCGGTGTACAGGAGGATTCTGGAGTGACTTATTCACTATCGGTTTACAGGTGGATTCTGGAGTGACTTATTCACTATCGGTGTACAGGTGGATTCAGGAGTGACTTATTCACTATCGGTGTACAGGTGGATTCTGGAGTGACTTATTCACTATCGGTGTACAGGTGGAATTTGGAGTGACTTATTCACTATCGGTGTACAGGTGGATTCTGGAGTGACTTATTCACTATCGGTGTACAGGGGGATTCTGGAGTGACTTATTCACTATCGGTGTACAGGAGGATTCTGGAGTGACTTATTCACTATCGGTGTGTAGGAGGATTCTGCAGTGACTTATTCACTATCGGTGTGCAGGAGGATTCTGAAGTGACTTATTCACTATCGGTGTACAGGAGGATTCTGGAGTGACTTATTCACTATCGGGGTACAGGTGGATTCTGGAGTGACTTATTCACTATCGGTGTGCAGGAGGATTCTGCAGTGACTTATTCACTATCGGTGTACAGGAGGATTCTGGAGTGACTTATTCACTATCGGGGTACAGGTGGATTCTAGAGTGACTTATTCACTATCGGTGTACAGGAGGATTCTGAAGTGACTTATTCACTATCGGTGTACAGGAGGATTCTGGAGTGACTTATTCACTATCGGTGTACAGGTGGATTCTGGAGTGACTTATTCACTATCGGTGTACAGGTGGATTCTGGAGTGACTTATTCACTATCGGTGTTCAGGAGGATTCTGGAGTGACTTATTCACTATCGGTGTACAGGAGGATTCTGGAGTGACTTATTCACTATCGGTGTACAGGAGGATTCTGGAGTGACTTATTCACTATCGGTGTTCAGGAGGATTCTGGAGTGACTTATTCACTATCGGTGTACAGGAGGATTCTGGAGTGACTTATTCACTATCGGTGTACAGGAGGATTCTGGAGTGACTTATTCACTATCGGTGTACAGGTGGATTCAGGAGTGACTTATTCACTATCGGTGTACAGGTGGATTCTGGAGTGACTTATTCACTATCGGTGTACAGGAGGATTCTGGAGTGACTTATTCACTATCGGTTTACAGGTGGATTCTGGAGTGACTTATTCACTATCGGTGTACAGGTGGATTCAGGAGTGACTTATTCACTATCGGTGTACAGGTGGATTCTGGAGTGACTTATTCACTATCGGTGTACAGGTGGAATTTGGAGTGACTTATTCACTATCGGTGTACAGGTGGATTCTGGAGTGACTTATTCACTATCGGTGTACAGGGGGATTCTGGAGTGACTTATTCACTATCGGTGTACAGGAGGATTCTGGAGTGACTTATTCACTATCGGTGTGTAGGAGGATTCTGCAGTGACTTATTCACTATCGGTGTGCAGGAGGATTCTGAAGTGACTTATTCACTATCGGTGTACAGGAGGATTCTGGAGTGACTTATTCACTATCGGGGTACAGGTGGATTCTGGAGTGACTTATTCACTATCGGTGTGCAGGAGGATTCTGCAGTGACTTATTCACTATCGGTGTACAGGAGGATTCTGGAGTGACTTATTCACTATCGGGGTACAGGTGGATTCTAGAGTGACTTATTCACTATCGGTGTACAGGAGGATTCTGAAGTGACTTATTCACTATCGGTGTACAGGAGGATTCTGGAGTGACTTATTCACTATCGGTGTACAGGTGGATTCTGGAGTGACTTATTCACTATCGGTGTACAGGTGGATTCTGGAGTGACTTATTCACTATCGGTGTTCAGGAGGATTCTGGAGTGACTTATTCACTATCGGTGTACAGGAGGATTCTGGAGTGACTTATTCACTATCGGTGTACAGGAGGATTCTGGAGTGACTTATTCACTATCGGTGTTCAGGAGGATTCTGGAGTGACTTATTCACTATCGGTGTACAGGAGGATTCTGGAGTGACTTATTCACTATCGGTGTACAGGAGGATTCTGGAGTGACTTATTCACTATCGGTGTTCAGGAGGATTCTGGAGTGACTTATTCACTATCGGTGTACAGGAGGATTCTGGAGTGACTTATTCACTATCGGTGTACAGGAGGATTCTGGAGTGACTTATTCACTATCGGTGTACAGGTGGATTCTGGAGTGACTTATTCACTATCGGTGTACAGGTGGATTCTGAAGTGACTTATTCACTATCGGTGTACAGGTGGATTCTGGAGTGGCTTATTCACTATCGGTGTACAGGTGGATTCAGGAGTGACTTATTCACTATCGGTGTACAGGTGGATTCTGGAGTGACTTATTCACTATCGGTGTACAGGTGGATTCTGGAGTGACGTATTCACTATCGGTGTACAGGAGGATTCTGGAGTGACTTATTCACTATCGGTGTACAGGTGGATTCTGGAGTGACTTATTCACTATTGGTGTACAGGTGGATTCTGGAGTGACTTATTCACTATCCATGTACAGGAGGATTCTGGAGTGACTTATTCACTATCGGTGTACAGGTGGATTCTGGAGTGACTTATTCACTATTGGTGTACAGGTGGATTCTGGAGTGACTTATTCACTATCGGTGTACAGGAGGATTCTGGAGTGACTTATTCACTATCGGTGTACAGGTGGATTCTGAAGTGACTTATTCACTATCGGTGTACAGGTGGATTCTGGAGTGGCTTATTCATATCGGTGTACAGGTGGATTCTGGAGTGACTTATTCACTATCGGTGTACAGGTGGATTCTGGAGTGACTTATTCACTATCGGTGTTCAGGAGGATTCTGGAGTGACTTATTCACTATCGGTGTACAGGAGGATTCTGGAGTGACTTATTCACTATCGGTGTACAGGAGGATTCTGAAGTGACTTATTCACTATCGGTGTACAGGAGGATTCTGGAGTGACTTATTCGCTATCGGTGTACTGGTGGATTCTGGAGTGACTTATTCGCTATCGGTGTACAGGTGGATTCTGGAGTGACTTATTCGCTATCGGTGTACAGGAGGATTCTGGAGTGCCTTATTTTCTATCGGTGTACAGGTGGATTCTGGAGTGACTTATTCGCTATCGGTGTACAGGTGGATTCTGGAGTGACTCATTCACTATCGGTGTACAGGAGGATTCTGGAGTGACTTATTCACTATCGGTGTACAGGTGGATTCTGGAGTGACTTATTCACTATCGGTGTACAGGTGGATTCTGGAGTGACTTATTCACTATCGGTGTACAGGAGGATTCTGGAGTGACTTATTCGCTATCGATGTACTGGTGGATTCTGGAGTGACTTATTCGCTATCGGTGTACAGGTGGATTCTGGAGTGACTTATTCACTATCGGTGTACAGGTGGATTCTGGAGTGACTTATTCACTATCGGTGTACAGGTGGATTCTGGAGTGACTTATTCACTATTGGTGTACAGGTGGATTCTGGAGCGACTTATTCACTATCGGTGTACAGGTGGATTCTGGAGTGACTTATTCACTATCGGTGTACAGGTGGATTCTGGAGCGACTTATTCACTAACGGTGTACAGGGGGATTCTGGAGTAACTTATTCACTATTGGTGTACAGGTGGATTCTGGAGCGACTTATTCCCTATCGGTGTACAGGTGGATTCTGGAGCGACTTATTCACTATCGGTGTACAGGAGGATTCTGGAGCGACTTATTCACTATCGGTGTACAGGTAGATTCAGGAGTGACTTATTCACTATCGGTGTACAGGTGGATTCTGGAGTGGCTTATTCATATCGGTGTACAGGTGGATTCTGGAGTGACTTATTCACTATCGGTGTACAGGTGGATTCTGGAGTGACTTATTCACTATCGGTGTTCAGGAGGATTCTGGAGTGACTTATTCACTATCGGTGTACAGGAGGATTCTGGAGTGACTTATTCACTATCGGTGTACAGGAGGATTCTGAAGTGACTTATTCACTATCGGTGTACAGGAGGATTCTGGAGTGACTTATTCGCTATCGGTGTACTGGTGGATTCTGGAGTGACTTATTCGCTATCGGTGTACAGGTGGATTCTGGAGTGACTTATTCGCTATCGGTGTACAGGAGGATTCTGGAGTGCCTTATTCGCTATCGGTGTACAGGTGGATTCTGGAGTGACTTATTCGCTATCGGTGTACAGGTGGATTCTGGAGTGACTCATTCACTATCGGTGTACAGGAGGATTCTGGAGTGACTTATTCACTATCGGTGTACAGGTGGATTCTGGAGTGACTTATTCACTATCGGTGTACAGGTGGATTCTGGAGTGACTTATTCACTATCGGTGTACAGGAGGATTCTGGAGTGACTTATTCGCTATCGATGTACTGGTGGATTCTGGAGTGACTTATTCGCTATCGGTGTACAGGTGGATTCTGGAGTGACTTATTCACTATCGGTGTACAGGTGGATTCTGGAGTGACTTATTCACTATCGGTGTACAGGTGGATTCTGGAGTGACTTATTCACTATTGGTGTACAGGTGGATTCTGGAGCGACTTATTCACTATCGGTGTACAGGTGGATTCTGGAGTGACTTATTCACTATCGGTGTACAGGTGGATTCTGGAGCGACTTATTCACTAACGGTGTACAGGGGGATTCTGGAGTAACTTATTCACTATTGGTGTACAGGTGGATTCTGGAGCGACTTATTCACTATCGGTGTACAGGTGGATTCTGGAGCGACTTATTCACTATCGGTGTACAGGAGGATTCTGGAGCGACTTATTCACTATCAGTGTACAGGTAGATTCAGGAGTGACTTATTCACTATCGGTGTACAGGTGGATTCTGGAGTGACTTATTCACTATCGGTGTACAGGTGGATTCAGGAGTGACTTATTCACTATTGGTGTACAGGTGGATTCTGGAGTGACTTATTCACTATCGGTGTACAGGAGGATTCTGGAGTGACTTATTCACTATCGGTGTACAGGTGGATTCTGGAGTGACTTATTCACTATCGGTGTACAGGTGGATTCAGGAGTGACTTATTCACTATCGGTGTACAGGTGGATTCTGGAGTGACTTATTCACTATCGGTGTACAGGTGGAATCTGGAGTGACTTATTCACTATCGGTGTACAGGTGGATTCTGGAGTGACTTATTCACTATCGGTGTACAGGGGGATTCTGGAGTGACTTATTCACTATCGGTGTACAGGAGGATTCTGGAGTGACTTATTCACTATCGGTGTGCAGGAGGATTCTGCAGTGACTTATTCACTATCGGTGTGCAGGAGGATTCTGAAGTGACTTATTCACTATCGGTGTACAGGAGGATTCTGGAGTGACTTATTCACTATCGGGGTACAGGTGGATTCTGGAGTGACTTATTCACTATCGGTGTACAGGAGGATTCTGGAGTGACTTATTCACTATCGGTGTGCAGGAGGATTCTGCAGTGACTTATTCACTATCGGTGTACAGGTGGATTCTGCAGTGTCTTATTCACTATCGGTGTACAGGTGGATTCTTCAGTGACTTATTCACTATCGGTGTACAGGAGGATTCTGGAGTGACTTATTCACTATCGGTGTACAGGAGGAATCTGAAGTGACTTATTCACTTTCGGTGTACAGGTCTATTCTGCAGTGACTTATTCACTATCGGTGTACAGGAGGATTCTGGATTGACTTATTCACTATCGGTGTACAGGAGGATTCTGGAGTGACTTATTCACTATCGGTGTACAGGTGGATTCTGGAGTGACTTATTCACTATCGGTGTACAGGAGGATTCTGGATTGACTTATTAACTATCGGTGTACAGGTGGATTCTGGAGTGACTTATTCACTATCAGTGTACAGGTGGATTCTGGAGTGACTTATTCACTATCGGTGTACAGGAGGATTCTGGAGTGACTTATTCACTATCGGTGAACAGGTGGATTCTGGAGTGACTTATTCACTATCGGTGTACAGGTGGATTCTGGAGTGACTGATTCACTATTGGTGTACAGGTGGATTTTTCAGTGACTTATTCACTATCGGTGTACAGGAGGATTCTGGAGTGACTTATTCACTATCGGTGTACAGGTGGATTCTGGAGTGACTTATTCACTATCGGTGTACAGGTGGATTTTTCAGTGACTTATTCACTATCGGTGTACAGGAGGATTCTGGAGTGACTTATTCACTATCGGTGTACAGGTGGATTCTGGAGTGACTTATTATCTATCGGTGTACAGGTGGATTCTGGAGTGACTTATTCACTATCGGTGTACAGGAGGATTCTGGAGTGACTTATTCACTATCGGTGTACAGGAGGATTCTGGAGTGACTTATTCACTATCGGTGTACAGGTGGATTCTGGAGTGACTTATTCACTATCGGTGTACAGGAGGATTCTGGAGTGACTTATTCACTATCGGTGTACAGGAGGATTCTGGAGTGACTTATTCACTATCGGTGTACAGGAAGATTCTGGAGTGACTTATTCACTATCGGTGTACAGGTGGATTCTGGAGTGACTTATTCACTATCGGTGTACAGGAGGATTCTGGAGGGACTTATTCACTATCGGTGTACAGGTGGGTTCTGGAGTGACTTATTCACTATCGGTGTACAGGAGGATTCTGGAGGGACTTATTCACTATCGGTGTACAGGTGGATTCTGGAGTGACTTATTCACTATCGGTGTACAGGAGGATTCTGGAGTGACTTATTCACTATCGGTGTACAGGTGGATTCTGGAGTGACTTATTCACTATCGGTGTACAGGAGGATTCTGGAGGGACTTATTCACTATCGGTGTACAGGTGGGTTCTGGAGTGACTTATTCACTATCGGTGTACAGGAGGATTCTGGAGGGACTTATTCACTATCGGTGTACAGGTGGATTCTGGAGTGACTTATTCACTATTGGTGTACAGGTGGATTCTGGAGTGACTTATTCACTATCGGTGTACAGGAGGATTCCGGAGTGACTTATTCACTATCGGTGTACAGGTGGATTCTGGAGTGACTTATTCACTATCGGTGTACAGGAGGATTCTGGAGGGACTTATTCACTATCGGTGTACAGGTGGGTTCTGGAGTGACTTATTCACTATCGGTGTACAGGAGGATTCTGGAGTGACTTATTCACTATCGGTGTACAGGTGGATTCTGGAGTGACTTATTCACTATTGGTGTACAGGTGGATTCTGGAGTGACTTATTCACTATCGGTGTACAGGAGGATTCCGGAGTGACTTATTCACTATCGGTGTACAGATGGATTCTGGAATGACTTATTCACTATTGGTGTACAGGTGGATTCTGGAGTGACTTATTCACTATCGGTGTACAGGAGGATTCTGGAGTGACTTATTCACTATCGGTATACAGGTGGATTCTGAAGTGACTTATTCATTATCGGTGTACAGGTGGATTCTGGAGTGGCTTATTCATATCGGTGTACAGGTGGATTCTGGAGTGACTTATTCACTATCGGTGTACAGGTGGATTCTGGAGTGACTTATTCACTATCGGTGTTCAGGAGGATTCTGGAGTGACTTATTCACTATCGGTGTACAGGAGAATTCTGGAGTGACTTATTCACTATCGGTGTACAGGAGGATTCTGAAGTGACTTATTCACTATCGGTGTACAGGAGGATTCTGGAGTGACTTATTCGCTATCGGTGTACTGGTGGATTCTGGAGTGACTTATTCGCTATCGGTGTACAGGTGGATTCTGGAGTGACTTATTCGCTATCGGTGTACAGGAGGATTCTGGAGTGCCTTATTCGCTATCGGTGTACAGGTGGATTCTGGAGTGACTTATTCGCTATCGGTGTACAGGTGGATTCTGGAGTGACTCATTCACTATCGGTGTACAGGAGGATTCTGGAGTGACTTATTCACTATCGGTGTACAGGTGGATTCTGGAGTGACTTATTCACTATCGGTGTACAGGTGGATTCTGGAGTGACTTATTCACTATCGGTGTACAGGAGGATTCTGGAGTGTCTTATTCGCTATCGATGTACTGGTGGATTCTGGAGTGACTTATTCGCTATCGGTGTACAGGTGGATTCTGGAGTGACTTATTCACTATCGGTGTACAGGTGGATTCTGGAGTGACTTATTCACTATCAGTGTACAGGTGGATTCTGGAGTGACTTATTCACTATTGGTGTACAGGTGGATTCTGGAGCGACTTATTCACTATCGGTGTACAGGTGGATTCTGGAGTGACTTATTCACTATCGGTGTACAGGTGGATTCTGGAGCGACTTATTCACTAACGGTGTACAGGGGGATTCTGGAGTAACTTATTCACTATTGGTGTACAGGTGGATTCTGGAGTGACTTATTCACTATCGGTGTACAGGTGGATTCTGGAGCGACTTATTCACTATCGGTGTACAGGAAGATTCTGGAGCGACTTATTCACTATCGGTGTACAGGTAGATTCAGGAGTGACTTATTCACTATCGGTGTACAGGTGGATTCTGGAGTGACTTATTCACTATCGGTGTACAGGTGGATTCAGGAGTGACTTATTCACTATCGGTGTACAGGTGGATTCTGGAGTGACTTATTCACTATCGGTGTACAGGAGGATTCTGGAGTGACTTATTCACTATCGGTGTACAGGTGGATTCTGGAGTGACTTATTCACTATCGGTGTACAGGTGGATTCAGGAGTGACTTATTCACTATCGGTGTACAGGTGGATTCTGGAGTGACTTATTCACTATCGGTGTACAGGTGGAATCTGGAGTGACTTATTCACTATCGGTGTACAGGTGGATTCTGGAGTGACTTATTCACTATCGGTGTACAGGGGGATTCTGGAGTGACTTATTCACTATCGGTGTACAGGAGGATTCTGGAGTGACTTATTCACTATCGGTGTGCAGGAGGATTCTGCAGTGACTTATTCACTATCGGTGTGCAGGAGGATTCTGAAGTGACTTATTCACTATCGGTGTACAGGAGGATTCTGGAGTGACTTATTCACTATCGGGGTACAGGTGGATTCTGGAGTGACTTATTCACTATCGGTGTACAGGAGGATTCTGGAGTGACTTATTCACTATCGGTGTGCAGGAGGATTCTGCAGTGACTTATTCACTATCGGTGTACAGGTGGATTCTGCAGTGTCTTATTCACTATCGGTGTACAGGTGGATTCTTCAGTGACTTATTCACTATCGGTGTACAGGAGGATTCTGGAGTGACTTATTCACTATCGGTGTACAGGAGGATTCTGAAGTGACTTATTCGCTTTCGGTGTACAGGTCTATTCTGCAGTGACTTATTCACTATCGGTGTACAGGAGGATTCTGGATTGACTTATTCACTATCGGTGTACAGGAGGATTCTGGAGTGACTTATTCACTATCGGTGTACAGGTGGATTCTGGAGTGACTTATTCACTATCGGTGTACAGGAGGATTCTGGATTGACTTATTAACTATCGGTGTACAGGTGGATTCTGGAGTGACTTATTCACTATCGGTGTACAGGTGGATTCTGGAGTGACTTATTCACTATCGGTGTACAGGAGGATTCTGGAGTGACTTATTCACTATCGGTGTACAGGTGGATTCTGCAGTGACTTATTCACTATCGGTGTACAGGTGGATTCTGGAGTGACTGATTCACTATTGGTGTACAGGTGGATTTTTCAGTGACTTATTCACTATCGGTGTACAGGAGGATTCTGGAGTGACTTATTCACTATCGGTGTACAGGTGGATTCTGGAGTGACTTATTCACTATCGGTGTACAGGTGGATTTTTCAGTGACTTAATCACTATCGGTGTACAGGAGGATTCTGGAGTGACTTATTCACTATCGGTGTACAGGTGGATTCTGGAGTGACTTATTCACTATCGGTGTACAGGTGGATTCTGGAGTGACTTATTCACTATCGGTGTACAGGTGGATTCTGAAGTGACTTATTCACTATCGGTGTACAGGTGGATTCTGAAGTGACTTATTCACTATCGGTGTACAGGTGGATTCTGGAGTGACTTATTCACTATCGGTGTACAGGTGGATTCTGAAGTGACTTATTCACTATCGGTGTACAGGTGGATTCTGGAGTGACTTATTCACTATCGGTGTACAGGTGGATTCTGGAGTGACTTATTCACTATCGGTGTACAGGAGGATTCTGGAGTGACTTATTCACTATCGGTGTACAGGTGGATTCTGGAGTGACTTATTCACTATCGGTGTACAGGTGGATTTTTCAGTGACTTATTCACTATCGGTGTACAGGAGGATTCTGGAGTGACTTATTCACTATCGGTGTACAGGAGGATTCTGAAGTGACTTATTCGCTTTCGGTGTACAGGTCTATTCTGCAGTGACTTATTCACTATCGGTGTACAGGAGGATTCTGGATTGACTTATTCACTATCGGTGTACAGGAGGATTCTGGAGTGACTTATTCACTATCGGTGTACAGGTGGATTCTGGAGTGACTTATTCACTATCGGTGTACAGGAGGATTCTGGATTGACTTATTAACTATCGGTGTACAGGTGGATTCTGGAGTGACTTATTCACTATCGGTGTACAGGTGGATTCTGGAGTGACTTATTCACTATCGGTGTACAGGAGGATTCTGGAGTGACTTATTCACTATCGGTGTACAGGTGGATTCTGCAGTGACTTATTCACTATCGGTGTACAGGTGGATTCTGGAGTGACTGATTCACTATCGGTGTACAGGTGGATTTTTCAGTGACTTATTCACTATCGGTGTACAGGAGGATTCTGGAGTGACTTATTCACTATCGGTGTACAGGTGGATTCTGGAGTGACTTATTCACTATCGGTGTACAGGTGGATTTTTCAGTGACTTAATCACTATCGGTGTACAGGAGGATTCTGGAGTGACTTATTCACTATCGGTGTACAGGTGGATTCTGGAGTGACTTATTCACTATCGGTGTACAGGTGGATTCTGGAGTGACTTATTCACTATCGGTGTACAGGTGGATTCTGAAGTGACTTATTCACTATCCGTGTACAGGTGGATTCTGAAGTGACTTATTCACTATCGGTGTACAGGTGGATTCTGGAGTGACTTATTCACTATCGGTGTACAGGTGGATTCTGAAGTGACTTATTCACTATCGGTGTACAGGTGGATTCTGGAGTGACTTATTCACTATCGGTGTACAGGTGGATTCTGGAGTGACTTATTCACTATCGGTGTACAGGAGGATTCTGGAGTGACTTATTCACTATCGGTGTACAGGTGGATTCTGGAGTGACTTATTCACTATCGGTGTACAGGTGGATTTTTCTGTGACTTATTCACTATCGGTGTACAGGAGGATTCTGGAGTGACTTATTCACTATCGGTGTACAGGTGGATTTTTCAGTGACTTATTCACTATCGGTGTACAGGAGGATTCTGGAGTGACTTATTCACTATCGGTGTACAGGTGGATTCTGGAGTGACTTATTCACTATCGGTGTACAGGTGGATTCTGGAGTGACTGATTCACTATCGGTGTACAGGTGGATTTTTCAGTGACTTATTCACTATCGGTGTACAGGAGGATTCTGGAGTGACTTATTCACTATCGGTGTACAGGTGGATTCTGGAGTGACTTATTAACTATCGGTGTACAGGTGGATTCTGGAGTGACTTATTCACTATCGGTGTACAGGAGGATTCTGGAGTGACTTATTCACTATCGGTGTACAGGAGGATTCTGGAGTGACTTATTCACTATCGGTGTACAGGTGGATTCTGGAGTGACTTATTCACTATCGGTGTACAGGAGGATTCTGGAGTGACTTATTCACTATCGGTGTACAGGAGGATTCTGGAGTGACTTATTCACTATCGGTGTACAGGAAGATTCTGGAGTGACTTATTCACTATCGGTGTACAGGTGGATTCTGGAGTGACTTATTCACTATCGGTGTACAGGAGGATTCTGGAGGGACTTATTCACTATCGGTGTACAGGTGGGTTCTGGAGTGACTTATTCACTATCGGTGTACAGGAGGATTCTGGAGGGACTTATTCACTATCGGTGTACAGGTGGATTCTGGAGTGACGTATTCACTATCGGTGTACAGGAGGATTCTGGAGTGACTTATTCACTATCGGTGTACAGGTGGATTCTGGAGTGACTTATTCACTATTGGTGTACAGGTGGATTCTGGAGTGACTTATTCACTATCGGTGTACAGGAGGATTCCGGAGTGACTTATTCACTATCGGTGTACAGGTGGATTCTGGAGTGACTTATTCACTATTGGTGTACAGGTGGATTCTGGAGTGACTTATTCACTATCGGTGTACAGGAGGATTCTGGAGTGACTTATTCACTATCGGTGTACAGGTGGATTCTGAAGTGACTTATTCATTATCGGTGTACAGGTGGATTCTGGAGTGGCTTATTCATATCGGTGTACAGGTGGATTCTGGAGTGACTTATTCACTATCGGTGTACAGGTGGATTCTGGAGTGACTTATTCACTATCGGTGTTCAGGAGGATTCTGGAGTGACTTATTCACTATCGGTGTACAGGAGGATTCTGGAGTGACTTATTCACTATCGGTGTACAGGAGGATTCTGAAGTGACTTATTCACTATCGGTGTACAGGAGGATTCTGGAGTGACTTATTCGCTATCGGTGTACTGGTGGATTCTGGAGTGACTTATTCGCTATCGGTGTACAGGTGGATTCTGGAGTGACTTATTCACTATCGGTGTACAGGAGGATTCTGGAGTGCCTTATTCGCTATCGGTGTACAGGTGGATTCTGGAGTGACTTATTCGCTATCGGTGTACAGGTGGATTCTGGAGTGACTCATTCACTATCGGTGTACAGGAGGATTCTGGAGTGACTTATTCACCATCGGTGTACAGGTGGATTCTGGAGTGACTTATTCACTATCGGTGTACAGGTGGATTCTGGAGTGACTTATTCACTATCGGTGTACAGGAGGATTCTGGAGTGACTTATTCGCTATCGATGTACTGGTGGATTCTGGAGTGACTTATTCGCTATCGGTGTACAGGTGGATTCTGGAGTGACTTATTCACTATCGGTGTACAGGTGGATTCTGGAGTGACTTATTCACTATCGGTGTACAGGTGGATTCTGGAGTGACTTATTCACTATTGGTGTACAGGTGGATTCTGGAGCGACTTATTCACTATCGGTGTACAGGTGGATTCTGGAGTGACTTATTCACTATCGGTGTACAGGTGGATTCTGGAGCGACTTATTCACTAACGGTGTACAGGGGGATTCTGGAGTAACTTATTCACTATTGGTGTACAGGTGGATTCTGGAGCGACTTATTCACTATCGGTGTACAGGTGGATTCTGGAGCGACTTATTCACTATCGGTGTACAGGAGGATTCTGGAGCGACTTATTCACTATCGGTGTACAGGTAGATTCAGGAGTGACTTATTCACTATCGGTGTACAGGTGGATTCTGGAGTGACTTATTCACTATCGGTGTACAGGTGGATTCAGGAGTGACTTATTCACTATCGGTGTACAGGTGGATTCTGGAGTGACTTATTCACTATCGGTGTACAGGAGGATTCTGGAGTGACTTATTCACTATCGGTGTACAGGTGGATTCTGGAGTGACTTATTCACTATCGGTGTACAGGTGGATTCAGGAGTGATTTATTCACTATCGGTGTACAGGTGGATTCTGGAGTGACTTATTCACTATCGGTGTACAGGTGGAATCTGGAGTGACTTATTCACTATCGGTGTACAGGTGGATTCTGGAGTGACTTATTCACTATCGGTGTACAGGGGGATTCTGGAGTGACTTATTCACTATCGGTGTACAGGAGGATTTTGGAGTGACTTATTCACTATCGGTGTGCAGGAGGATTCTGCAGTGACTTATTCACTATCGGTGTGCAGGAGGATTCTGAAGTGACTTATTCACTATCGGTGTACAGGAGGATTCTGGAGTGACTTATTCACTATCGGGGTACAGGTGGATTCTGGAGTGACTTATTCACTATCGGTGTACAGGAGGATTCTGGAGTGACTTATTCACTATCGGTGTGCAGGAGGATTCTGCAGTGACTTATTCACTATCGGTGTACAGTTGGATTCTGCAGTGTCTTATTCACTATCGGTGTACAGGTGGATTCTTCAGTGACTTATTCACTATCGGTGTACAGGAGGATTCTGGAGTGACTTATTCACTATCGGTGTACAGGAGGATTCTGAAGTGACTTATTCACTTTCGGTGTACAGGTCTATTCTGCAGTGACTTATTCACTATCGGTGTACAGGAGGATTCTGGATTGACTTATTCACTATCGGTGTACAGGAGGATTCTGGAGTGACTTATTCACTATCGGTGTACAGGTGGATTCTGGAGTGACTTATTCACTATCGGTGTACAGGTGGATTCTGGAGTGACTTATTCACTATCGGTGTACAGGTGGATTCAGGAGTGATTTATTCACTATCGGTGTACAGGTGGATTCTGGAGTGACTTATTCACTATCGGTGTACAGGTGGAATCTGGAGTGACTTATTCACTATCGGTGTACAGGTGGATTCTGGAGTGACTTATTCACTATCGGTGTACAGGGGGATTCTGGAGTGACTTATTCACTATCGGTGTACAGGAGGATTCTGGAGTGACTTATTCACTATCGGTGTGCAGGAGGATTCTGCAGTGACTTATTCACTATCGGTGTGCAGGAGGATTCTGAAGTGACTTATTCACTATCGGTGTACAGGAGGATTCTGGAGTGACTTATTCACTATCGGGGTACAGGTGGATTCTGGAGTGACTTATTCACTATCGGTGTACAGGAGGATTCTGGAGTGACTTATTCACTATCGGTGTGCAGGAGGATTCTGCAGTGACTTATTCACTATCGGTGTACAGGTGGATTCTGCAGTGTCTTATTCACTATCGGTGTACAGGTGGATTCTTCAGTGACTTATTCACTATCGGTGTACAGGAGGATTCTGGAGTGACTTATTCACTATCGGTGTACAGGAGGATTCTGAAGTGACTTATTCACTTTCGGTGTACAGGTCTATTCTGCAGTGACTTATTCACTATCGGTGTACAGGAGGATTCTGGATTGACTTATTCACTATCGGTGTACAGGAGGATTCTGGAGTGACTTATTCACTATCGGTGTACAGGTGGATTCTGGAGTGACTTATTCACTATCGGTGTACAGGAGGATTCTGGATTGACTTATTAACTATCGGTGTACAGGTGGATTCTGGAGTGACTTATTCACTATCGGTGTACAGGTGGATTCTGGAGTGACTTATTCACTATCGGTGTACAGGAGGATTCTGGAGTGACTTATTCACTATCGGTGTACAGGTGGATTCTGGAGTGACTTATTCACTATCGGTGTACAGGTGGATTCTGGAGTGACTGATTCACTATCGGTGTACAGGTGGATTTTTCAGTGACTTATTCACTATCGGTGTACAGGAGGATTCTGGAGTGACTTATTCACTATCGGTGTACAGGTGGATTCTGGAGTGACTTATTCACTATCGGTGTACAGGTGGATTTTTCAGTGACTTAATCACTATCGGTGTACAGGAGGATTCTGGAGTGACTTATTCACTATCGGTGTACAGGTGGATTCTGGAGTGACTTATTCACTATCGGTGTACAGGTGGATTCTGGAGTGACTTATTCACTATCGGTGTACAGGTGGATTCTGAAGTGACTTATTCACTATCGGTGTACAGGTGGATTCTGAAGTGACTTATTCACTATCGGTGTACAGGTGGATTCTGGAGTGACTTATTCACTATCGGTGTACAGGTGGATTCTGAAGTGACTTATTCACTATCGGTGTACAGGTGGATTCTGGAGTGACTTATTCACTATCGGTGTACAGGTGGATTCTGGAGTGACTTATTCACTATCGGTGTACAGGAGGATTCTGGAGTGACTTATTCACTATCGGTGTACAGGTGGATTCTGGAGTGACTTATTCACTATCGGTGTACAGGTGGATTTTTCAGTGACTTATTCACTATCGGTGTACAGGAGGATTCTGGAGTGACTTATTCACTATCGGTGTACAGGTGGATTTTTCAGTGACTTATTCACTATCGGTGTACAGGAGGATTCTGGAGTGACTTATTCACTATCGGTGTACAGGTGGATTCTGGAGTGACTTATTCACTTTCTGTGTACAGGTGGATTCTGGAGTGACTGATTCACTATCGGTGTACAGGTGGATTTTTCAGTGACTTATTCACTATCGGTGTACAGGAGGATTCTGGAGTGACTTATTCACTATCGGTGTACAGGTGGATTCTGGAGTGACTTATTAACTATCGGTGTACAGGTGGATTCTGGAGTGACTTATTCACTATCGGTGTACAGGAGGATTCTGGAGTGACTTATTCACTATCGGTGTACAGGAGGATTCTGGAGTGACTTATTCACTATCGGTGTACAGGTGGATTCTGGAGTGACTTATTCACTATCGGTGTACAGGAGGATTCTGGAGTGACTTATTCACTATCGGTGTACAGGAGGATTCTGGAGTGACTTATTCACTATCGGTGTACAGGAAGATTCTGGAGTGACTTATTCACTATCGGTGTACAGGTGGATTCTGGAGTGACTTATTCACTATCGGTGTACAGGAGGATTCTGGAGGGACTTATTCACTATCGGTGTACAGGTGGGTTCTGGAGTGACTTATTCACTATCGGTGTACAGGAGGATTCTGGAGGGACTTATTCACTATCGGTGTACAGGTGGATTCTGGAGTGACTTATTCACTATCGGTGTACAGGAGGATTCTGGAGTGACTTATTCACTATCGTGTACAGGTGGATTCTGGAGTGATTTATTCACTATCGGTGTACAGGAGGATTCTGGAGTGACTTATTCACTATCGGTGTACAGGTGGATTTTTCAGTGACTTATTCACTATCGGTGTACAGGTGAATTCTGGAGTGACTTATTCACTATCGGTGTACAGGAGGATTCTGGAGTGACTTATTCACTATCGGTGTACAGGAGGATTCTGGACTGACTTATTCACTATCGGTGTACAGGAAGATTCTGGAGGGACTTATTCACTATCGGTGTACAGGTGGATTCTGGAGTGACTTATTCACTATCGGTGTACAGGTGGATTCTGGAGTGACTTATTCACTATCGGTGTACAGGAGGATTCTGAAGTGACTTATTCACTATCGGTGTACAGGTGGATTCTGGAGTGACTTATTCACTATCGGTGTACAGGAGGATTCTGGAGTGACTTATTCACTATCGGTGTACAGGAGGATTCTGGAGTGACTTATTCACTATCGGTGTACAGGAGGATTCTGGAGTGACTTATTCACTATCGGTGTACAGGAGGATTCTGGAGTGACTTATTCACTATCGGTGTACAGGAGGATTCTGGAGTGACTTATTCACTATCGGTGTACAGGAGGATTCTGGAGTGACTTATTCGCTATCGGTGTACTGGTGGATTCTGGAGTGACTTATTCGCTATCGGTGTACAGGTGGATTCTGGAGTGACTTATTCGCTATCGGTGTACAGGAGGATTCTGGAGTGCCTTATTCGCTATCGGTGTACAGGTGGATTCTGGAGTGACTTATTCGCTATCGGTGTACAGGTGGATTCTGGAGTGACTTATTCACTATCGGTGTACAGGAGGATTCTGCAGTGACTTATTCACTATCGGGGTACAGGTGGATTTTGGAGTGACTTATTCACTATCGGTGTACAGGAGGATCCTGAAGTGACTTATTCACTATCGGTGTACAGGAGGATTCTGGAGTGACTTATTTCCTATCGGTGTACAGGTGGATTCTGGAGTGACTTATTCACTATCGGTGTACAGGTGGATTCTGGAGTGACTTATTCACTGTCGGTGTTCAGGAGGATTCTGGAGTGACTTATTCACTATCGGTGTACAGGAGGATTCTGGAGTGACTTATTCACTATCGGTGTACAGGAGGATTCTGGAGTGACTTATTCACTTTCGGTGTACAGGAGGATTCTGGAGTGACTTATTTCCTATCGGTGTACAGGTGGATTCTGGAGTGACTTATTCACTATCGGTGTACAGGTGGATTCTGGAGTGACTTATTCACTGTCGGTGTTCAGGAGGATTCTGGAGTGACTTATTCACTATCGGTGTACAGGAGGATTCTGGAGTGACTTATTCACTATCGGTGTACAGGAGGATTCTGGAGTGACTTATTCACTATCGGTGTACAGGAGGATTCTGGAGTGACTTATTCACTATCGGTGTACAGGAGGATTCTGGAGTGACTTATTCACTATCGGTGTACAGGAGGATTCTGGAGTGACTTATTCACTATCGGTGTACAGGAGGATTCTGGAGTGACTTATTCACTATCGGTGTACAGGAGGATTCTGGAGTGACTTATTCACTATCGGTGTACAGGAGGATTCTGGAGTGACTTATTCACTATCGGTGTTCAGGAGGATTCTGAAGTGACTTATTCACTATCGGTGTACAGGAGGATTCTGGAGTGACTTATTCACTATCGGTGTACAGGAGGATTCTGGAGTGACTTATTCACTATCGGTGTACAGGTGGATTCTGGAGTGACTTATTCAGTATCGGTGTACAGGAGGATTCTGGAGTGACTTATTCACTATCGGTGTACAGGAGGATTCTGGAGTGACTTATTCGCTATCAGTGTACATGTGGATTCTGGAGTGACTTATTCACTATCGGTGTACAGGTGGATTCTGGAGTGACTTATTCACTATCGGTGTTCAGGAGGATTCTGGAGAGACTTATTCACTATCGGTGTACAGGTAGATTCTGGAGTGACTTATTCACTATCGGTGTACAGGTGGATTCTGGAGTAACTTATTCACTATCGGTGTACAGGGGGATTCTGGAGTGACTTATTCACTATCGGTGTATAGGAGGATTCTGGAGTGACTTATTCACTATCGGTGTACAGGAGGATTCTGAAGTGACTTATTCACTATCGGTGTACAGGAGGATTCTGGAGTGACTTATTCACTATCGGGGTATAGGTGGATTCTGGAGTGACTTATTCACTATCGGTGTACATGAGGATTCTGGAGTGACTTATTCACTATCGGTGTACAGGAGGATTCTGGAGTGACTTATTCACTATCGTTGTGCAGGAGGATTCTGCAGTGACTTATTCACTATCGGTGTACAGGAGGATTCTGGAGTGACTTATTCACTATCGGGGTACAGGTGGATTCTGGAGTGACTTATTCACTATCGGTGTACAGGAGGATTCTGCAGTGACTTATTCACTATCGGGGTACAGGTGGATTCTGGAGTGACTTATTCACTATCGGTGTACAGGAGGATTCTGAAGTGACTTATTCACTATCGGTGTACAGGAGGATTCTGGAGTGACTTATTCACTATCGGTGTACAGGTGGATTCTGGAGTGACTTATTCACTATCGGTGTTCAGGAGGATTCTGGAGTGACTTATTCACTATCGGTGTACAGGAGGATTCTGGAGTGACTTATTCACTATCGGTGTACAGGAGGATTCTGGAGTGACTTATTCACTATCGGTGTTCAGGAGGATTCTGGAGTGACTTATTCACTATCGGTGTACAGGAGGATTCTGGAGTGACTTATTCACTATCGGTGTACAGGAGGATTCTGGAGTGACTTATTCACTATCGGTGTACAGGTGGATTCTGGAGTGACTTATTCAGTATCGGTGTACAGGAGGATTCTGGAGTGACTTATTCACTATCGGTGTACAGGAGGATTCTGGAGTGACTTATTCGCTATCAGTGTACATGTGGATTCTGGAGTGACTTATTCACTATCGGTGTACAGGTGGATTCTGGAGTGACTTATTCACTATCGGTGTTCAGGAGGATTCTGGAGAGACTTATTCACTATCGGTGTACAGGTAGATTCTGGAGTGACTTATTCACTATCGGTGTACAGGTGGATTCTGGAGTAACTTATTCACTATCGGTGTACAGGGGGATTCTGGAGTGACTTATTCACTATCGGTGTATAGGAGGATTCTGGAGTGACTTATTCACTATCGGTGTACAGGAGGATTCTGAAGTGACTTATTCACTATCGGTGTACAGGAGGATTCTGGAGTGACTTATTCACTATCGGGGTATAGGTGGATTCTGGAGTGACTTATTCACTATCGGTGTACATGAGGATTCTGGAGTGACTTATTCACTATCGGTGTACAGGAGGATTCTGGAGTGACTTATTCACTATCGTTGTGCAGGAGGATTCTGCAGTGACTTATTCACTATCGGTGTACAGGAGGATTCTGGAGTGACTTATTCACTATCGGGGTACAGGTGGATTCTGGAGTGACTTATTCACTATCGGTGTACAGGAGGATTCTGCAGTGACTTATTCACTATCGGGGTACAGGTGGATTCTGGAGTGACTTATTCACTATCGGTGTACAGGAGGATTCTGAAGTGACTTATTCACTATCGGTGTACAGGAGGATTCTGGAGTGACTTATTCACTATCGGTGTACAGGTGGATTCTGGAGTGACTTATTCACTATCGGTGTTCAGGAGGATTCTGGAGTGACTTATTCACTATCGGTGTACAGGAGGATTCTGGAGTGACTTATTCACTATCGGTGTACAGGAGGATTCTGGAGTGACTAATTCACTATCGGTGTTCAGGAGGATTCTGGAGTGACTTATTCACTATCGGTGTACAGGAGGATTCTGGAGTGACTTATTCACTATCGGTGTACAGGAGGATTCTGGAGTGACTTATTCACTATCGGTGTTCAGGAGGATTCTGAAGTGACTTATTCACTATCGGTGTACAGGAGGATTCTGGAGTGACTTATTCACTATCGGTGTACAGGTGGATTC
Organism: Phyllobates terribilis; assembly: GCF_046119375.1. Lineage (NCBI taxonomy): Eukaryota > Metazoa > Chordata > Amphibia > Anura > Dendrobatidae > Phyllobates > Phyllobates terribilis. The sequence continues at coordinate 324,039 of NW_027363722.1, forward strand.
TGGAGTGACTTATTCAGTATCGGTGTACAGGAGGATTCTGGAGTGACTTATTCACTATCGGTGTACAGGAGGATTCTGGAGTGACTTATTCGCTCTCAGTGTACAGGTGGATTCTGGAGTGACTTATTCACTATCGGGGTACAGGTGGATTCTGGAGTGACTTATTCACTATCGGTGTACAGGAGGATTCTGCAGTGACTTATTCACTATCGGGGTACAGGTGGATTCTGGAGTGACTTATTCACTATCGGTGTACAGGAGGATTCTGAAGTGACTTATTCACTATCGGTGTACAGGAGGATTCTGGAGTGACTTATTCACTATCGGTGTACAGGTGGATTCTGGAGTGACTTATTCACTATCGGTGTTCAGGAGGATTCTGGAGTGACTTATTCACTATCGGTGTACAGGAGGATTCTGGAGTGACTTATTCACTATCGGTGTACAGGAGGATTCTGGAGTGACTTATTCACTATCGGTGTTCAGGAGGATTCTGGAGTGACTTATTCACTATCGGTGTACAGGAGGATTCTGGAGTGACTTATTCACTATCGGTGTACAGGAGGATTCTGGAGTGACTTATTCACTATCGGTGTTCAGGAGGATTCTGAAGTGACTTATTCACTATCGGTGTACAGGAGGATTCTGGAGTGACTTATTCACTATCGGTGTACAGGAGGATTCTGGAGTGACTTATTCACTATCGGTGTACAGGTGGATTCTGGAGTGACTTATTCAGTATCGGTGTACAGGAGGATTCTGGAGTGACTTATTCACTATCGGTGTACAGGAGGATTCTGGAGTGACTTATTCGCTCTCAGTGTACAGGTGGATTCTGGAGTGACTTATTCACTATCGGTGTACAGGTGAATTCTGGAGTGACTTATTCACTATCGGTGTTCAGGAGGATTCTGGAGAGACTAATTCACTATCGGTGTACAGGTAGATTCTGGAGTGACTTATTCACTATCGGTGTACAGGTGGATTCTGGAGTGACTTATTCACTATCGGTGAACAGGAGGATTCTGGAGTGACTTATTCACTATCGGTGTACATGAGGACTCTGGAGTGAGATATTCACTATCGGTGTACAGGAGGATTCTGGAGTGACTTATTCACTATCGGTGTACAGGAGGATTCTGGAGTGACTTATTCACTATCGGTGTACAGGTGGAATCTGCAGTGACTTATTCACTATCGGTGTACAGGAGGATTCTGGAGTGACTTATTCACTATCGGTGTACAGGTGGATTCTGGAGTGACTTATTCACTATCGGCGTACAGGTGGATTCAGGAGTGACTTATTCACTATCGGTGTACAGGTGGATTCTGGAGTGACTTATTCACTATCGGTGTACAGGTGGAATCTGGAGTGACTTATTCACTATCGGTGTACAGGTGGATTCTGGAGTGACTTATTCACTATCGGTGTACAGGGGGATTCTGGAGTGACTTATTCACTATCGGTGTATAGGAGGATTCTGGAGTGACTTATTCACTATCGGTGTGCAGGAGGATTCTGCAGTGACTTATTCACTATCGGTGTACAGGAGGATTCTGAAGTGAATTATTCACTATCGGTGTACAGGAGGATTCTGGAGTGACTTATTCACTATCGGGGTATAGGTGGATTCTGGAGTGACTTATTCACTATCGGTGTTCAGGAGGATTCTGGAGTGACTTATTCACTATCGGTGTACAGGAGGATTCTGGAGTGACTTATTCACTATCGGTGTACAGGAGGATTCTGGAGTGACTTATTCACTATCGGTGTTCAGGAGGATTCTGGAGTGACTTATTCACTATCGGTGTACAGGAGGATTCTGGAGTGACTTATTCACTATCGGTGTACAGGAGGATTCTGGAGTGACTTATTCACTTTCGGTGTACAGGTGGATTCTGGAGTGACTTATTTAGTATCGGTATACAGGAGGATTCTGGAGTGACTTATTCACTATCAGTGTACAGGAGGATTCTGGAGTGACTTATTCGCTATCGGTGTACAGGTGGATTCTGGAGTGACTTATTCACTATCGGTGTACAGGTGGATTCTGGAGTGACTTATTCACTATCGGTGTTCAGGAGGATTCTGGAGAGACTTATTCACTATCGGTGTACAGGTAGATTCTGGAGTGACTTATTCACTATCGGTGTACAGGTGGATTCTGGAGTGACTTATTCACTATCGGTGTACAGGAGGATTCTGGAGTGACTTATTCACTATCGGTGTACATGAGGATTCTGGAGTGACATATTCACTATCGGTGTACAGGAGGATTCTGGAGTGACTTATTCACTATCGGTGTACAGGAGGATTCTGGAGTGACTTATTCACTATCGGTGTACAGGTGGAATCTGCAGTGACTTATTCACTATCGGTGTACAGGTGGATTCTGGAGTGACTTATTCACTATCGGTGTACAGGAGGATTCTGGAGTGACTTATTCACTATCGGTGTACAGGAGGATTCTGGAGTGACTTATTCACTATCGGTGTACATGAGGATTCTGGAGTGACATATTCACTATCGGTGTACAGGAGGATTCTGGAGTGACTTTTTCACTATCGGTGTACAGGAGGATTCTGGAGTGACTTATTCACTATCGGTGTACAGGTGGATTCTGGAGTGACTTATTCACTATCGGTGTACAGGTGGATTCTGAAGTGACTTATTCACTATCGGTGTACAGGTGGATTCTGGAGTGGCTTATTCACTATCGGTGTACAGGTGGATTCAGGAGTGCCTTATTCACTATCGGTGTACAGGTGGATTCTGGAGTGACTTATTCACTATCGGTGTACTGGTGGATTCTGGAGTGACGTATTCACTATCGGTGTACAGGAGGATTCTGGAGTGACTTATTCACTATCGGTGTATAGGTGGATTCTGGAGTGACTTATTCACTATTGGTGTACAGGTGGATTCTGGAGTGACTTATTCACTATCGGTGTACAGGAGGATTCTGGAGTGACTTATTCACTATCGGTGTACAGGTGGATTCTGGAGTGACTTATTCACTATTGGTGTACAGGTGGATTCTGGAGTGACTTATTCACTATCGTTGTACAGGAGGATTCTGGAGTGACTTATTCACTATCGGTGTACAGGTGGATTCTGAAGTGACTTATTCGCTATCGGTGTACAGGTGGATTCTGGAGTGGCTTATTCATATCGGTGTACAGGTGGATTCTGGAGTGACTTATTCACTATCGGTGTACAGGTGGATTCTGGAGTGACTTATTCACTATCGGTGTTCAGGAGGATTCTGGAGTGACTTATTCACTATCGGTGTACAGGAGGATTCTGGAGTGACTTATTCACTATCAGTGTACAGGAGGATTCTGGAGTGACTTATTCACTATCGGTGTACAGGTGGATTCTGGAGTGACTTATTCAGTATCGGTGTACAGGAGGATTCTGGAGTGACTTATTCACTATCGGTGTACAGGAGGATTCTGGAGTGACTTATTCGCTATCAGTGTACATGTGGATTCTGGAGTGACTTATTCACTATCGGTGTACAGGTGGATTCTGGAGTGACTTATTCACTATCGGTGTTCAGGAGGATTCTGGAGAGACTTATTCACTATCGGTGTACAGGTAGATTCTGGAGTGACTTATTCACTATCGGTGTACAGGTGGATTCTGGAGTGACTTATTCACTATCGGTGTACAGGAGGATTCTGGAGTGACTTATTCACTATCGGTGTACATGAGGACTCTGGAGTGACATATTCACTATCGGTGTACAGGAGGATTCTGGAGTGACTTATTCACTATCGGTGTACAGGAGGATTCTGGAGTGACTTATTCACTATCAGTGTACTGGTGGAATCTACAGTGACTTATTCACTATCGGTGTACAGGAGGATTCTGGAGTGACTTATTCACTATCGGTGTACAGGAGGATTCTGGAGTGACTTATTCACTATCGGTGTACAGGAGGATTCTGGAGTGACTTATTCACTATCGGTGTACAGGAGGATTCTGGAGTGACTTATTCACTATCGGTGTACAGGAGGATTCTGGAGTGACATATTCACTATCGGTGTACAGGAGGATTCTGGAGTGACTTATTCACTATCGGTGTACAGGAGGATTCTGGAGTGACTTATTCACTATCGGTGTACAGGTGGATTCTGGAGTGACTTATTCACTATCGGCGTACAGGTGGATTCAGGAGTGACTTATTCACTATCGGTGTACAGGTGGATTCTGGAGTGACTTATTCACTATCGGTGTACAGGTGGAATCTGGAGTGACTTATTCACTATCGGTGTACAGGTGGATTCTGGAGTGACTTATTCACTATCGGTGTACAGGGGGATTCTGGAGTGACTTATTCACTATCGGTGTATAGGAGGATTCTGAAGTGACTTATTCACTATCGGTGTACAGGAGGATTCTGAAGTGACTTATTCACTATCGGTGTACAGGAGGATTCTGGAGTGACTTATTCACTATCGGGGTATAGGTGGATTCTGGAGTGACTTATTCACTATCGGTGTACATGAGGATTCTGGAGTGACTTATTCACTATCGGTGTACAGGAGGATTCTGGAGTGACTTATTCACTATCGGTGTGCAGGAGGATTCTGCAGTGACTTATTCACTATCGGTGTACAGGAGGATTCTGGAGTGACTTATTCACTATCGGGGTACAGGTGGATTCTGGAGTGACTTATTCACTATCGGTGTACAGGAGGATTCTGCAGTGACTTATTCACTATCGGGGTACAGGTGGATTCTGGAGTGACTTATTCACTATCGGTGTACAGGAGGATTCTGAAGTGACTTATTCACTATCGGTGTACAGGAGGATTCTGGAGTGACTTATTCACTATCGGTGTACAGGTGGATTCTGGAGTGACTTATTCACTATCGGTGTTCAGGAGGATTCTGGAGTGACTTATTCACTATCGGTGTACAGGAGGATTCTGGAGTGACTTATTCACTATCGGTGTACAGGAGGATTCTGGAGTGACTTATTCACTATCGGTGTTCAGGAGGATTCTGGAGTGACTTATTCACTATCGGTGTACAGGAGGATTCTGGAGTGACTTATTCACTATCGGTGTACAGGAGGATTCTGGAGTGACTTATTCACTATCGGTGTTCAGGAGGATTCTGAAGTGACTTATTCACTATCGGTGTACAGGAGGATTCTGGAGTGACTTATTCACTATCGGTGTACAGGAGGATTCTGGAGTGACTTATTCACTATCGGTGTACAGGTGGATTCTGGAGTGACTTATTCAGTATCGGTGTACAGGAGGATTCTGGAGTGACTTATTCACTATCTGTGTACAGGAGGATTCTGGAGTGACTTATTCGCTCTCAGTGTACAGGTGGATTCTGGAGTGACTTATTCACTATCGGTGTACAGGTGAATTCTGGAGTGACTTATTCACTATCGGTGTTCAGGAGGATTCTGGAGAGACTTATTCACTATCGGTGTACAGGTAGATTCTGGAGTGACTTATTCACTATCGGTGTACAGGTGGATTCTGGAGTGACTTATTCACTATCGGTGAACAGGAGGATTCTGGAGTGACTTATTCACTATCGGTGTACATGAGGACTCTGGAGTGACATATTCACTATCGGTGTACAGGAGGATTCTGGAGTGACTTATTCACTATCGGTGTACAGGAGGATTCTGGAGTGACTTATTCACTCTCGGTGTACAGGTGGAATCTGCAGTGACTTATTCACTATCGGTGTACAGGAGGATTCTGGAGTGACTTATTCACTATCGGTGTACAGGTGGATTCTGGAGTGACTTATTCACTATCGGCGTACAGGTGGATTCAGGAGTGACTTATTCACTATCGGTGTACAGGTGGATTCTGGAGTGACTTATTCACTATCGGTGTACAGGTGGAATCTGGAGTGACTTATTCACTATCGGTGTACAGGTGGATTCTGGAGTGACTTATTCACTATCGGTGTACAGGGGGATTCTGGAGTGACTTATTCACTATCGGTGTATAGGAGGATTCTGGAGTGACTTATTCACTATCGGTGTGCAGGAGGATTCTGCAGTGACTTATTCACTATCGGTGTACAGGAGGATTCTGAAGTGACTTATTCACTATCGGTGTACAGGAGGATTCTGGAGTGACTTATTCACTATCGGGGTATAGGTGGATTCTGGAGTGACTTATTCACTATCGGTGTTCAGGAGGATTCTGGAGTGACTTATTCACTATCGGTGTACAGGAGGATTCTGGAGTGACTTATTCACTATCGGTGTACAGGAGGATTCTGGAGTGACTTATTCACTATCGGTGTTCAGGAGGATTCTGGAGTGACTTATTCACTATCGGTGTACAGGAGGATTCTGGAGTGACTTATTCACTATCGGTGTACAGGAGGATTCTGGAGTGACTTATTCACTATCGGTGTACAGGTGGATTCTGGAGTGACTTATTTAGTATCGGTGTACAGGAGGATTCTGGAGTGACTTATTCACTATCGGTGTACAGGAGGATTCTGGAGTGACTTATTCGCTATCGGTGTACAGGTGGATTCTGGAGTGACTTATTCACTATCGGTGTACAGGTGGATTCTGGAGTGACTTATTCACTATCGGTGTTCAGGAGGATTCTGGAGAGACTTATTCACTATCGGTGTACAGGTAGATTCTGGAGTGACTTATTCACTATCGGTGTACAGGTGGATTCTGGAGTGACTTATTCACTATCGGTGTACAGGAGGATTCTGGAGTGACTTATTCACTATCGGTGTACATGAGGATTCTGGAGTGACATATTCACTATCGGTGTACAGGAGGATTCTGGAGTGACTTATTCACTATCGGTGTACAGGAGGATTCTGGAGTGACTTATTCACTATCGGTGTACAGGTGGAATCTGCAGTGACTTATTCACTATCGGTGTACATGTGGATTCTGGAGTGACTTATTCACTATCGGTGTACAGGAGGATTCTGGAGTGACTTATTCACTATCGGTGTACAGGAGGATTCTGGAGTGACTTATTCACTCTCGGTGTACAGGTGGAATCTGCAGTGACTTATTCACTATCGGTGTACAGGAGGATTCTGGAGTGACTTATTCACTATCGGTGTACAGGTGGATTCTGGAGTGACTTATTCACTATCGGCGTACAGTTGGATTCAGGAGTGACTTATTCACTATCGGTGTACAGGTGGATTCTGGAGTGACTTATTCACTATCGGTGTACAGGTGGAATCTGGAGTGACTTATTCACTATCGGTGTACAGGTGGATTCTGGAGTGACTTATTCACTATCGGTGTACAGGGGGATTCTGGAGTGACTTATTCACTATCGGTGTATAGGAGGATTCTGGAGTGACTTATTCACTATCGGTGTGCAGGAGGATTCTGCAGTGACTTATTCACTATCGGTGTACAGGAGGATTCTGAAGTGACTTATTCACTATCGGTGTACAGGAGGATTCTGGAGTGACTTATTCACTATCGGGGTATAGGTGGATTCTGGAGTGACTTATTCACTATCGGTGTTCAGGAGGATTCTGGAGTGACTTATTCACTATCGGTGTACAGGAGGATTCTGGAGTGACTTATTCACTATCGGTGTACAGGAGGATTCTGGAGTGACTTATTCACTATCGGTGTTCAGGAGGATTCTGGAGTGACTTATTCACTATCGGTGTACAGGAGGATTCTGGAGTGACTTATTCACTATCGGTGTACAGGAGGATTCTGGAGTGACTTATTCACTATCGGTGTACAGGTGGATTCTGGAGTGACTTATTTAGTATCGGTGTACAGGAGGATTCTGGAGTGACTTATTCACTATCGGTGTACAGGAGGATTCTGGAGTGACTTATTCGCTATCGGTGTACAGGTGGATTCTGGAGTGACTTATTCACTATCGGTGTACAGGTGGATTCTGGAGTGACTTATTCACTATCGGTGTTCAGGAGGATTCTGGAGAGACTTATTCACTATCGGTGTACAGGTAGATTCTGGAGTGACTTATTCACTATCGGTGTACAGGTGGATTCTGGAGTGACTTATTCACTATCGGTGTACAGGAGGATTCTGGAGTGACTTATTCACTATCGGTGTACATGAGGATTCTGGAGTGACATATTCACTATCGGTGTACAGGAGGATTCTGGAGTGACTTATTCACTATCGGTGTACAGGTGGATTCTGGAGTGACTTATTCACTATCGGTGTACAGGTGGAATCTGCAGTGACTTATTCACTATCGGTGTACAGGTGGATTCTGGAGTGACTTATTCACTATCGGTGTACAGGAGGATTCTGGAGTGACTTATTCACTATCGGTGTACAGGAGGATTCTGGAGTGACTTATTCACTATCGGTGTACATGAGGATTCTGGAGTGACATATTCACTATCGGTGTACAGGAGGATTCTGGAGTGACTTATTCACTATCGGTGTACAGGTGGATTCTGGAGTGACTTATTCACTATCGGTGTACAGGTGGATTCTGAAGTGACTTATTCACTATCGGTGTACAGGTGGATTCTGGAGTGGCTTATTCACTATCGGTGTACAGGTGGATTCAGGAGTGACTTATTCACTATCGGTGTACAGGTGGATTCTGGAGTGACTTATTCACTATCGGTGTACAGGTGGATTCTGGAGTGACGTATTCACTATCGGTGTACAGGTGGATTCTGGAGTGACTTATTCACTATCGGTGTACAGGTGGATTCTGGAGTGACTTATTCACTGTCGGTGTTCAGGAGGATTCTGGAGTGACTTATTCACTATCGGTGTACAGGGGGATTCTGGAGTGACTTATTCACTATCGGTGTACAGGAGGATTCTGGAGTGACTTATTCACTATCGGTGTACAGGAGGATTCTGGAGTGACTTATTCACTATCGGTGTACAGGAGGATTCTGGAGTGACTTATTCACTATCGGTGTACAGGAGGATTCTGGAGTGACTTATTCACTATCGGTGTACAGGAGGATTCTGGAGTGACTTATTCACTATCGGTGTTCAGGAGGATTCTGAAGTGACTTATTCACTATCGGTGTACAGGAGGATTCTGGAGTGACTTATTCACTATCGGTGTACAGGAGGATTCTGGAGTGACTTATTCGCTATCGGTGTACAGGTGGATTCTGGAGTGACTTATTCACTATCGGTGTACAGGGGGATTCTGGAGTGACTTATTCACTATCGGTGTACAGGAGGATTCTGGAGTGACTTATTCACTATCGGTGTGCAGGAGGATTCTGCAGTGACTTATTCACTATCGGTGTGCAGGAGGATTCTGAAGTGACTTATTCACTATCGGTGTACAGGAGGATTCTGGAGTGACTTATTCACTATCGGGGTACAGGTGGATTCTGGAGTGACTTATTCACTATCGGTGTACAGGAGGATTCTGGAGTGACTTATTCACTATCGGTGTGCAGGAGGATTCTGCAGTGACTTATTCACTATCGGTGTACAGGAGGATTCTGGAGTGACTTATTCACTATCGGGGTACAGGTGGATTCTGGAGTGACTTATTCACTATCGGTGTACAGGAGGATTCTGCAGTGACTTATTCACTATCGGGGTACAGGTGGATTCTGGAGTGACTTATTCACTATCGGTGTACAGGAGGATTCTGAAGTGACTTATTCACTATCGGTGTACAGGAGGATTCTGGAGTGACTTATTCACTATCGGTGTACAGGTGGATTCTGGAGTGACTTATTCACTATCGGTGTACAGGTGGATTCTGGAGTGACTTATTCACTGTCGGTGTTCAGGAGGATTCTGGAGTGACTTATTCACTATCGGTGTACAGGGGGATTCTGGAGTGACTTATTCACTATCGGTGTACAGGAGGATTCTGGAGTGACTTATTCACTATTGGTGTACAGGAGGATTCTGGAGTGACTTATTCACTATCGGTGTACAGGAGGATTCTGGAGTGACTTATTCACTATCGGTGTACAGGAGGATTCTGGAGTGACTTATTCACTATCGGTGTACAGGAGGATTCTGGAGTGACTTATTCACTATCGGTGTTCAGGAGGATTCTGAAGTGACTTATTCACTATCGGTGTACAGGAGGATTCTGGAGTGACTTATTCACTATCGGTGTACAGGAGGATTCTGGAGTGACTTATTCGCTATCGGTGTACAGGTGGATTCTGGAGTGACTTATTCACTATCGGTGTACAGGTGGATTCTGGAGTGACTTATTCACTATCGGTGTTCAGGAGGATTCTGGAGAGACTTATTCACTATCGGTGTACAGGTAGATTCTGGAGTGACTTATTCACTATCGGTGTACAGGTGGATTCTGGAGTGACTTATTCACTATCGGTGTACAGGTGGATTCTGGAGTGACTTATTCACTATCGGTGTACATGAGGACTCTGGAGTGACATATTCACTATCGGTGTACAGGAGGATTCTGGAGTGACTTATTCACTATCGGTGTACAGGAGGATTCTGGAGTGACTTATTCACTATCGGTGTACAGGTGGAATCTGCAGTGACTTATTCACTATCGGTGTACAGGAGGATTCTGGAGTGACTTATTCACTATCGGTGTACAGGAGGATTCTGGAGTGACTTATTCACTATCGGTGTACATGAGGATTCTGGAGTGACATATTCACTATCGGTGTACAGGAGGATTCTGGAGTGACTTATTCACTGTCGGTGTACAGGAGGATTCTGGAGTGACTTATTCACTATCGGTTTACAGGTGGATTCTGGAGTGACTTATTCACTATTGGTGTACAGGTGGATTCTGGAGTGACTTATTCACTATCGGTGTACAGGTGGATTCTGGAGTGACTTATTCACTATCGGTGAACAGGAGGATTCTGGAGTGACTTATTCACTATCGGTGTACAGGTGGATTCTGGAGTGACTTATTCACTATCGGTGTACAGGTGGATTTTTCAGTGACTTATTCATTATCGGTGTACAGGTGGATTCTGGAGTGACTTATTCACTATCGGTGTACAGGTGGATTCTGAAGTGACTTATTCACTATCGGTGTACAGGTGGATTCTGGAGTGACTTATTCACTATCGGTGTACAGGTGGATTCTGGAGTGACTTATTCACTATCGGTGTACAGGAGGATTCTGGAGTGACTTATTCACTATCGGTGTACAGGTGGATTCTGGAGTGACTAATTCACTATCGGTGTACAGGTGGATTTTTCAGTGACTTATTCACTATCGGTGTACAGGAGGATTCTGGAGTGACTTATTCACTATCGGTGTACAGGTGGATTTTTCAGTGACTTATTCACTATCGGTGTACAGGAGGATTCTGGAGTGACTTATTCACTATCGGTGTACAGGTGGATTCTGGAGTGACTTATTCACTATCGGTGTACAGGTGGATTCTGGAGTGACTGATTCACTATCGGTGTACAGGTGGATTTTTCAGTGACTTATTCACTATCGGTGTACAGGAGGATTCTGTAGTGACTTATTCACTATCGGTGTACAGGTGGATTCTGGAGTGACTTATTCACTATCGGTGTTCAGGAGGATTCTGGAGAGACTTATTCACTATCGGTGTACAGGTAGATTCTGGAGTGACTTATTCACTATCGGTGTACAGGTGGATTCTGGAGTGACTTATTCACTATCGGTGTACAGGTGGATTCTGGAGTGACTTATTCACTATCGGTGTACATGAGGACTCTGGAGTGACATATTCACTATCGGTGTACAGGAGGATTCTGGAGTGACTTATTCACTATCGGTGTACAGGAGGATTCTGGAGTGACTTATTCACTATCGGTGTACAGGTGGAATCTGCAGTGACTTATTCACTATCGGTGTACAGGAGGATTCTGGAGTGACTTATTCACTATCGGTGTACAGGAGGATTCTGGAGTGACTTATTCACTATCGGTGTACATGAGGATTCTGGAGTGACATATTCACTATCGGTGTACAGGAGGATTCTGGAGTGACTTATTCACTGTCGGTGTACAGGAGGATTCTGGAGTGACTTATTCACTATCGGTTTACAGGTGGATTCTGGAGTGACTTATTCACTATTGGTGTACAGGTGGATTCTGGAGTGACTTATTCACTATCGGTGTACAGGTGGATTCTGGAGTGACTTATTCACTATCGGTGAACAGGAGGATTCTGGAGTGACTTATTCACTATCGGTGTACAGGTGGATTCTGGAGTGACTTATTCACTATCGGTGTACAGGTGGATTTTTCAGTGACTTATTCATTATCGGTGTACAGGTGGATTCTGGAGTGACTTATTCACTATCGGTGTACAGGTGGATTCTGAAGTGACTTATTCACTATCGGTGTACAGGTGGATTCTGGAGTGACTTATTCACTATCGGTGTACAGGTGGATTCTGGAGTGACTTATTCACTATCGGTGTACAGGAGGATTCTGGAGTGACTTATTCACTATCGGTGTACAGGTGGATTCTGGAGTGACTAATTCACTATCGGTGTACAGGTGGATTTTTCAGTGACTTATTCACTATCGGTGTACAGGAGGATTCTGGAGTGACTTATTCACTATCGGTGTACAGGTGGATTTTTCAGTGACTTATTCACTATCGGTGTACAGGAGGATTCTGGAGTGACTTATTCACTATCGGTGTACAGGTGGATTCTGGAGTGACTTATTCACTATCGGTGTACAGGTGGATTCTGGAGTGACTGATTCACTATCGGTGTACAGGTGGATTTTTCAGTGACTTATTCACTATCGGTGTACAGGAGGATTCTGTAGTGACTTATTCACTATCGGTGTACAGGTGGATTCTGGAGTGACTTATTCACTATCGGTGTACAGGTGGATTCTGGAGTGACTTATTCACTATCGGTGTACAGGAGGATTCTGGAGTGACTTATTCACTATCGGTGTACAGGTGGATTCTGGAGTGACTTATTCACTATCGGTGTACAGGTGGATTCTGGAGTGACTTATTCACTATCGGTGTACAGGAGGATTCTGGAGTGACTTATTCACTATCGGTGTACAGGAGGATTCTGGAGTGAATTATTCACTATCGGTGTACAGGAGGATTCTGGAGTGACTTATTCACTATCGGTGTACAGGAAGATTCTGGAGTGACTTATTCACTATCGGTGTACAGGTGGATTCTGGAGTGACTTATTCACTATCGGTGTACAGGAGGATTCTGGAGGGACTTATTCACTATCGGTGTACAGGTGGATTCTGGAGTGACTTATTCACTATCGGTGTACATGAGGATTCTGGAGGGACTTATTCACTATCGGTGTACAGGTGGATTCTGGAGTGACTTATTCACTATCGGTGTACAGGAGGATTCTGGAGTGACTTATTCACTATCGGTGTACAGGTGGATTCTGGAGTGACTTATTCACTATCGGTGTACAGGAGGATTCTGGAGTGACTTATTCACTATCGGTGTACAGGTGGATTTTTCAGTGACTTATTCACTATCGGTGTACAGGTGAATTCTGGAGTGACTTATTCACTATCGGTGTACAGGAGGATTCTGGAGTGACTTATTCACTATCGGTGTACAGGTGGATTCTGGAGTGACTTATTCACTATTGGTGTACAGGTGGATTCTGGAGCGACTTATTCACTATCGGTGTACAGGTGGATTCTGGAGTGACTTATTCACTATCGGTGTACAGGTGGATTCTGGAGTGACTTATTCACTATCGGTGTTCAGGAGGATTCTGAAGTGACTTATTCACTATCGGTGTACAGGAGGATTCTGGAGTGACTTATTCACTATCGGTGTACAGGAGGATTCTGGAGTGACTTATTCGCTATCGGTGTACAGGTGGATTCTGGAGTGACTTATTCACTATCGGTGTACAGGTGGATTCTGGAGTGACTTATTCACTATCGGTGTTCAGGAGGATTCTGGAGACACTTATTCACTATCGGTGTACAGGTAGATTCTGGAGTGACTTATTCACTATCGGTGTACAGGTGGATTCTGGAGTGACTTATTCACTATCGGTGTACAGGTGGATTCTGGAGTGACTTATTCACTATCGGTGTACATGAGGACTCTGGAGTGACATATTCACTATCGGTGTACAGGAGGATTCTGGAGTGACTTATTCACTATCGGTGTACAGGAGGATTCTGGAGTGACTTATTCACTATCGGTGTACAGGTGGAATCTGCAGTGACTTATTCACTATCGGTGTACAGGAGGATTCTGGAGTGACTTATTCACTATCGGTGTACAGGAGGATTCTGGAGTGACTTATTCACTATCGGTGTACATGAGGATTCTGGAGTGACATATTCACTATCGGTGTACAGGAGGATTCTGGAGTGACTTATTCACTGTCGGTGTACAGGAGGATTCTGGAGTGACTTATTCACTATCGGTTTACAGGTGGATTCTGGAGTGACTTATTCACTATTGGTGTACAGGTGGATTCTGGAGTGACTTATTCACTATCGGTGTACAGGTGGATTCTGGAGTGACTTATTCACTATCGGTGAACAGGAGGATTCTGGAGTGACTTATTCACTATCGGTGTACAGGTGGATTCTGGAGTGACTTATTCACTATCGGTGTACAGGTGGATTTTTCAGTGACTTATTCACTATCGGTGTACAGGTGGATTCTGGAGTGACTTATTCACTATCGGTGTACAGGTGGATTCTGAAGTGACTTATTCACTATCGGTGTACAGGTGGATTCTGGAGTGACTTATTCACTATCGGTGTACAGGTGGATTCTGGAGTGACTTATTCACTATCGGTGTACAGGAGGATTCTGGAGTGACTTATTCACTATCGGTGTACAGGTGGATTCTGGAGTGACTAATTCACTATCGGTGTACAGGTGGATTTTTCAGTGACTTATTCACTATCGGTGTACAGGAGGATTCTGGAGTGACTTATTCACTATCGGTGTACAGGTGGATTTTTCAGTGACTTATTCACTATCGGTGTACAGGAGGATTCTGGAGTGACTTATTCACTATCGGTGTACAGGTGGATTCTGGAGTGACTTATTCACTATCGGTGTACAGGTGGATTCTGGAGTGACTGATTCACTATCGGTGTACAGGTGGATTTTTCAGTGACTTATTCACTATCGGTGTACAGGAGGATTCTGTAGTGACTTATTCACTATCGGTGTACAGGTGGATTCTGGAGTGACTTATTCACTATCGGTGTACAGGTGGATTCTGGAGTCACTTATTCACTATCGGTGTACAGGAGGATTCTGGAGTGACTTATTCACTATCGGTGTACAGGTGGATTCTGGAGTGACTTATTCACTATCGGTGTACAGGTGGATTCTGGAGTGACTTATTCACTATCGGTGTACAGGAGGATTCTGGAGTGACTTATTCACTATCGGTGTACAGGAGTATTCTGGAGTGAATTATTCACTATCGGTGTACAGGAGGATTCTGGAGTGACTTATTCACTATCGGTGTACAGGAAGATTCTGGAGTGACTTATTCACTATCGGTGTACAGGTGGATTCTGGAGTGACTTATTCACTATCGGTGTACAGGAGGATTCTGGAGGGACTTATTCACTATCGGTGTACAGGTGGATTCTGGAGTGACTTATTCACTATCGGTGTACATGAGGATTCTGGAGGGACTTATTCACTATCGGTGTACAGGTGGATTCTGGAGTGACTTATTCACTATCGGTGTACAGGAGGATTCTGGAGTGACTTATTCACTATCGGTGTACAGGTGGATTCTGGAGTGACTTATTCACTATCGGTGTACAGGAGGATTCTGGAGTGACTTATTCACTATCGGTGTACAGGTGGATTTTTCAGTGACTTATTCACTATCGGTGTACAGGTGAATTCTGGAGTGACTTATTCACTATCGGTGTACAGGAGGATTCTGGAGTGACTTATTCACTATCGGTGTACAGGTGGATTCTGGAGTGACTTATTCACTATTGGTGTACAGGTGGATTCTGGAGCGACTTATTCACTATCGGTGTACAGGTGGATTCTGGAGTGACTTATTCACTATCGGTGTACAGGTGGATTCTGGAGCGACTTATTCACTAACGGTGTACAGGAGGATTCTGGAGTAACTTATTCACTATTGGTGTACAGGTGGATTCTGGAGCGACTTATTCACTATCGGTGTACATGTGGATTCTGGAGCGACTTATTCACTATCGGTGTACAGGAGGATTCTGGAGCGACTTATTCACTATCGGTGTACAGGTAGATTCAGGAGTGACTTATTCACTATCGGTGTACAGGTGGATTCTGGAGTGACTTATTCACTATCGGTGTACAGGTGGATTCAGGAGTGACTTATTCACTATGGGTGTACAGGTGGATTCTGGAGTGACTTATTCACTATCGGTGTACAGGAGGATTCTGGAGTGACTTATTCACTATCGGTGTACAGGTGGATTCTGGAGTGACTTATTCACTATCGGTGTACAGGTGGATTCAGGAGTGACTTATTCACTATCGGTGTACAGGTGGATTCTGGAGTGACTTATTCACTATCGGTGTACAGGTGGAATCTGGAGTGACTTATTCACTATCGGTGTACAGGTGGATTCTGGAGTGACTTATTCACTATCGGTGTACAGGGGGATTCTGGAGTGTCTTATTCACTATCGGTGTACAGGAGGATTCTGGAGTGACTTATTCACTATCGGTGTGCAGGAGGATTCTGAAGTGACTTATTCACTATCGGTGTACAGGAGGATTCTGGAGTGACTTATTCACTATCGGGGTACAGGTGGATTCTGGAGTGACTTATTCACTATCGGTGTACAGGAGGATTCTGGAGTGACTTATTCACTATCGGTGTGCAGGAGGATTCTGCAGTGACTTATTCACTATCGGTGTACAGGAGGATTCTGGAGTTACTTATTCACTATCGGGGTACAGGTGGATTCTGGAGTGACTTATTCACTATCGGTGTACAGGAGGATTCTGCAGTGACTTATTCACTATCGGGGTACAGGTGGATTCTGGAGTGACTTATTCACTATCGGTGTACAGGAGGATCCTGAAGTGACTTATTCACTATCGGTGTACAGGAGGATTCTGGAGTGAGTTATTCACTATCGGTGTACAGGTGGATTCTGGAGTGACTTATTCACTGTCGGTGTTCAGGAGGATTCTGGAGTGACATATTTACTATCGGTGTACAGGTGGATTCTGGAGTGACTTATTCACTATCGGTGTACAGGTGGATTCTGGAGTGACTTATTCACTGTCGGTGTTCAGGAGGATTCTGGAGTGACTTATTCACTATCGGTGTACAGGTGGATTCTGGAGTGACTTATTCACTATCGGTGTACAGGTGGAATCTGGAGTGACTTATTCACTATCGGTGTACAGGAGGATTCTGGAGTGACTTATTCACTATCGGTGTACAGGTGGATTCTGGAGTGACTTATTCACTATCGGTGTACAGGAGGATTCTGGAGTGACTTATTCACTATCGGTGTACAGGTGGATTTTTCAGTGACTTATTCACTATCGGTGTACAGGTGAATTCTGGAGTGACTTATTCACTATCGGTGTACAGGAGGATTCTGGAGTGACTTATTCACTATCGGTGTACAGGTGGATTCTGGAGTGACTTATTCACTATTGGTGTACAGGTGGATTCTGGAGCGACTTATTCACTATCGGTGTACAGGTGGATTCTGGAGTGACTTATTCACTATCGGTGTACAGGTGGATTCTGGAGCGACTTATTCACTAACGGTGTACAGGAGGATTCTGGAGTAACTTATTCACTATTGGTGTACAGGTGGATTCTGGAGCGACTTATTCACTATCGGTGTACATGTGGATTCTGGAGCGACTTATTCACTATCGGTGTACAGGAGGATTCTGGAGCGACTTATTCACTATCGGTGTACAGGTAGATTCAGGAGTGACTTATTCACTATCGGTGTACAGGTGGATTCTGGAGTGACTTATTCACTATCGGTGTACAGGTGGATTCAGGAGTGACTTATTCACTATGGGTGTACAGGTGGATTCTGGAGTGACTTATTCACTATCGGTGTACAGGAGGATTCTGGAGTGACTTATTCACTATCGGTGTACAGGTGGATTCTGGAGTGACTTATTCACTATCGGTGTACAGGTGGATTCAGGAGTGACTTATTCACTATCGGTGTACAGGTGGATTCTGGAGTGACTTATTCACTATCGGTGTACAGGTGGAATCTGGAGTGACTTATTCACTATCGGTGTACAGGTGGATTCTGGAGTGACTTATTCACTATCGGTGTACAGGGGGATTCTGGAGTGTCTTATTCACTATCGGTGTACAGGAGGATTCTGGAGTGACTTGTTCACTATCGGTGTGCAGGAGGATTCTGAAGTGACTTATTCACTATCGGTGTACAGGAGGATTCTGGAGTGACTTATTCACTATCGGGGTACAGGTGGATTCTGGAGTGACTTATTCACTATCGGTGTACAGGAGGATTCTGGAGTGACTTATTCACTATCGGTGTGCAGGAGGATTCTGCAGTGACTTATTCACTATCGGTGTACAGGAGGATTCTGGAGTTACTTATTCACTATCGGGGTACAGGTGGATTCTGGAGTGACTTATTCACTATCGGTGTACAGGAGGATTCTGCAGTGACTTATTCACTATCGGGGTACAGGTGGATTCTGGAGTGACTTATTCACTATCGGTGTACAGGAGGATCCTGAAGTGACTTATTCACTATCGGTGTACAGGAGGATTCTGGAGTGAGTTATTCACTATCGGTGTACAGGTGGATTCTGGAGTGACTTATTCACTGTCGGTGTTCAGGAGGATTCTGGAGTGACATATTTACTATCGGTGTACAGGTGGATTCTGGAGTGACTTATTCACTATCGGTGTACAGGTGGATTCTGGAGTGACTTATTCACTGTCGGTGTTCAGGAGGATTCTGGAGTGACTTATTCACTATCGGTGTACAGGTGGATTCTGGAGTGACTTATTCACTATCGGTGTACAGGTGGAATCTGGAGTGACTTATTCACTATCGGTGTACAGGTGGAATCTGGAGTGACTTATTCACTATCGGTGTACAGGTGGATTCTGGAGTGACTTATTCACTATCGGTGTACAGGGGGATTCTGGAGTGACTTATTCACTATCGGTGTATAGGAGGATTCTGGAGTGACTTATTCACTATCGGTGTACAGGAGGATTCTGAAGTGACTTATTCACTATCGGTGTACAGGAGGATTCTGGAGTGACTTATTCACTATCGGTGTACATGAGGATTCTGGAGTGACTTATTCACTATCGGTGTACAGGAGGATTCTGGAGTGACTTATTCACTATCGGTGTGCAGGAGGATTCTGCAGTGACTTATTCACTATCGGTGTATAGGAGGATTCTGGAGTGACTTATTCACTATCGGGGTACAGGTGGATTCTGGAGTGACTTATTCACTATCGGTGTACAGGAGGATTCTGCAGTGACTTATTCACTATCGGGGTACAGGTGGATTCTGGAGTGACTTATTCACTATCGGTGTACAGGAGGATTCTGAAGTGACTTATTCACTATCGGTGTACAGAAGGATTCTGGAGTGACTTATTCACTATCGGTGTACAGGTGGATTCTGGAGTGACTTATTCACTATCGGTGTACAGGTGGATTCTGGAGTGACTTATTCACTATCGGTGTTCAGGAGGATTCTGGAGTGACTTATTCACTATCGGTGTACAGGAGGATTCTGGAGTGACTTATTCACTATCGGTGTACAGGAGGATTCTGGAGTGACTTATTCACTATCGGTGTTCAGGAGGATTCTGGAGTGACTTATTCACTATCGGTGTACAGGAGGATTCTGGAGTGACTTATTCACTATCGGTGTACAGGAGGATTCTGGAGTGACTTATTCACTATCGGTGTTCAGGAGGATTCTGAAGTGACTTATTCACTATCGGTGTACAGGAGGATTCTGGAGTGACTTATTCACTATCGGTGTACAGGAGGATTCTGGAGTGACTTATTCACTATCGGTGTACAGGTGGATTCTGGAGTGACTTATTCAGTATCGGTGTACAGGAGGATTCTGGAGTGACTTATTCACTATCGGTGTACAGGAGGATTCTGGAGTGACTTATTCGCTATCAGTGTACAGGTGGATTCTGGAGTGACTTATTCACTATCGGTGTACAGGTGAATTCTGGAGTGACTTATTCACTATCGGTGTTCAGGAGGATTCTGGAGAGACTTATTCACTATCGGTGTACAGGTAGATTCTGGAGTGACTTATTCACTATCGGTGTACAGGTGGATTCTGGAGTGACTTATTCACTATCGGTGAACAGGAGGATTCTGGAGTGACTTATTCACTATCGGTGTACATGAGGACTCTGGAGTGACATATTCACTATCGGTGTACAGGAGGATTCTGGAGTGACTTATTCACTATCGGAGTACAGGAGGATTCTGGAGTGACTTATTCACTATCGGTGTACAGGTGGAATCTGCAGTGACTTATTCACTATCGGTGTACAGGAGGATTCTGGAGTGACTTATTCACTATCGGTGTACAGGTGGATTCTGGAGTGCCTTATTCACTATCGGCGTACAGGTGGATTCAGGAGTGACTTATTCACTATCGGTGTACAGGTGGATTCTGGAGTGACTTATTCACTATCGGTGTACAGGTGGAATCTGGAGTGACTTATTCACTATCGGTGTACAGGTGGATTCTGGAGTGACTTATTCACTATCGGTGTACAGGGGGATTCTGGAGTGACTTATTCACTATCGGTGTATAGGAGGATTCTGGAGTGACTTATTCACTATCGGTGTGCAGGAGGATTCTGCAGTGACTTATTCACTATCGGTGTACAGGAGGATTCTGAAGTGACTTATTCACTATCGGTGTACAGGAGGATTCTGGACTGACTTATTCACTATCGGGGTATAGGTGGATTCTGGAGTGACTTATTCACTATCGGTGTACATGAGGATTCTGGAGTGACTTATTTACTATCGGTGTACAGGAGGATTCTGGAGTGACTTATTCACTATCGGTGTGCAGGAGGATTCTGCAGTGACTTATTCACTATCGGTGTACAGGAGGATTCTGGAGTGACTTATTCACTATCGGGGTACAGGTGGATTCTGGAGTGACTTATTCACTATCGGTGTACAGGAGGATTCTGCAGTGACTTATTCACTATCGGGGTACAGGTGGATTCTGAAGTGACTTATTCACTATCGGTGTACAGGAGGATTCTGAAGTGACTTATTCACTATCGGTGTACAGGAGGATTCTGGAGTGACTTATTCACTATCGGTGTACAGGTGGATTCTGGAGTGACTTATTCACTATCGGTGTACAGGTGGATTCTGGAGTGACTTATTCACTATCAGTGTTCAGGAGGATTCTGGAGTGACTTATTCACTATCGGTGTACAGGAGGATTCTGGAGTGACTTATTCACTATCGGTGTACAGGAGGATTCTGGAGTGACTTATTTACTATCGGTGTACAGGAGGATTCTGGAGTGACTTATTCACTATCGGTGTACAGGTGGATTCTGGAGTGACTTATTTAGTATCGGTGTACAGGAGGATTCTGGAGTGACTTATTCACTATCGGTGTACAGGTGAATTCTGGAGTGACTTATTCACTATCGGTGTTCAGGAGGATTCTGGAGAGACTTATTCACTATCGATGTACAGGTAGATTCTGGACTGACTTATTCACTATCGGTGTACAGGTGGATTCTGGAGTGACTTATTCACTATCGGTGAACAGGAGGATTCTGGAGTGACTTATTCACTATCGGTGTACATGAGGACTCTGGAGTGACATATTCACTATCGGTGTACAGGAGGATTCTGGAGTGACTTATTCACTATCGGAGTACAGGAGGATTCTGGAGTGACTTATTCACTATCGGTGTACAGGTGGAATCTGCAGTGACTTATTCACTATCGGTGTACAGGAGGATTCTGGAGTCACTTATTCACTATCGGTGTACAGGTGGAATCTGGAGTGACTTATTCACTATCGGTGTACAGGTGGATTCTGGAGTGACTTATTCACTATCGGTGTACAGGGGGATTCTGGAGTGACTTATTCACTATCGGTGTATAGGAGGATTCTGGAGTGACTTATTCACTATCGGTGTGCAGGAGGATTCTGCAGTGACTTATTCACTATCGGTGTACAGGAAGTTTCTGAAGTGACTTATTCACTATCGGTGTACAGGAGGATTCTGGAGTGACTTATTCACTATCGGGGTATAGGTGCATTCTGGAGTGACTTATTCACTATCGGTGTACATGAGGATTCTGGAGTGACTTATTTACTATCGGTGTACAGGAGGATTCTGGAGTGACTTATTCACTATCGGTGTGCAGGAGGATTCTGCAGTGACTTATTCACTATCGGTGTACAGGAGGATTCTGGAGTGACTTATTCACTATCGGGGTACAGGAGGATTCTGGAGTGACTTATTCACTATCGGTGTACAGGAGGATTCTGCAGTGACTTATTCACTATCGGGGTACAGGTGGATTCTGAAGTGACTTATTCACTATCGGTGTACAGGAGGATTCTGAAGTGACTTATTCACTATCGGTGTACAGGAGGATTCTGGAGTGACTTATTCACTATCGGTGTACAGGTGGATTCTGGAGTGACTTATTCACTATCGGTGTACAGGTGGATTCTGGAGTGACTTATTCACTATCGGTGTTCAGGAGGATTCTGGAGTGACTTATTCACTATCGGTGTACAGGAGGATTCTGGAGTGACTTATTCACTATCGGTGTACAGGAGGATTCTGGAGTGACTTATTCACTATCGGTGTACAGGAGGATTCTGGAGTGACTTATTCACTATCGGTGTACAGGTGGATTCTGGAGTGACTTATTTAGTATCGGTGTACAGGAGGATTCTGGAGTGACTTATTCACTATCGGTGTACAGGAGGATTCTGGAGTGACTTATTCGCTATCGGTGTACAGGTGGATTCTGGAGTGACTTATTCACTATCGGTGTACAGGTGTATTCTGGAGTGACTTATTCACTATCGGTGTTCAGGAGGATTCTGGAGAGACTTATTCACTATCGGTGTACAGGTAGATTCTGGAGTGACTTATTCACTATCGGTGTACAGGTGGATTCTGGAGTGACTTATTCACTATCGGTGTACAGGAGGATTCTGGAGTGACTTATTCACTATCGGTGTACATGAGGATTCTGGAGTGACATATTCACTACCGGTGTACAGGAGGATTCTGGAGTGACTTATTCACTATCGGTGTACAGGAGGATTCTGGAGTGACTTATTCACTATCGGTGTACAGGTGGAATCTGCAGTGACTTATTCACTATCGGTGTACAGGTGGATTCTGGAGTGACTTATTCACTATCGGTGTACAGGAGGATTCTGGAGTGACTTATTCACTATCGGTGTACAGGAGGATTCTGGAGTGACTTATTCACTATCGGTGTACATGAGGATTCTGGAGTGACATATTCACTATCGGTGTACAGGAGGATTCTGGAGTGACTTATTCACTATCGGTGTACAGGAGGATTCTGGAGTGACTTATTCACTATCGGTGTACAGGTGGTTTCTGGAGTGACTTATTCACTATCGGTGTACAGGTGGATTCTGAAGTGACTTATTCACTATCGGTGTACAGGTGGATTCTGGAGTGGCTTATTCACTATCGGTGTACAGGTGGATTCAGGAGTGACTTATTCACTATCGGTGTACAGGTGGATTCTGGAGTGACTTATTCACTATCGGTGTACAGGTGGATTCTGGAGTGACGTTTTCACTATCGGTGTACAGGAGGATTCTGGAGTGACTTATTCACTATCGGTGTACAGGTGGATTCTGGAGTGACTTATTCACTATTGGTGTACAGGTGGATTCTGGAGTGACTTATTCACTATCGGTGTACAGGAGGATTCTGGAGTGACTTATTCACTATTGGTGTACAGGTGGATTCTGGAGTGACTTATTCACTATCGGTGTACAGGAGGATTCTGGAGTGACTTATTCACTATCGGTGTACAGGTGGATTCTGAAGTGACATATTCACTATCGGTGTACAGGTGGATTCTGGAGTGACTTATTCACTATCGGTGTACAGGTGGATTCTGAAGTGACTTATTCACTATCGGTGTACAGGAGGATTCTGGAGTGACTTATTCACTATTGGTGTACAGGTGGATTCTGAAGTGACTTATTCACTATCGGTGTACAGGAGGATTCTGGAGTGACTTATTCACTATCGGTGTACAGGAGGATTCTGGAGTGACTTATTCACTATCGGTGTACAGGAGGATTCTGGAGTGACTTATTTACTATCGGTGTACAGGAGGATTCTGGAGTGACTTATTCACTATCGGTGTACAGGTGGATTCTGGAGTGACTTATTTAATATCGGTGTACAGGAGGATTCTGGAGTGACTTATTCACTATCGGTGTACAGGTGAATTCTGGAGTGACTTATTCACTATCGGTGTTCAGGAGGATTCTGGAGAGACTTATTCACTATCGATGTACAGGTAGATTCTGGACTGACTTATTCACTATCGGTGTACAGGTGGATTCTGGAGTGACTTATTCACTATCGGTGAACAGGAGGATTCTGGAGTGACTTATTCACTATCGGTGTACATGAGGACTCTGGAGTGACATATTCACTATCGGTGTACAGGAGGATTCTGGAGTGACTTATTCACTATCGGAGTACAGGAGGATTCTGGAGTGACTTATTCACTATCGGTGTACAGGTGGAATCTGCAGTGACTTATTCACTATCGGTGTACAGGAGGATTCTGGAGTGACTTATTCACTATCGGTGTACAGGTGGAATCTGGAGTGACTTATTCACTATCTGTGTACAGGTGGATTCTGGAGTGACTTATTCACTATCGGTGTACAGGGGGATTCTGGAGTGACTTATTCACTATCGGTGTATAGGAGGATTCTGGAGTGACTTATTCACTATCGGTGTGCAGGAGGATTCTGCAGTGACTTATTCACTATCGGTGTACAGGAGGTTTCTGAAGTGACTTATTCACTATCGGTGTACAGGAGGATTCTGGAGTGACTTATTCACTATCGGGGTATAGGTGGATTCTGGAGTGACTTATTCACTATCGGTGTACATGAGGATTCTGGAGTGACTTATTTACTATCGGTGTACAGGAGGATTCTGGAGTGACTTATTCACTATCGGTGTGCAGGAGGATTCTGCAGTGACTTATTCACTATCGGTGTACAGGAGGATTCTGGAGTGACTTATTCACTATCGGGGTACAGGAGGATTCTGGAGTGACTTATTCACTATCGGTGTACAGGAGGATTCTGCAGTGACTTATTCACTATCGGGGTACAGGTGGATTCTGGAGTGACTTATTCACTATCGGTGTACAGGTGGATTCTGGAGTGACTTATTCACTATCGGTGTACAGGTGGATTCTGGAGTGACTTATTCACTATCGGTGTTCAGGAGGATTCTGGAGTGACTTATTCACTATCGGTGTACAGGAGGATTCTGGAGTGACTTATTCACTATCGGTGTACAGGAGGATTCTGGAGTGACTTATTCACTATCGGTGTACAGGAGGATTCTGGAGTGACTTATTCACTATCGGTGTACAGGTGGATTCTGGAGTGACTTATTTAGTATCGGTGTACAGGAGGATTCTGGAGTGACTTATTCACTATCGGTGTACAGGAGGATTCTGGAGTGACTTATTCGCTATCGGTGTACAGGTGGATTCTGGAGTGACTTATTCACTATCGGTGTACAGGTGTATTCTGGAGTGACTTATTCACTATCGGTGTTCAGGAGGATTCTGGAGAGACTTATTCACTATCGGTGTACAGGTAGATTCTGGAGTGACTTATTCACTATCGGTGTACAGGTGGATTCTGGAGTGATTTATTCACTATCGGTGTACAGGAGGATTCTGGAGTGACTTATTCACTATCGGTGTACATGAGGATTCTGGAGTGACATATTCACTACCGGTGTACAGGAGGATTCTGGAGTGACTTATTCACTATCGGTGTACAGGAGGATTCTGGAGTGACTTATTCACTATCGGTGTACAGGTGGAATCTGCAGTGACTTATTCACTATCGGTGTACAGGTGGATTCTGGAGTGACTTATTCACTATCGGTGTACAGGAGGATTCTGGAGTGACTTATTCACTATCGGTGTACAGGAGGATTCTGGAGTGACTTATTCACTATCGGTGTACATGAGGATTCTGGAGTGACATATTCACTATCGGTGTACAGGAGGATTCTGGAGTGACTTATTCACTATCGGTGTACAGGAGGATTCTGGAGTGACTTATTCACTATCGGTGTACAGGTGGATTCTGGAGTGACTTATTCACTATTGGTGTACAGGTGGATTCTGAAGTGACTTATTCACTATCGGTGTACAGGTGGATTCTGGAGTGGCTTATTCACTATCGGTGTACAGGTGGATTCAGGAGTGACTTATTCACTATCGGTGTACAGGTGGATTCTGGAGTGACTTATTCACTATCGGTGTACAGGTGGATTCTGGAGTGACGTTTTCACTATCGGTGTACAGGTGGATTCTGGAGTGACTGATTCACTATCGGTGTACAGGTGGATTTTTCAGTGACTTATTCACTATCGGTGTACAGGAGGATTCTGTAGTGACTTATTCACTATCGGTGTACAGGTGGATTCTGGAGTGACTTATTCACTATCGGTGTACAGGAGGATTCTGGAGTGAATTATTCACTATCGGTGTACAGGAGGATTCTGGAGTGACTTATTCACTATCGGTGTACAGGAAGATTCTGGAGTGACTTATTCACTATCGGTGTACAGGTGGATTCTGGAGTGACTTATTCACTATCGGTGTACAGGAGGATTCTGGAGGGACTTATTCACTATCGGTGTACAGGTGGATTCTGGAGTGACTTATTCACTATCGGTGTACATGAGGATTCTGGAGGGACTTATTCACTATCGGTGTACAGGTGGATTCTGGAGTGACTTATTCACTATCGGTGTACAGGAGGATTCTGGAGTGACTTATTCACTATCGGTGTACAGGTGGATTCTGGAGTGACTTATTCACTATCGGTGTACAGGAGGATTCTGGAGTGACTTATTCACTATCGGTGTACAGGTGGATTTTTCAGTGACTTATTCACTATCGGTGTACAGGTGAATTCTGGAGTGACTTATTCACTATCGGTGTACAGGAGGATTCTGGAGTGACTTATTCACTATCGGTGTACAGGTGGATTCTGGAGTGACTTATTCACTATTGGTGTACAGGTGGATTCTGGAGCGACTTATTCACTATCGGTGTACAGGTGGATTCTGGAGTGACTTATTCACTATCGGTGTACAGGTGGATTCTGGAGCGACTTATTCACTAACGGTGTACAGGAGGATTCTGGAGTAACTTATTCACTATTGGTGTACAGGTGGATTCTGGAGCGACTTATTCACTATCGGTGTACATGTGGATTCTGGAGCGACTTATTCACTATCGGTGTACAGGAGGATTCTGGAGCGACTTATTCACTATCGGTGTACAGGTAGATTCAGGAGTGACTTATTCACTATCGGTGTACAGGTGGATTCTGGAGTGACTTATTCACTATCGGTGTACAGGTGGATTCAGGAGTGACTTATTCACTATGGGTGTACAGGTGGATTCTGGAGTGACTTATTCACTATCGGTGTACAGGAGGATTCTGGAGTGACTTATTCACTATCGGTGTACAGGTGGATTCTGGAGTGACTTATTCACTATCGGTGTACAGGTGGATTCAGGAGTGACTTATTCACTATCGGTGTACAGGTGGATTCTGGAGTGACTTATTCACTATCGGTGTACAGGTGGAATCTGGAGTGACTTATTCACTATCGGTGTACAGGTGGATTCTGGAGTGACTTATTCACTATCGGTGTACAGGGGGATTCTGGAGTGTCTTATTCACTATCGGTGTACAGGAGGATTCTGGAGTGACTTATTCACTATCGGTGTGCAGGAGGATTCTGCAGTGACTTATTCACTATCGGTGTGCAGGAGGATTCTGAAGTGACTTATTCACTATCGGTGTACAGGAGGATTCTGGAGTGACTTATTCACTATCGGGGTACAGGTGGATTCTGGAGTGACTTATTCACTATCGGTGTACAGGAGGATTCTGGAGTGACTTATTCACTATCGGTGTGCAGGAGGATTCTGCAGTGACTTATTCACTATCGGTGTACAGGAGGATTCTGGAGTGACTTATTCACTATCGGGGTACAGGTGGATTCTGGAGTGACTTATTCACTATCGGTGTACAGGAGGATTCTGCAGTGACTTATTCACTATCGGGGTACAGGTGGATTCTGGAGTGACTTATTCACTATCGGTGTACAGGAGGATCCTGAAGTGACTTATTCACTATCGGTGTACAGGAGGATTCTGGAGTGAGTTATTCACTATCGGTGTACAGGTGGATTCTGGAGTGACTTATTCACTGTCGGTGTTCAGGAGGATTCTGGAGTGACTTATTTACTATCGGTGTACAGGTGGATTCTGGAGTGACTTATTCACTATCGGTGTACAGGTGGATTCTGGAGTGACTTATTCACTGTCGGTGTTCAGGAGGATTCTGGAGTGACTTATTCACTATCGGTGTACAGGTGGATTCTGGAGTGACTTATTCACTATCGGTGTACAGGTGGAATCTGGAGTGACTTATTCACTATCGGTGTACAGGTGGAATCTGGAGTGACTTATTCACTATCGGTGTACAGGTGGATTCTGGAGTGACTTATTCACTATCGGTGTACAGGGGGATTCTGGAGTGACTTATTCACTATCGGTGTATAGGAGGATTCTGGAGTGACTTATTCACTATCGGTGTACAGGAGGATTCTGAAGTGACTTATTCACTATCGGTGTACAGGAGGATTCTGGAGTGACTTATTCACTATCGGTGTACATGAGGATTCTGGAGTGACTTATTCACTATCGGTGTACAGGAGGATTCTGGAGTGACTTATTCACTATCGGTGTGCAGGAGGATTCTGCAGTGACTTATTCACTATCGGTGTATAGGAGGATTCTGGAGTGACTTATTCACTATCGGGGTACAGGTGGATTCTGGAGTGACTTATTCACTATCGGTGTACAGGAGGATTCTGCAGTGACTTATTCACTATCGGGGTACAGGTGGATTCTGGAGTGACTTATTCACTATCGGTGTACAGGAGGATTCTGAAGTGACTTATTCACTATCGGTGTACAGAAGGATTCTGGAGTGACTTATTCACTATCGGTGTACAGGTGGATTCTGGAGTGACTTATTCACTATCGGTGTACAGGTGGATTCTGGAGTGACTTATTCACTATCGGTGTTCAGGAGGATTCTGGAGTGACTTATTCACTATCGGTGTACAGGAGGATTCTGGAGTGACTTATTCACTATCGGTGTACAGGAGGATTCTGGAGTGACTTATTCACTATCGGTGTTCAGGAGGATTCTGGAGTGACTTATTCACTATCGGTGTACAGGAGGATTCTGGAGTGACTTATTCACTATCGGTGTACAGGAGGATTCTGGAGTGACTTATTCACTATCGGTGTTCAGGAGGATTCTGAAGTGACTTATTCACTATCGGTGTACAGGAGGATTCTGGAGTGACTTATTCACTATCGGTGTACAGGAGGATTCTGGAGTGACTTATTCACTATCGGTGTACAGGTGGATTCTGGAGTGACTTATTCAGTATCGGTGTACAGGAGGATTCTGGAGTGACTTATTCACTATCGGTGTACAGGAGGATTCTGGAGTGACTTATTCGCTATCAGTGTACAGGTGGATTCTGGAGTGACTTATTCACTATCGGTGTACAGGTGAATTCTGGAGTGACTTATTCACTATCGGTGTTCAGGAGGATTCTGGAGAGACTTATTCACTATCGGTGTACAGGTAGATTCT
Source organism: Phyllobates terribilis (assembly GCF_046119375.1). NCBI lineage: Eukaryota > Metazoa > Chordata > Amphibia > Anura > Dendrobatidae > Phyllobates > Phyllobates terribilis. The sequence goes on from NW_027363722.1 coordinate 353,983, forward strand.
GGAGTGACTTATTCACTATCGGTGTACAGGTGGATTCTGGAGTGACTTATTCACTATCGGTGAACAGGAGGATTCTGGAGTGACTTATTCACTATCGGTGTACATGAGGACTCTGGAGTGACATATTCACTATCGGTGTACAGGAGGATTCTGGAGTGACTTATTCACTATCGGAGTACAGGAGGATTCTGGAGTGACTTATTCACTATCGGTGTACAGGTGGAATCTGCAGTGACTTATTCACTATCGGTGTACAGGAGGATTCTGGAGTGACTTATTCACTATCGGTGTACAGGTGGATTCTGGAGTGACTTATTCACTATCGGCGTACAGGTGGATTCAGGAGTGACTTATTCACTATCGGTGTACAGGTGGATTCTGGAGTGACTTATTCACTATCGGTGTACAGGTGGAATCTGGAGTGACTTATTCACTATCGGTGTACAGGTGGATTCTGGAGTGACTTATTCACTATCGGTGTACAGGGGGATTCTGGAGTGACTTATTCACTATCGGTGTATAGGAGGATTCTGGAGTGACTTATTCACTATCGGTGTGCAGGAGGATTCTGCAGTGACTTATTCACTATCGGTGTACAGGAGGATTCTGAAGTGACTTATTCACTATCGGTGTACAGGAGGATTCTGGAGTGACTTATTCACTATCGGGGTATAGGTGGATTCTGGAGTGACTTATTCACTATCGGTGTACATGAGGATTCTGGAGTGACTTATTTACTATCGGTGTACAGGAGGATTCTGGAGTGACTTATTCACTATCGGTGTGCAGGAGGATTCTGCAGTGACTTATTCACTATCGGTGTACAGGAGGATTCTGGAGTGACTTATTCACTATCGGGGTACAGGTGGATTCTGGAGTGACTTATTCACTATCGGTGTACAGGAGGATTCTGCAGTGACTTATTCACTATCGGGGTACAGGTGGATTCTGAAGTGACTTATTCACTATCGGTGTACAGGAGGATTCTGAAGTGACTTATTCACTATCGGTGTACAGGAGGATTCTGGAGTGACTTATTCACTATCGGTGTACAGGTGGATTCTGGAGTGACTTATTCACTATCGGTGTACAGGTGGATTCTGGAGTGACTTATTCACTATCAGTGTTCAGGAGGATTCTGGAGTGACTTATTCACTATCGGTGTACAGGAGGATTCTGGAGTGACTTATTCACTATCGGTGTACAGGTGGATTCTGGAGTGACTTATTTAGTATCGGTGTACAGGAGGATTCTGGAGTGACTTTTTCACTATCGGTGTACAGGTGAATTCTGGAGTGACTTATTCACTATCGGTGTTCAGGAGGATTCTGGAGAGACTTATTCACTATCGATGTACAGGTAGATTCTGGACTGACTTATTCACTATCGGTGTACAGGTGGATTCTGGAGTGACTTATTCACTATCGGTGAACAGGAGGATTCTGGAGTGACTTATTCACTATCGGTGTACATGAGGACTCTGGAGTGACATATTCACTATCGGTGTACAGGAGGATTCTGGAGTGACTTATTCACTATCGGAGTACAGGAGGATTCTGGAGTGACTTATTCACTATCGGTGTACAGGTGGAATCTGCAGTGACTTATTCACTATCGGTGTACAGGAGGATTCTGGAGTGACTTATTCACTATCGGTGTACAGGTGGAATCTGGAGTGACTTATTCACTATCGGTGTACAGGTGGATTCTGGAGTGACTTATTCACTATCGGTGTACAGGGGGACTCTGGAGTGACTTATTCACTATCGGTGTATAGGAGGATTCTGGAGTGACTTATTCACTATCGGTGTGCAGGAGGATTCTGCAGTGACTTATTCACTATCGGTGTACAGGAGGTTTCTGAAGTGACTTATTCACTATCGGTGTACAGGAGGATTCTGGAGTGACTTATTCACTATCGGGGTATAGGTGGATTCTGGAGTGACTTATTCACTATCGGTGTACATGAGGATTCTGGAGTGACTTATTTACTATCGGTGTACAGGAGGATTCTGGAGTGACTTATTCACTATCGGTGTGCAGGAGGATTCTGCAGTGACTTATTCACTATCGGTGTACAGGAGGATTCTGGAGTGACTTATTCACTATCGGGGTACAGGAGGATTCTGGAGTGACTTATTCACTATCGGTGTACAGGAGGATTCTGCAGTGACTTATTCACTATCGGGGTACAGGTGGATTCTGAAGTGACTTATTCACTATCGGTGTACAGGAGGATTCTGAAGTGACTTATTCACTATCGGTGTACAGGAGGATTCTGGAGTGACTTATTCACTATCGGTGTACAGGTGGATTCTGGAGTGACTTATTCACTATCGGTGTACAGGTGGATTCTGGAGTGACTTATTCACTATCGGTGTTCAGGAGGATTCTGGAGTGACTTATTCACTATCGGTGTACAGGAGGATTCTGGAGTGACTTATTCACTATCGGTGTACAGGAGGATTCTGGAGTGACTTATTCACTATCGGTGTACAGGAGGATTCTGGAGTGACTTATTCACTATCGGTGTACAGGTGGATTCTGGAGTGACTTATTTAGTATCGGTGTACAGGAGGATTCTGGAGTGACTTATTCACTATCGGTGTACAGGAGGATTCTGGAGTGACTTATTCGCTATCGGTGTACAGGTGGATTCTGGAGTGACTTATTCACTATCGGTGTACAGGTGTATTCTGGAGTGACTTATTCACTATCGGTGTTCAGGAGGATTCTGGAGAGACTTATTCACTATCGGTGTACAGGTAGATTCTGGAGTGACTTATTCACTATCGGTGTACAGGTGGATTCTGGAGTGACTTATTCACTATCGGTGTACAGGAGGATTCTGGAGTGACTTATTCACTATCGGTGTACATGAGGATTCTGGAGTGACATATTCACTACCGGTGTACAGGAGGATTCTGGAGTGACTTATTCACTATCGGTGTACAGGAGGATTCTGGAGTGACTTATTCACTATCGGTGTACAGGTGGAATCTGCAGTGACTTATTCACTATCGGTGTACAGGTGGATTCTGGAGTGACTTATTCACTATCGGTGTACAGGAGGATTCTGGAGTGACTTATTCACTATCGGTGTACAGGAGGATTCTGGAGTGACTTATTCACTATCGGTGTACATGAGGATTCTGGAGTGACATATTCACTATCGGTGTACAGGAGGATTCTGGAGTGACTTATTCACTATCGGTGTACAGGAGGATTCTGGAGTGACTTATTCACTATCGGTGTACAGGTGGATTCTGGAGTGACTTATTCACTATCGGTGTACAGGTGGATTCTGAAGTGACTTATTCACTATCGGTGTACAGGTGGATTCTGGAGTGGCTTATTCACTATCGGTGTACAGGTGGATTCAGGAGTGACTTATTCACTATCGGTGTACAGGTGGATTCTGGAGTGACTTATTCACTATCGGTGTACAGGTGGATTCTGGAGTGACGTTTTCACTATCGGTGTACAGGAGGATTCTGGAGTGACTTATTCACTATCGGTGTACAGGTGGATTCTGGAGTGACTTATTCACTATTGGTGTACAGGTGGATTCTGGAGTGACTTATTCACTATCGGTGTACAGGAGGATTCTGGAGTGACTTATTCACTATTGGTGTACAGGTGGATTCTGGAGTGACTTATTCACTATCGGTGTACAGGAGGATTCTGGAGTGACTTATTCACTATCGGTGTACAGGTGGATTCTGAAGTGACATATTCACTATCGGTGTACAGGTGGATTCTGGAGTGACTTATTCACTATCGGTGTACAGGTGGATTCTGAAGTGACTTATTCACTATCGGTGTACAGGAGGATTCTGGAGTGACTTATTCACTATTGGTGTACAGGTGGATTCTGAAGTGACTTATTCACTATCGGTGTACAGGAGGATTCTGGAGTGACTTATTCACTATCGGTGTACAGGAGGATTCTGGAGTGACTTATTCACTATCGGTGTACAGGAGGATTCTGGAGTGACTTATTTACTATCGGTGTACAGGAGGATTCTGGAGTGACTTATTCACTATCGGTGTACAGGTGGATTCTGGAGTGACTTATTTAGTATCGGTGTACAGGAGGATTCTGGAGTGACTTATTCACTATCGGTGTACAGGTGAATTCTGGAGTGACTTATTCACTATCGGTGTTCAGGAGGATTCTGGAGAGACTTATTCACTATCGATGTACAGGTAGATTCTGGACTGACTTATTCACTATCGGTGTACAGGTGGATTCTGGAGTGACTTATTCACTATCGGTGAACAGGAGGATTCTGGAGTGACTTATTCACTATCGGTGTACATGAGGACTCTGGAGTGACATATTCACTATCGGTGTACAGGAGGATTCTGGAGTGACTTATTCACTATCGGAGTACAGGAGGATTCTGGAGTGACTTATTCACTATCGGTGTACAGGTGGAATCTGCAGTGACTTATTCACTATCGGTGTACAGGAGGATTCTGGAGTGACTTATTCACTATCGGTGTACAGGTGGAATCTGGAGTGACTTATTCACTATCGGTGTACAGGTGGATTCTGGAGTGACTTATTCACTATCGGTGTACAGGGGGATTCTGGAGTGACTTATTCACTATCGGTGTATAGGAGGATTCTGGAGTGACTTATTCACTATCGGTGTGCAGGAGGATTCTGCAGTGACTTATTCACTATCGGTGTACAGGAGGTTTCTGAAGTGACTTATTCACTATCGGTGTACAGGAGGATTCTGGAGTGACTTATTCACTATCGGGGTATAGGTGGATTCTGGAGTGACTTATTCACTATCGGTGTACATGAGGATTCTGGAGTGACTTATTTACTATCGGTGTACAGGAGGATTCTGGAGTGACTTATTCACTATCGGTGTGCAGGAGGATTCTGCAGTGACTTATTCACTATCGGTGTACAGGAGGATTCTGGAGTGACTTATTCACTATCGGGGTACAGGAGGATTCTGGAGTGACTTATTCACTATCGGTGTACAGGAGGATTCTGCAGTGACTTATTCACTATCGGGGTACAGGTGGATTCTGAAGTGACTTATTCACTATCGGTGTACAGGAGGATTCTGAAGTGACTTATTCACTATCGGTGTACAGGAGGATTCTGGAGTGACTTATTCACTATCGGTGTACAGGTGGATTCTGGAGTGACTTATTCACTATCGGTGTACAGGTGGATTCTGGAGTGACTTATTCACTATCGGTGTTCAGGAGGATTCTGGAGTGACTTATTCACTATCGGTGTACAGGAGGATTCTGGAGTGACTTATTCACTATCGGTGTACAGGAGGATTCTGGAGTGACTTATTCACTATCGGTGTACAGGAGGATTCTGGAGTGACTTATTCACTATCGGTGTACAGGTGGATTCTGGAGTGACTTATTTAGTATCGGTGTACAGGAGGATTCTGGAGTGACTTATTCACTATCGGTGTACAGGAGGATTCTGGAGTGACTTATTCGCTATCGGTGTACAGGTGGATTCTGGAGTGACTTATTCACTATCGGTGTACAGGTGTATTCTGGAGTGACTTATTCACTATCGGTGTTCAGGAGGATTCTGGAGAGACTTATTCACTATCGGTGTACAGGTAGATTCTGGAGTGACTTATTCACTATCGGTGTACAGGTGGATTCTGGAGTGACTTATTCACTATCGGTGTACAGGAGGATTCTGGAGTGACTTATTCACTATCGGTGTACATGAGGATTCTGGAGTGACATATTCACTACCGGTGTACAGGAGGATTCTGGAGTGACTTATTCACTATCGGTGTACAGGAGGATTCTGGAGTGACTTATTCACTATCGGTGTACAGGTGGAATCTGCAGTGACTTATTCACTATCGGTGTACAGGTGGATTCTGGAGTGACTTATTCACTATCGGTGTACAGGAGGATTCTGGAGTGACTTATTCACTATCGGTGTACAGGAGGATTCTGGAGTGACTTATTCACTATCGGTGTACATGAGGATTCTGGAGTGACATATTCACTATCGGTGTACAGGAGGATTCTGGAGTGACTTATTCACTATCGGTGTACAGGAGGATTCTGGAGTGACTTATTCACTATCGGTGTACAGGTGGATTCTGGAGTGACTTATTCACTATCGGTGTACAGGTGGATTCTGAAGTGACTTATTCACTATCGGTGTACAGGTGGATTCTGGAGTGGCTTATTCACTATCGGTGTACAGGTGGATTCAGGAGTGACTTATTCACTATCGGTGTACAGGTGGATTCTGGAGTGACTTATTCACTATCGGTGTACAGGTGGATTCTGGAGTGACGTTTTCACTATCGGTGTACAGGAGGATTCTGGAGTGACTTATTCACTATCGGTGTACAGGTGGATTCTGGAGTGACTTATTCACTATTGGTGTACAGGTGGATTCTGGAGTGACTTATTCACTATCGGTGTACAGGAGGATTCTGGAGTGACTTATTCACTATTGGTGTACAGGTGGATTCTGGAGTGACTTATTCACTATCGGTGTACAGGAGGATTCTGGAGTGACTTATTCACTATCGGTGTACAGGTGGATTCTGAAGTGACATATTCACTATCGGTGTACAGGTGGATTCTGGAGTGACTTATTCACTATCGGTGTACAGGTGGATTCTGAAGTGACTTATTCACTATCGGTGTACAGGAGGATTCTGGAGTGACTTATTCACTATTGGTGTACAGGTGGATTCTGAAGTGACTTATTCACTATCGGTGTACAGGAGGATTCTGGAGTGACTTATTCACTATCGGTGTACAGGTGGATTCTGAAGTGACTTATTCACTATCGGTGTACAGGAGGATTCTGGAGTGACTTATTCACTATTGGTGTACAGGTGGATTCTGGAGTGACTTATTCACTATCGGTGTACAGGAGGATTCTGGAGTGACTTATTCACTATCGGTGTACAGGAGGATTCTGGAGTGACTTATTCACTATCGGTGTACAGGTGGATTCTGGAGTGACTTATTCACTATCGGTGTACAGGTGGATTCTGGAGTGACTTATTCACTATCGGTGTTCAGGAGGATTCTGGAGTGACTTATTCACTATCGGTGTACAGGAGGATTCTGGAGTGACTTATTCACTATCGGTGTACAGGAGGATTCTGGAGTGACTTATTCACTATCGGTGTACAGGAGGATTCTGGAGTGACTTATTCACTATCGGTGTACAGGTGGATTCTGGAGTGACTTATTTAGTATCGGTGTACAGGAGGATTCTGGAGTGACTTATTCACTATCGGTGTACAGGAGGATTCTGGAGTGACTTATTCGCTATCGGTGTACAGGTGGATTCTGGAGTGACTTATTCACTATCGGTGTACAGGTGGACTCTGGAGTGACTTATTCACTATCGGTGTTCAGGAGGATTCTGGAGAGACTTATTCACTATCGGTGTACAGGTAGATTCTGGAGTGACTTATTCACTATCGGTGTACAGGTGGATTCTGGAGTGACTTATTCACTATCGGTGTACAGGAGGATTCTGGAGTGACTTATTCACTATCGGTGTACATGAGGATTCTGGAGTGACATATTCACTATCGGTGTACAGGAGGATTCTGGAGTGACTTATTCACTATCGGTGTACAGGAGGAATCTGGAGTGACTTATTCACTATCGGTGTACAGGTGGAATCTGCAGTGACTTATTCACTATCGGTGTACAGGTGGATTCTTGAGTGACTTATTCACTATCGGTGTACAGGAGGATTCTGGAGTGACTTATTCACTATCGGTGTACAGGAGGATTCTGGAGTGACTTATTCACTATCGGTGTACATGAGGATTCTGGAGTGACATATTCACTATCGGTGTACAGGAGGATTCTGGAGTGACTTATTCACTATCGGTGTACAGGAGGATTCTGGAGTGACTTATTCACTATCGGTGTACAGGTGGATTCTGGAGTGACTTATTCACTATCGGTGTACAGGTGGATTCTGAAGTGACTTATTCACTATCGGTGTACAGGTGGATTCTGGAGTGGCTTATTCACTATCGGTGTACAGGTGGATTCAGGAGTGACTTATTCACTATCGGTGTACAGGTGGATTCTGGAGTGACTTATTCACTATCGGTGTTCAGGAGGATTCTGGAGTGACTTATTCACTATCGGTGTACAGGAGGATTCTGGAGTGACTTATTCACTATCGGTGTACAGGAGGATTCTGGAGTGACTTATTCACTATCGGTGTACAGGAGGATTCTGGAGTGACTTATTCACTATCGGTGTACAGGTGGATTCTGGAGTGACTTATTTAGTATCGGTGTACAGGAGGATTCTGGAGTGACTTATTCGCTATCGGTGTACAGGTGGAATCTGGAGTGACTTATTCACTATCGGTGTACAGGTGGATTCTGGAGTGACTTATTCACTATCGGTGTTCAGGAGGATTCTGGAGAGACTTATTCACTATCGGTGTACAGGTAGATTCTGGAGTGACTTATTCACTATCGGTGTACAGGTTGATTCTGGAGTGACTTATTCACTATCGGTGTACAGGAGGATTCTGGAGTGACTTATTCACTATCGGTGTACATGAGGATTCTGGAGTGACATATTCACTATCGGTGTACAGGAGGATTCTGGAGTGACTTATTCACTATCGGTGTACAGGAGGATTCTGGAGTGACTTATTCACTATCGGTGTACAGGTGGAATCTGCAGTGACTTATTCACTATCGGTGTACAGGTGGATTCTGGAGTGACTTATTCACTATCGGTGTACAGGAGGATTCTGGAGTGACTTATTCACTATCGGTGTACATGAGGATTCTGGAGTGACATATTCACTACCGGTGTACAGGAGGATTCTGGAGTGACTTATTCACTATCGGTGTACAGGAGGATTCTGGAGTGACTTATTCACTATCGGTGTACAGGTGGAATCTGCAGTGACTTATTCACTATCGGTGTACAGGTGGATTCTGGAGTGACTTATTCACTATCGGTGTACAGGAGGATTCTGGAGTGACTTATTCACTATCGGTGTACAGGAGGATTCTGGAGTGACTTATTCACTATCGGTGTACATGAGGATTCTGGAGTGACATATTCACTATCGGTGTACAGGAGGATTCTGGAGTGACTTATTCACTATCGGTGTACAGGAGGATTCTGGAGTGACTTATTCACTATCGGTGTACAGGTGGATTCTGGAGTGACTTATTCACTATCGGTGTACAGGTGGATTCTGAAGTGACTTATTCACTATCGGTGTACAGGTGGATTCTGGAGTGGCTTATTCACTATCGGTGTACAGGTGGATTCAGGAGTGACTTATTCACTATCGGTGTACAGGTGGATTCTGGAGTGACTTATTCACTATCGGTGTACAGGTGGATTCTGGAGTGACGTTTTCACTATCGGTGTACAGGAGGATTCTGGAGTGACTTATTCACTATCGGTGTACAGGTGGATTCTGGAGTGACTTATTCACTATTGGTGTACAGGTGGATTCTGGAGTGACTTATTCACTATCGGTGTACAGGAGGATTCTGGAGTGACTTATTCACTATTGGTGTACAGGTGGATTCTGGAGTGACTTATTCACTATCGGTGTACAGGAGGATTCTGGAGTGACTTATTCACTATCGGTGTACAGGTGGAATCTGCAGTGACTTATTCACTATCGGTGTACAGGTGGATTCTGGAGTGACTTATTCACTATCGGTGTACAGGAGGATTCTGGAGTGACTTATTCACTATCGGTGTACAGGAGGATTCTGGAGTGACTTATTCACTATCGGTGTACATGAGGATTCTGGAGTGACATATTCACTATCGGTGTACAGGAGGATTCTGGAGTGACTTATTCACTATCGGTGTACAGGAGGATTCTGGAGTGACTTATTCACTATCGGTGTACAGGTGGATTCTGGAGTGACTTATTCACTATCGGTGTACAGGTGGATTCTGGAGTGGCTTATTCACTATCGGTGTACAGGTGGATTCAGGAGTGACTTATTCACTATCGGTGTACAGGTGGATTCTGGAGTGACTTATTCACTATCGGTGTACAGGTGGATTCTGGAGTGACGTTTTCACTATCGGTGTACAGGAGGATTCTGGAGTGACTTATTCACTATCGGTGTACAGGTGGATTCTGGAGTGACTTATTCACTATTGGTGTACAGGTGGATTCTGGAGTGACTTATTCACTATCGGTGTACAGGAGGATTCTGGAGTGACTTATTCACTATTGGTGTACAGGTGGATTCTGGAGTGACTTATTCACTATCGGTGTACAGGAGGATTCTGGAGTGACTTATTCACTATCGGTGTACAGGTGGATTCTGAAGTGACATATTCACTATCGGTGTACAGGTGGATTCTGGAGTGACTTATTCACTATCGGTGTACAGGTGGATTCTGAAGTGACTTATTCACTATCGGTGTACAGGAGGATTCTGGAGTGACTTATTCACTATCGGTGTACAGGTGGATTCTGAAGTGACTTATTCACTATCGGTGTACAGGAGGATTCTGGAGTGACTTATTCACTATTGGTGTACAGGTGGATTCTGGAGTGACTTATTCACTATCGGTGTACAGGAGGATTCTGGAGTGACTTATTCACTATCGGTGTACAGGAGGATTCTGGAGTGACTTATTCACTATCGGTGTACAGGTGGATTCTGGAGTGACTTATTCACTATCGGTGTACAGGTGGATTCTGGAGTGACTTATTCACTATCGGTGTTCAGGAGGATTCTGGAGTGACTTATTCACTATCGGTGTACAGGAGGATTCTGGAGTGACTTATTCACTATCGGTGTACAGGAGGATTCTGGAGTGACTTATTCACTATCGGTGTACAGGAGGATTCTGGAGTGACTTATTCACTATCGGTGTACAGGTGGATTCTGGAGTGACTTATTTAGTATCGGTGTACAGGAGGATTCTGGAGTGACTTATTCACTATCGGTGTACAGGAGGATTCTGGAGTGACTTATTCGCTATCGGTGTACAGGTGGATTCTGGAGTGACTTATTCACTATCGGTGTACAGGTGGACTCTGGAGTGACTTATTCACTATCGGTGTTCAGGAGGATTCTGGAGAGACTTATTCACTATCGGTGTACAGGTAGATTCTGGAGTGACTTATTCACTATCGGTGTACAGGTGGATTCTGGAGTGACTTATTCACTATCGGTGTACAGGAGGATTCTGGAGTGACTTATTCACTATCGGTGTACATGAGGATTCTGGAGTGACATATTCACTATCGGTGTACAGGAGGATTCTGGAGTGACTTATTCACTATCGGTGTACAGGAGGAATCTGGAGTGACTTATTCACTATCGGTGTACAGGTGGAATCTGCAGTGACTTATTCACTATCGGTGTACAGGTGGATTCTTGAGTGACTTATTCACTATCGGTGTACAGGAGGATTCTGGAGTGACTTATTCACTATCGGTGTACAGGAGGATTCTGGAGTGACTTATTCACTATCGGTGTACATGAGGATTCTGGAGTGACATATTCACTATCGGTGTACAGGAGGATTCTGGAGTGACTTATTCACTATCGGTGTACAGGAGGATTCTGGAGTGACTTATTCACTATCGGTGTACAGGTGGATTCTGGAGTGACTTATTCACTATCGGTGTACAGGTGGATTCTGAAGTGACTTATTCACTATCGGTGTACAGGTGGATTCTGGAGTGGCTTATTCACTATCGGTGTACAGGTGGATTCAGGAGTGACTTATTCACTATCGGTGTACAGGTGGATTCTGGAGTGACTTATTCACTATCGGTGTTCAGGAGGATTCTGGAGTGACTTATTCACTATCGGTGTACAGGAGGATTCTGGAGTGACTTATTCACTATCGGTGTACAGGTGGATTCTGGAGTGACTTATTTAGTATCGGTGTACAGGAGGATTCTGGAGTGACTTATTCGCTATCGGTGTACAGGTGGAATCTGGAGTGACTTATTCACTATCGGTGTACAGGTGGATTCTGGAGTGACTTATTCACTATCGGTGTTCAGGAGGATTCTGGAGAGACTTATTCACTATCGGTGTACAGGTAGATTCTGGAGTGACTTATTCACTATCGGTGTACAGGTTGATTCTGGAGTGACTTATTCACTATCGGTGTACAGGAGGATTCTGGAGTGACTTATTCACTATCGGTGTACATGAGGATTCTGGAGTGACATATTCACTATCGGTGTACAGGAGGATTCTGGAGTGACTTATTCACTATCGGTGTACAGGAGGATTCTGGAGTGACTTATTCACTATCGGTGTACAGGTGGAATCTGCAGTGACTTATTCACTATCGGTGTACAGGTGGATTCTGGAGTGACTTATTCACTATCGGTGTACAGGAGGATTCTGGAGTGACTTATTCACTATCGGTGTACATGAGGATTCTGGAGTGACATATTCACTACCGGTGTACAGGAGGATTCTGGAGTGACTTATTCACTATCGGTGTACAGGAGGATTCTGGAGTGACTTATTCACTATCGGTGTACAGGTGGAATCTGCAGTGACTTATTCACTATCGGTGTACAGGTGGATTCTGGAGTGACTTATTCACTATCGGTGTACAGGAGGATTCTGGAGTGACTTATTCACTATCGGTGTACAGGAGGATTCTGGAGTGACTTATTCACTATCGGTGTACATGAGGATTCTGGAGTGACATATTCACTATCGGTGTACAGGAGGATTCTGGAGTGACTTATTCACTATCGGTGTACAGGAGGATTCTGGAGTGACTTATTCACTATCGGTGTACAGGTGGATTCTGGAGTGACTTATTCACTATCGGTGTACAGGTGGATTCTGAAGTGACTTATTCACTATCGGTGTACAGGTGGATTCTGGAGTGGCTTATTCACTATCGGTGTACAGGTGGATTCAGGAGTGACTTATTCACTATCGGTGTACAGGTGGATTCTGGAGTGACTTATTCACTATCGGTGTACAGGTGGATTCTGGAGTGACGTTTTCACTATCGGTGTACAGGAGGATTCTGGAGTGACTTATTCACTATCGGTGTACAGGTGGATTCTGGAGTGACTTATTCACTATTGGTGTACAGGTGGATTCTGGAGTGACTTATTCACTATCGGTGTACAGGAGGATTCTGGAGTGACTTATTCACTATTGGTGTACAGGTGGATTCTGGAGTGACTTATTCACTATCGGTGTACAGGAGGATTCTGGAGTGACTTATTCACTATCGGTGTACAGGTGGATTCTGAAGTGACATATTCACTATCGGTGTACAGGTGGATTCTGGAGTGACTTATTCACTATCGGTGTACAGGTGGATTCTGAAGTGACTTATTCACTATCGGTGTACAGGAGGATTCTGGAGTGACTTATTCACTATTGGTGTACAGGTGGATTCTGAAGTGACTTATTCACTATCGGTGTACAGGAGGATTCTGGAGTGACTTATTCACTATCGGTGTACAGGTGGATTCTGAAGTGACTTATTCACTATCGGTGTACAGGAGGATTCTGGAGTGACTTATTCACTATTGGTGTACAGGTGGATTCTGGAGTGACTTATTCACTATCGGTGTACAGGAGGATTCTGGAGTGACTTATTCACTATCGGTGTACAGGAGGATTCTGGAGTGACTTATTCACTATCGGTGTACAGGTGGATTCTGGAGTGACTTATTCACTATCGGTGTACAGGTGGATTCTGGAGTGACTTATTCACTATCGGTGTTCAGGAGGATTCTGGAGTGACTTATTCACTATCGGTGTACAGGAGGATTCTGGAGTGACTTATTCACTATCGGTGTACAGGAGGATTCTGGAGTGACTTATTCACTATCGGTGTACAGGAGGATTCTGGAGTGACTTATTCACTATCGGTGTACAGGTGGATTCTGGAGTGACTTATTTAGTATCGGTGTACAGGAGGATTCTGGAGTGACTTATTCGCTATCGGTGTACAGGTGGATTCTGGAGTGACTTATTCACTATCGGTGTACAGGTGGATTCTGGAGTGACTTATTCACTATCGGTGTTCAGGAGGATTCTGGAGAGACTTATTCACTATCGGTGTACAGGTAGATTCTGGAGTGACTTATTCACTATCGGTGTACAGGTGGATTCTGGAGTGACTTATTCACTATCGGTGTACAGGAGGATTCTGGAGTGACTTATTCACTATCGGTGTACATGAGGATTCTGGAGTGACATATTCACTATTGGTGTACAGGAGGATTCTGGAGTGACTTATTCACTATCGGTGTACAGGAGGAATCTGGAGTGACTTATTCACTATCGGTGTACAGGTGGAATCTGCAGTGACTTATTCACTATCGGTGTACAGGTGGATTCTTGAGTGACTTATTCACTATCGGTGTACAGGAGGATTCTGGAGTGACTTATTCACTATCGGTGTACAGGAGGATTCTGGAGTGACTTATTCACTATCGGTGTACATGAGGATTCTGGAGTGACATATTCACTATCGGTGTACAGGAGGATTCTGGAGTGACTTATTCACTATCGGTGTACAGGAGGATTCTGGAGTGACTTATTCACTATCGGTGTACAGGTGGATTCTGGAGTGACTTATTCACTATCGGTGTACAGGTGGATTCTGAAGTGACTTATTCACTATCGGTGTACAGGTGGATTCTGGAGTGGCTTATTCACTATCGGTGTACAGGTGGATTCAGGAGTGACTAATTCACTATCGGTGTACAGGTGGATTCTGGAGTGACTTATTCACTATCGGTGTTCAGGAGGATTCTGGAGTGACTTATTCACTATCGGTGTACAGGAGGATTCTGGAGTGACTTATTCACTATCGGTGTACAGGAGGATTCTGGAGTGACTTATTCACTATCGGTGTACAGGAGGATTCTGGAGTGACTTATTCACTATCGGTGTACAGGTGGATTCTGGAGTGACTTATTTAGTATCGGTGTACAGGAGGATTCTGGAGTGACTTATTCACTATCGGTGTACAGGAGGATTCTGGAGTGACTTATTCGCTATCGGTGTACAGGTGGAATCTGGAGTGACTTATTCACTATCGGTGTACAGGTGGATTCTGGAGTGACTTATTCACTATCGGTGTTCAGGAGGATTCTGGAGAGACTTATTCACTATCGGTGTACAGGTAGATTCTGGAGTGACTTATTCACTATCGGTGTACAGGTTGATTCTGGAGTGACTTATTCACTATCGGTGTACAGGAGGATTCTGGAGTGACTTATTCACTATCGGTGTACATGAGGATTCTGGAGTGACATATTCACTATCGGTGTACAGGAGGATTCTGGAGTGACTTATTCACTATCGGTGTACAGGAGGATTCTGGAGTGACTTATTCACTATCGGTGTACAGGTGGAATCTGCAGTGACTTATTCACTATCGTTGTACAGGTGGATTCTGGAGTGACTTATTCACTATCGGTGTACAGGAGGATTCTGGAGTGACTTATTCACTATCGGTGTACAGGAGGATTCTGGAGTGACTTATTCACTATCGGTGTACATGAGGATTCTGGAGTGACATATTCACTATCGG
This sequence comes from Phyllobates terribilis, assembly GCF_046119375.1. Lineage (NCBI taxonomy): Eukaryota > Metazoa > Chordata > Amphibia > Anura > Dendrobatidae > Phyllobates > Phyllobates terribilis. The sequence goes on from NW_027363722.1 coordinate 369,547, forward strand.
TGTACAGGAGGATTCTGGAGTGACTTATTCACTATCGGTGTACAGGAGGATTCTGGAGTGACTTATTCACTATCGGTGTACAGGTGGATTCTGGAGTGACTTATTCACTATCGGTGTACAGGTGGATTCTGAAGTGACTTATTCACTATCGGTGTACAGGTGGATTCTGGAGTGGCTTATTCACTATCGGTGTAGAGGTGGATTCAGGAGTGACTTATTCACTATCGGTGTACAGGTGGATTCTGGAGTGACTTATTCACTATCGGTGTACAGGTGGATTCTGGAGTGACGTTTTCACTATCGGTGTACAGGAGGATTCTGGAGTGACTTATTCACTATCGGTGTACAGGTGGATTCTGGAGTGACTTATTCACTATCGGTGTACAGGTGGAATCTGCAGTGACTTATTCACTATCGTTGTACAGGTGGATTCTTGAGTGACTTATTCACTATCGGTGTACAGGAGGATTCTGGAGTGACTTATTCACTATCGGTGTACAGGAGGATTCTGGAGTGACTTATTCACTATCGGTGTACATGAGGATTCTGGAGTGACATATTCACTATCGGTGTACAGGAGGATTCTGGAGTGACTTATTCACTATCGGTGTACAGGAGGATTCTGGAGTGACTTATTCACTATCGGTGTACAGGTGGATTCTGGAGTGACTTATTCACTATCGGTGTACAGGTGGATTCTGAAGTGACTTATTCACTATCGGTGTACAGGTGGATTCTGGAGTGGCTTATTCACTATCGGTGTACAGGTGGATTCAGGAGTGACTTATTCACTATCGGTGTACAGGTGGATTCTGGAGTGACTTATTCACTATCGGTGTTCAGGAGGATTCTGGAGTGACTTATTCACTATCGGTGTACAGGAGGATTCTGGAGTGACTTATTCACTATCGGTGTACAGGAGGATTCTGGAGTGACTTATTCACTATCGGTGTACAGGAGGATTCTGGAGTGACTTATTCACTATCGGTGTACAGGTGGATTCTGGAGTGACTTATTTAGTATCGGTGTACAGGAGGATTCTGGAGTGACTTATTCGCTATCGGTGTACAGGTGGAATCTGGAGTGACTTATTCACTATCGGTGTACAGGTGGATTCTGGAGTGACTTATTCACTATCGGTGTACAGGAGGATTCTGGAGTGACTTATTCACTATCGGTGTACAGGTGTATTCTGGAGTGACTTATTCACTATCGGTGTTCAGGAGGATTCTGGAGAGACTTATTCACTATCGGTGTACAGGTAGATTCTGGAGTGACTTATTCACTATCGGTGTACAGGTGGATTCTGGAGTGACTTATTCACTATCGGTGTACAGGAGGATTCTGGAGTGACTTATTCACTATCGGTGTACATGAGGATTCTGGAGTGACATATTCACTACCGGTGTACAGGAGGATTCTGGAGTGACTTATTCACTATCGGTGTACAGGAGGATTCTGGAGTGACTTATTCACTATCGGTGTACAGGTGGAATCTGCAGTGACTTATTCACTATCGGTGTACAGGTGGATTCTGGAGTGACTTATTCACTATCGGTGTACAGGAGGATTCTGGAGTGACTTATTCACTATCGGTGTACAGGAGGATTCTGGAGTGACTTATTCACTATCGGTGTACATGAGGATTCTGGAGTGACATATTCACTATCGGTGTACAGGAGGATTCTGGAGTGACTTATTCACTATCGGTGTACAGGTGGATTCTGGAGTGGTTTATTCACTATCGGTGTACAGGTGGATTCAGGAGTGACTTATTCACTATCGGTGTACAGGTGGATTCTGGAGTGACTTATTCACTATCGGTGTACAGGTGGATTCTGGAGTGACGTTTTCACTATCGGTGTACAGGAGGATTCTGGAGTGACTTATTCACTATCGGTGTACAGGTGGATTCTGGAGTGACTTATTCACTATTGGTGTACAGGTGGATTCTGGAGTGACTTATTCACTATCGGTGTACAGGAGGATTCTGGAGTGACTTATTCACTATTGGTGTACAGGTGGATTCTGGAGTGACTTATTCACTATCGGTGTACAGGAGGATTCTGGAGTGACTTATTCACTATCGGTGTACAGGTGGATTCTGAAGTGACATATTCACTATCGGTGTACAGGTGGATTCTGGAGTGACTTATTCACTATCGGTGTACAGGTGGATTCTGAAGTGACTTATTCACTATCGGTGTACAGGAGGATTCTGGAGTGACTTATTCACTATTGGTGTACAGGTGGATTCTGAAGTGACTTATTCACTATCGGTGTACAGGAGGATTCTGGAGTGACTTATTCACTATCGGTGTACAGGTGGATTCTGAAGTGACTTATTCACTATCGGTGTACAGGAGGATTCTGGAGTGACTTATTCACTATTGGTGTACAGGTGGATTCTGGAGTGACTTATTCACTATCGGTGTACAGGAGGATTCTGGAGTGACTTATTCACTATCGGTGTACAGGAGGATTCTGGAGTGACTTATTCACTATCGGTGTACAGGTGGATTCTGGAGTGACTTATTCACTATCGGTGTACAGGTGGATTCTGGAGTGACTTATTCACTATCGGTGTTCAGGAGGATTCTGGAGTGACTTATTCACTATCGGTGTACAGGAGGATTCTGGAGTGACTTATTCACTATCGGTGTACAGGAGGATTCTGGAGTGACTTATTCACTATCGGTGTACAGGAGGATTCTGGAGTGACTTATTCACTATCGGTGTACAGGTGGATTCTGGAGTGACTTATTTAGTATCGGTGTACAGGAGGATTCTGGAGTGACTTATTCACTATCGGTGTACAGGAGGATTCTGGAGTGACTTATTCGCTATCGGTGTACAGGTGGATTCTGGAGTGACTTATTCACTATCGGTGTACAGGTGGACTCTGGAGTGACTTATTCACTATCGGTGTTCAGGAGGATTCTGGAGAGACTTATTCACTATCGGTGTACAGGTAGATTCTGGAGTGACTTATTCACTATCGGTGTACAGGTGGATTCTGGAGTGACTTATTCACTATCGGTGTACAGGAGGATTCTGGAGTGACTTATTCACTATCGGTGTACATGAGGATTCTGGAGTGACATATTCACTATCGGTGTACAGGAGGATTCTGGAGTGACTTATTCACTATCGGTGTACAGGAGGAATCTGGAGTGACTTATTCACTATCGGTGTACAGGTGGAATCTGCAGTGACTTATTCACTATCGGTGTACAGGTGGATTCTTGAGTGACTTATTCACTATCGGTGTACAGGAGGATTCTGGAGTGACTTATTCACTATCGGTGTACAGGAGGATTCTGGAGTGACTTATTCACTATCGGTGTACATGAGGATTCTGGAGTGACATATTCACTATCGGTGTACAGGAGGATTCTGGAGTGACTTATTCACTATCGGTGTACAGGAGGATTCTGGAGTGACTTATTCACTATCGGTGTACAGGTGGATTCTGGAGTGACTTATTCACTATCGGTGTACAGGTGGATTCTGAAGTGACTTATTCACTATCGGTGTACAGGTGGATTCTGGAGTGGCTTATTCACTATCGGTGTACAGGTGGATTCAGGAGTGACTTATTCACTATCGGTGTACAGGTGGATTCTGGAGTGACTTATTCACTATCGGTGTTCAGGAGGATTCTGGAGTGACTTATTCACTATCGGTGTACAGGAGGATTCTGGAGTGACTTATTCACTATCGGTGTACAGGAGGATTCTGGAGTGACTTATTCACTATCGGTGTACAGGAGGATTCTGGAGTGACTTATTCACTATCGGTGTACAGGTGGATTCTGGAGTGACTTATTTAGTATCGGTGTACAGGAGGATTCTGGAGTGACTTATTCGCTATCGGTGTACAGGTGGAATCTGGAGTGACTTATTCACTATCGGTGTACAGGTGGATTCTGGAGTGACTTATTCACTATCGGTGTTCAGGAGGATTCTGGAGAGACTTATTCACTATCGGTGTACAGGTAGATTCTGGAGTGACTTATTCACTATCGGTGTACAGGTTGATTCTGGAGTGACTTATTCACTATCGGTGTACAGGAGGATTCTGGAGTGACTTATTCACTATCGGTGTACAGGTGGAATCTGCAGTGACTTATTCACTATCGGTGTACAGGTGGATTCTGGAGTGACTTATTCACTATCGGTGTACAGGAGGATTCTGGAGTGACTTATTCACTATCGGTGTACATGAGGATTCTGGAGTGACATATTCACTACCGGTGTACAGGAGGATTCTGGAGTGACTTATTCACTATCGGTGTACAGGAGGATTCTGGAGTGACTTATTCACTATCGGTGTACAGGTGGAATCTGCAGTGACTTATTCACTATCGGTGTACAGGTGGATTCTGGAGTGACTTATTCACTATCGGTGTACAGGAGGATTCTGGAGTGACTTATTCACTATCGGTGTACAGGAGGATTCTGGAGTGACTTATTCACTATCGGTGTACATGAGGATTCTGGAGTGACATATTCACTATCGGTGTACAGGAGGATTCTGGAGTGACTTATTCACTATCGGTGTACAGGAGGATTCTGGAGTGACTTATTCACTATCGGTGTACAGGTGGATTCTGGAGTGACTTATTCACTATCGGTGTACAGGTGGATTCTGAAGTGACTTATTCACTATCGGTGTACAGGTGGATTCTGGAGTGGCTTATTCACTATCGGTGTACAGGTGGATTCAGGAGTGACTTATTCACTATCGGTGTACAGGTGGATTCTGGAGTGACTTATTCACTATCGGTGTACAGGTGGATTCTGGAGTGACGTTTTCACTATCGGTGTACAGGAGGATTCTGGAGTGACTTATTCACTATCGGTGTACAGGTGGATTCTGGAGTGACTTATTCACTATTGGTGTACAGGTGGATTCTGGAGTGACTTATTCACTATCGGTGTACAGGAGGATTCTGGAGTGACTTATTCACTATTGGTGTACAGGTGGATTCTGGAGTGACTTATTCACTATCGGTGTACAGGAGGATTCTGGAGTGACTTATTCACTATCGGTGTACAGGTGGATTCTGAAGTGACATATTCACTATCGGTGTACAGGTGGATTCTGGAGTGACTTATTCACTATCGGTGTACAGGTGGATTCTGAAGTGACTTATTCACTATCGGTGTACAGGAGGATTCTGGAGTGACTTATTCACTATTGGTGTACAGGTGGATTCTGAAGTGACTTATTCACTATCGGTGTACAGGAGGATTCTGGAGTGACTTATTCACTATCGGTGTACAGGTGGATTCTGAAGTGACTTATTCACTATCGGTGTACAGGAGGATTCTGGAGTGACTTATTCACTATTGGTGTACAGGTGGATTCTGGAGTGACTTATTCACTATCGGTGTACAGGAGGATTCTGGAGTGACTTATTCACTATCGGTGTACAGGAGGATTCTGGAGTGACTTATTCACTATCGGTGTACAGGTGGATTCTGGAGTGACTTATTCACTATCGGTGTACAGGTGGATTCTGGAGTGACTTATTCACTATCGGTGTTCAGGAGGATTCTGGAGTGACTTATTCACTATCGGTGTACAGGAGGATTCTGGAGTGACTTATTCACTATCGGTGTACAGGAGGATTCTGGAGTGACTTATTCACTATCGGTGTACAGGAGGATTCTGGAGTGACTTATTCACTATCGGTGTACAGGTGGATTCTGGAGTGACTTATTTAGTATCGGTGTACAGGAGGATTCTGGAGTGACTTATTCGCTATCGGTGTACAGGTGGATTCTGGAGTGACTTATTCACTATCGGTGTACAGGTGGATTCTGGAGTGACTTATTCACTATCGGTGTTCAGGAGGATTCTGGAGAGACTTATTCACTATCGGTGTACAGGTAGATTCTGGAGTGACTTATTCACTATCGGTGTACAGGTGGATTCTGGAGTGACTTATTCACTATCGGTGTACAGGAGGATTCTGGAGTGACTTATTCACTATCGGTGTACATGAGGATTCTGGAGTGACATATTCACTATTGGTGTACAGGAGGATTCTGGAGTGACTTATTCACTATCGGTGTACAGGAGGAATCTGGAGTGACTTATTCACTATCGGTGTACAGGTGGAATCTGCAGTGACTTATTCACTATCGGTGTACAGGTGGATTCTTGAGTGACTTATTCACTATCGGTGTACAGGAGGATTCTGGAGTGACTTATTCACTATCGGTGTACAGGAGGATTCTGGAGTGACTTATTCACTATCGGTGTACATGAGGATTCTGGAGTGACATATTCACTATCGGTGTACAGGAGGATTCTGGAGTGACTTATTCACTATCGGTGTACAGGAGGATTCTGGAGTGACTTATTCACTATCGGTGTACAGGTGGATTCTGGAGTGACTTATTCACTATCGGTGTACAGGTGGATTCTGAAGTGACTTATTCACTATCGGTGTACAGGTGGATTCTGGAGTGGCTTATTCACTATCGGTGTACAGGTGGATTCAGGAGTGACTAATTCACTATCGGTGTACAGGTGGATTCTGGAGTGACTTATTCACTATCGGTGTTCAGGAGGATTCTGGAGTGACTTATTCACTATCGGTGTACAGGAGGATTCTGGAGTGACTTATTCACTATCGGTGTACAGGAGGATTCTGGAGTGACTTATTCACTATCGGTGTACAGGAGGATTCTGGAGTGACTTATTCACTATCGGTGTACAGGTGGATTCTGGAGTGACTTATTTAGTATCGGTGTACAGGAGGATTCTGGAGTGACTTATTCACTATCGGTGTACAGGAGGATTCTGGAGTGACTTATTCGCTATCGGTGTACAGGTGGAATCTGGAGTGACTTATTCACTATCGGTGTACAGGTGGATTCTGGAGTGACTTATTCACTATCGGTGTTCAGGAGGATTCTGGAGAGACTTATTCACTATCGGTGTACAGGTAGATTCTGGAGTGACTTATTCACTATCGGTGTACAGGTTGATTCTGGAGTGACTTATTCACTATCGGTGTACAGGAGGATTCTGGAGTGACTTATTCACTATCGGTGTACATGAGGATTCTGGAGTGACATATTCACTATCGGTGTACAGGAGGATTCTGGAGTGACTTATTCACTATCGGTGTACAGGAGGATTCTGGAGTGACTTATTCACTATCGGTGTACAGGTGGAATCTGCAGTGACTTATTCACTATCGTTGTACAGGTGGATTCTGGAGTGACTTATTCACTATCGGTGTACAGGAGGATTCTGGAGTGACTTATTCACTATCGGTGTACAGGAGGATTCTGGAGTGACTTATTCACTATCGGTGTACATGAGGATTCTGGAGTGACATATTCACTATCGGTGTACAGGAGGATTCTGGAGTGACTTATTCACTATCGGTGTACAGGAGGATTCTGGAGTGACTTATTCACTATCGGTGTACAGGTGGATTCTGGAGTGACTTATTCACTATCGGTGTACAGGTGGATTCTGAAGTGACTTATTCACTATCGGTGTACAGGTGGATTCTGGAGTGGCTTATTCACTATCGGTGTAGAGGTGGATTCAGGAGTGACTTATTCACTATCGGTGTACAGGTGGATTCTGGAGTGACTTATTCACTATCGGTGTACAGGTGGATTCTGGAGTGACGTTTTCACTATCGGTGTACAGGAGGATTCTGGAGTGACTTATTCACTATCGGTGTACAGGTGGATTCTGGAGTGACTTATTCACTATCGGTGTACAGGTGGAATCTGCAGTGACTTATTCACTATCGTTGTACAGGTGGATTCTTGAGTGACTTATTCACTATCGGTGTACAGGAGGATTCTGGAGTGACTTATTCACTATCGGTGTACAGGAGGATTCTGGAGTGACTTATTCACTATCGGTGTACATGAGGATTCTGGAGTGACATATTCACTATCGGTGTACAGGAGGATTCTGGAGTGACTTATTCACTATCGGTGTACAGGAGGATTCTGGAGTGACTTATTCACTATCGGTGTACAGGTGGATTCTGGAGTGACTTATTCACTATCGGTGTACAGGTGGATTCTGAAGTGACTTATTCACTATCGGTGTACAGGTGGATTCTGGAGTGGCTTATTCACTATCGGTGTACAGGTGGATTCAGGAGTGACTTATTCACTATCGGTGTACAGGTGGATTCTGGAGTGACTTATTCACTATCGGTGTTCAGGAGGATTCTGGAGTGACTTATTCACTATCGGTGTACAGGAGGATTCTGGAGTGACTTATTCACTATCGGTGTACAGGAGGATTCTGGAGTGACTTATTCACTATCGGTGTACAGGAGGATTCTGGAGTGACTTATTCACTATCGGTGTACAGGTGGATTCTGGAGTGACTTATTTAGTATCGGTGTACAGGAGGATTCTGGAGTGACTTATTCGCTATCGGTGTACAGGTGGAATCTGGAGTGACTTATTCACTATCGGTGTACAGGTGGATTCTGGAGTGACTTATTCACTATCGGTGTTCAGGAGGATTCTGGAGAGACTTATTCACTATCGGTGTACAGGTAGATTCTGGAGTGACTTATTCACTATCGGTGTACAGGTTGATTCTGGAGTGACTTATTCACTATCGGTGTACAGGAGGATTCTGGAGTGACTTATTCACTATCGGTGTACATGAGGATTCTGGAGTGACATATTCACTATCGGTGTACAGGAGGATTCTGGAGTGACTTATTCACTATTGGTGTACAGGAGGATTCTGGAGTGACTTATTCACTATCGGTGTACAGGTGGAACCTGCAGTGACTTATTCACTATCGGTGTACAGGTGGATTCTGGAGTGACTTATTCACTATCGGTGTACAGGAGGATTCTGGAGTGACTTATTCACTATCGGTGTACATGAGGATTCTGGAGTGACATATTCACTACCGGTGTACAGGAGGATTCTGGAGTGACTTATTCACTATCGGTGTACAGGAGGATTCTGGAGTGACTTATTCACTATCGGTGTACAGGTGGAATCTGCAGTGACTTATTCACTATCGGTGTACAGGTGGATTCTGGAGTGACTTATTCACTATCGGTGTACAGGAGGATTCTGGAGTGACTTATTCACTATCGGTGTACAGGAGGATTCTGGAGTGACTTATTCACTATCGGTGTACATGAGGATTCTGGAGTGACATATTCACTATCGGTGTACAGGAGGATTCTGGAGTGACTTATTCACTATCGGTGTACAGGAGGATTCTGGAGTGACTTATTCACTATCGGTGTACAGGTGGATTCTGGAGTGACTTATTCACTATCGGTGTACAGGTGGATTCTGAAGTGACTTATTCACTATCGGTGTACAGGTGGATTCTGGAGTGGCTTATTCACTATCGGTGTACAGGTGGATTCAGGAGTGACTTATTCACTATCGGTGTACAGGTGGATTCTGGAGTGACTTATTCACTATCGGTGTACAGGTGGATTCTGGAGTGACGTTTTCACTATCGGTGTACAGGAGGATTCTGGAGTGACTTATTCACTATCGGTGTACAGGTGGATTCTGGAGTGACTTATTCACTATTGGTGTACAGGTGGATTCTGGAGTGACTTATTCACTATCGGTGTACAGGAGGATTCTGGAGTGACTTATTCACTATTGGTGTACAGGTGGATTCTGGAGTGACTTATTCACTATCGGTGTACAGGAGGATTCTGGAGTGACTTATTCACTATCGGTGTACAGGTGGATTCTGAAGTGACATATTCACTATCGGTGTACAGGTGGATTCTGGAGTGACTTATTCACTATCGGTGTACAGGTGGATTCTGAAGTGACTTATTCACTATCGGTGTACAGGAGGATTCTGGAGTGACTTATTCACTATTGGTGTACAGGTGGATTCTGAAGTGACTTATTCACTATCGGTGTACAGGAGGATTCTGGAGTGACTTATTCACTATCGGTGTACAGGTGGATTCTGAAGTGACTTATTCACTATCGGTGTACAGGAGGATTCTGGAGTGACTTATTCACTATTGGTGTACAGGTGGATTCTGGAGTGACTTATTCACTATCGGTGTACAGGAGGATTCTGGAGTGACTTATTCACTATCGGTGTACAGGAGGATTCTGGAGTGACTTATTCACTATCGGTGTACAGGTGGATTCTGGAGTGACTTATTCACTATCGGTGTACAGGTGGATTCTGGAGTGACTTATTCACTATCGGTGTTCAGGAGGATTCTGGAGTGACTTATTCACTATCGGTGTACAGGAGGATTCTGGAGTGACTTATTCACTATCGGTGTACAGGAGGATTCTGGAGTGACTTATTCACTATCGGTGTACAGGAGGATTCTGGAGTGACTTATTCACTATCGGTGTACAGGTGGATTCTGGAGTGACTTATTTAGTATCGGTGTACAGGAGGATTCTGGAGTGACTTATTCGCTATCGGTGTACAGGTGGATTCTGGAGTGACTTATTCACTATCGGTGTACAGGTGGATTCTGGAGTGACTTATTCACTATCGGTGTTCAGGAGGATTCTGGAGAGACTTATTCACTATCGGTGTACAGGTAGATTCTGGAGTGACTTATTCACTATCGGTGTACAGGTGGATTCTGGAGTGACTTATTCACTATCGGTGTACAGGAGGATTCTGGAGTGACTTATTCACTATCGGTGTACATGAGGATTCTGGAGTGACATATTCACTATTGGTGTACAGGAGGATTCTGGAGTGACTTATTCACTATCGGTGTACAGGAGGAATCTGGAGTGACTTATTCACTATCGGTGTACAGGTGGAATCTGCAGTGACTTATTCACTATCGGTGTACAGGTGGATTCTTGAGTGACTTATTCACTATCGGTGTACAGGAGGATTCTGGAGTGACTTATTCACTATCGGTGTACAGGAGGATTCTGGAGTGACTTATTCACTATCGGTGTACATGAGGATTCTGGAGTGACATATTCACTATCGGTGTACAGGAGGATTCTGGAGTGACTTATTCACTATCGGTGTACAGGAGGATTCTGGAGTGACTTATTCACTATCGGTGTACAGGTGGATTCTGGAGTGACTTATTCACTATCGGTGTACAGGTGGATTCTGAAGTGACTTATTCACTATCGGTGTACAGGTGGATTCTGGAGTGGCTTATTCACTATCGGTGTACAGGTGGATTCAGGAGTGACTAATTCACTATCGGTGTACAGGTGGATTCTGGAGTGACTTATTCACTATCGGTGTTCAGGAGGATTCTGGAGTGACTTATTCACTATCGGTGTACAGGAGGATTCTGGAGTGACTTATTCACTATCGGTGTACAGGAGGATTCTGGAGTGACTTATTCACTATCGGTGTACAGGAGGATTCTGGAGTGACTTATTCACTATCGGTGTACAGGTGGATTCTGGAGTGACTTATTTAGTATCGGTGTACAGGAGGATTCTGGAGTGACTTATTCACTATCGGTGTACAGGAGGATTCTGGAGTGACTTATTCGCTATCGGTGTACAGGTGGAATCTGGAGTGACTTATTCACTATCGGTGTACAGGTGGATTCTGGAGTGACTTATTCACTATCGGTGTTCAGGAGGATTCTGGAGAGACTTATTCACTATCGGTGTACAGGTAGATTCTGGAGTGACTTATTCACTATCGGTGTACAGGTTGATTCTGGAGTGACTTATTCACTATCGGTGTACAGGAGGATTCTGGAGTGACTTATTCACTATCGGTGTACATGAGGATTCTGGAGTGACATATTCACTATCGGTGTACAGGAGGATTCTGGAGTGACTTATTCACTATCGGTGTACAGGAGGATTCTGGAGTGACTTATTCACTATCGGTGTACAGGTGGAATCTGCAGTGACTTATTCACTATCGTTGTACAGGTGGATTCTGGAGTGACTTATTCACTATCGGTGTACAGGAGGATTCTGGAGTGACTTATTCACTATCGGTGTACAGGAGGATTCTGGAGTGACTTATTCACTATCGGTGTACATGAGGATTCTGGAGTGACATATTCACTATCGGTGTACAGGAGGATTCTGGAGTGACTTATTCACTATCGGTGTACAGGAGGATTCTGGAGTGACTTATTCACTATCGGTGTACAGGTGGATTCTGGAGTGACTTATTCACTATCGGTGTACAGGTGGATTCTGAAGTGACTTATTCACTATCGGTGTACAGGTGGATTCTGGAGTGGCTTATTCACTATCGGTGTAGAGGTGGATTCAGGAGTGACTTATTCACTATCGGTGTACAGGTGGATTCTGGAGTGACTTATTCACTATCGGTGTACAGGTGGATTCTGGAGTGACGTTTTCACTATCGGTGTACAGGAGGATTCTGGAGTGACTTATTCACTATCGGTGTACAGGTGGATTCTGGAGTGACTTATTCACTATTGGTGTACAGGTGGATTCTGGAGTGACTTATTCACTATCGGTGTACAGGAGGATTCTGGAGTGACTTATTCACTATTGGTGTACAGGTGGATTCTGGAGTGACTTATTCACTATCGGTGTACAGGAGGATTCTGGAGTGACTTATTCACTATCGGTGTACAGGTGGATTCTGAAGTGACTTATTCACTATCGGTGTACAGGAGGATTCTGGAGTGACTTATTCACTATCGGTGTACAGGTGGATTCTGGAGTGACTTATTCACTATCGGTGTACAGGTGGATTCTGGAGTGACTTATTCACTATCGGTGTTCAGGAGGATTCTGGAGTGACTTATTCACTATCGGTGTACAGGAGGATTCTGGAGTGACTTATTCACTATCGGTGTACAGGAGGATTCTGGAGTGACTTATTTAGTATCGGTGTACAGGAGGATTCTGGAGTGACTTATTCACTATCGGTGTACAGGAGGATTCTGGAGTGACTTATTCGCTATCGGTGTACAGGTGGATTCTGGAGTGACTTATTCACTATCGGTGTACAGGTGGATTCTGGAGTGACTTCTTCACTATCGGTGTTCAGGAGGATTCTGGAGAGACTTATTCACTATCGGTGTACAGGTAGATTCTGGAGTGACTTATTCACTATCGGTGTACAGGTGGATTCTGGAGTGACTTATTCACTATCGGTGTACAGAAGGATTCTGGAGTGACTTATTCACTATCGGTGTACATGAGGATTCTGGAGTGACATATTCACTATCGGTGTACAGGAGGATTCTGGAGTGACTTATTCACTATCGGTGTACAGGAGGATTCTGGAGTGACTTATTCACTATCGGTGTACAGGTGGAATCTGCAGTGACTTATTCACTATCGGTGTACAGGTGGATTCTTGAGTGACTTATTCACTATCGGTGTACAGGAGGATTCTGGAGTGACTTATTCACTATCGGTGTACAGGAGGATTCTGGAGTGACTTATTCACTATCGGTGTACATGAGGATTCTGGAGTGACATATTCACTATCGGTGTACAGGAGGATTCTGGAGTGACTTATTCACTATCGGTGTACAGGAGGATTCTGGAGTGACTTATTCACTATCGGTGTACAGGTGGATTCTGGAGTGACTTATTCACTATCGGTGTACAGGTGGATTCTGAAGTGACTTATTCACTATCGGTGTACAGGTGGATTCTGGAGTGGCTTATTCACTATCGGTGTACAGGTGGATTCAGGAGTGACTTATTCACTATCGGTGTACAGGTGGATTCTGGAGTGAGTTATTCACTATCGGTGTACAGGTGGATTCTGGAGTGACGTTTTCACTATCGGTGTACAGGAGGATTCTGGAGTGACTTTTTCACTATCGGTGTACAGGTGGATTCTGGAGTGACTTATTCACTATTGGTGTACAGGTGGATTCTGGAGTGACTTATTCACTATCGGTGTACAGGAGGATTCTGGAGTGACTTATTCACTATCGGTGTACAGGTGGATTCTGGAGTGACTTATTCACTATTGGTGTACAGGTGGATTCTGGAGTGACTTATTCACTATCGGTGTACAGGAGGATTCTGGAGTGACTTATTCACTATCGGTGTACAGGTGGATTCTGAAGTGACTTATTCACTATCGGTGTACAGGTGGATTCTGGAGTGGCTTATTCATATCGGTGTACAGGTGGATTCTGGAGTGACTTATTCACTATCGGTGTACAGGTGGATTCTGGAGTGACTTATTCACTATCGGTGTTCAGGAGGATTCTGGAGTGACTTATTCACTATCGGTGTACAGGAGGATTCTGGAGTGACTTATTCACTATCGGTGTACAGGAGGATTCTGAAGTGACTTATTCACTATCGGTGTACAGGAGGATTCTGGAGTGACTTATTCGCTATCGGTGTACTGGTGGATTCTGGAGTGACTTATTCGCTATCGGTGTACAGGTGGATTCTGGAGTGACTTATTCGCTATCGGTGTACAGGAGGATTCTGGAGTGACTTATTCGCTATCGGTGTACAGGTGGATTCTGGAGAGACTTATTCGCTATCGGTGTACAGGTGGATTCTGGAGTGACTCATTCACTATCGGTGTACAGGAGGATTCTGGAGTGACTTATTCACTATCGGTGTACAGGTGGATTCTGGAGTGACTTATTCACTATCGGTGTACAGGTGGATTCTGGAGTGACTTATTCACTATCGGTGTACAGGAGGATTCTGGAGTGACTTATTCGCTATCGATGTACTGGTGGATTCTGGAGTGACTTATTCGCTATCGGTGTACAGGTGGATTCTGGAGTGACTTATTCACTATCGGTGTACAGGTGGATTCTGGAGTGACTTATTCACTATCGGTGTACAGGTGGATTCTGGAGTGACTTATTCACTATTGGTGTACAGGTGGATTCTGGAGTGACTTATTCACTATCGGTGTACAGGTGGAATCTGGAGTGACTTATTCACTATCGGTGTACAGGTGGATTCTGGAGCGACTTATTCACTAACGGTGTACAGGGGGATTCTGGAGTAACTTATTCACTATTGGTGTACAGGTGGATTCTGGAGCGACTTATTCACTATCGGTGTACAGGTGGATTCTGGAGCGACTTATTCACTATCGGTGTACAGGAGGATTCTGGAGCGACTTATTCACTATCGGTGTACAGGTGGATTCAGGAGTGACTTATTCACTATCGGTGTACAGGTGGATTCTGGAGTGACTTATTCACTATCGGTGTACAGGTGGATTCAGGAGTGACTTATTCACTATCGGTGTACAGGTGGATTCTGGAGTGACTTATTCACTATCGGTGTACAGGAGGATTCTGGAGTGACTTATTCACTATCGGTGTACAGGTGGATTCTGGAGTGACTTATTCACTATCGGTGTACAGGTGGATTCAGGAGTGACTTATTCACTATCGGTGTACAGGTGGATTCTGGAGTCACTTATTCACTATCGGTGTACAGGTGGAATCTGGAGTGACTTATTCACTATCGGTGTACAGGTGGATTCTGGAGTGACTTATTCACTATCGGTGTACAGGGGGATTCTGGAGTGACTTATTCACTATCGGTGTACAGGAGGATTCTGGAGTGACTTATTCACTATCGGTGTGCAGGAGGATTCTGCAGTGACTTATTCACTATCGGTGTGCAGGAGGATTCTGAAGTGACTTATTCACTATCGGTGTACAGGAGGATTCTGGAGTGACTTATTCACTATCGGGGTACAGGTGGATTCTGGAGTGACTTATTCACTATCGGTGTACAGGAGGATTCTGGAGTGACTTATTCACTATCGGTGTGCAGGAGGATTCTGCAGTGACTTATTCACTATCGGTGTACAGGAGGATTCTGGAGTGACTTATTCACTATCGGGGTACAGGTGGATTCTGGAGTGACTTATTCACTATCGGTGTACAGGAGGATTCTGCAGTGACTTATTCACTATCGGGGTACAGGTGGATTCTGGAGTGACTTATTCACTATCGGTGTACAGGAGGATTCTGAAGTGACTTATTCACTATCGGTGTACAGGAGGATTCTGGAGTGACTTATTCACTATCGGTGTACAGGTGGATTCTGGAGTGACTTATTCACTATCGGTGTACAGGTGGATTCTGGAGTGACTTATTCACTGTCGGTGTTCAGGAGGATTCTGGAGTGACTTATTCACTATCGGTGTACAGGGGGATTCTGGAGTGACTTATTCACTATCGGTGTACAGGAGGATTCTGGAGTGACTTATTCACTATCGGTGTACAGGAGGATTCTGGAGTGACTTATTCACTATCGGTGTACAGGAGGATTCTGGAGTGACTCATTCACTATCGGTGTACAGGAGGATTCTGGAGTGACTTATTCACTATCGGTGTACAGGAGGATTCTGGAGTGACTTATTCACTATCGGTGTTCAGGAGGATTCTGAAGTGACTTATTCACTATCGGTGTACAGGAGGATTCTGGAGTGACTTATTCACTATCGGTGTACAGGAGGATTCTGGAGTGACTTATTCGCTATCGGTGTACAGGTGGATTCTGGAGTGACTTATTCACTATCGGTGTACAGGTGGATTCTGGAGTGACTTATTCACTATCGGTGTTCAGGAGGATTCTGGAGAGACTTATTCACTATCGGTGTACAGGTAGATTCTGGAGTGACTTATTCACTATCGGTGTACAGGTGGATTCTGGAGTGACTTATTCACTATCGGTGTACAGGTGGATTCTGGAGTGACTTATTCACTATCGGTGTACATGAGGACTCTGGAGTGACATATTCACTATCGGTGTACAGGAGGATTCTGGAGTGACTTATTCACTATCGGTGTACAGGAGGATTCTGGAGTGACTTATTCACTA
Organism: Phyllobates terribilis; assembly: GCF_046119375.1. Taxonomy (NCBI): domain Eukaryota; kingdom Metazoa; phylum Chordata; class Amphibia; order Anura; family Dendrobatidae; genus Phyllobates; species Phyllobates terribilis. The sequence continues at coordinate 386,338 of NW_027363722.1, forward strand.
TCGGTGTACAGGTGGAATCTGCAGTGACTTATTCACTATCGGTGTACAGGAGGATTCTGGAGTGACTTATTCACTATCGGTGTACAGGAGGATTCTGGAGTGACTTATTCACTATCGGTGTACAGGAGGATTCTGGAGTGACATATTCACTGTCGGTGTACAGGAGGATTCTGGAGTGACTTATTCACTGTCGGTGTACAGGAGGATTCTGGAGTGACTTATTCACTATCGGTGTACAGGTGGATTCTGGAGTGACTTATTCACTATCGGTGTACAGGTGGATTCTGGAGTGACTTATTCACTATCGGTGTACAGGTGGATTCTGGAGTGACTTATTCACTATCGGTGAACAGGAGGATTCTGGAGTGACTTATTCACTATCGGTGTACAGGTGGATTCTGGAGTGACTTATTCACTATCGGTGTACAGGTGGATTTTTCAGTGACTTATTCACTATCGGTGTACAGGAGGATTCTGGAGTGACTTATTCACTATCGGTGTACAGGTGGATTCTGGAGTGACTTATTCACTATCGGTGTACAGGTGGATTCTGAAGTGACTTATTCACTATCGGTGTACAGGTGGATTCTGGAGTGGCTTATTCACTATCGGTGTAGAGGTGGATTCAGGAGTGACTTATTCACTATCGGTGTACAGGTGGATTCTGGAGTGACTTATTCACTATCGGTGTACAGGTGGATTCTGGAGTGACGTTTTCACTATCGGTGTACAGGAGGATTCTGGAGTGACTTATTCACTATCGGTGTACAGGTGGATTCTGGAGTGACTTATTCACTATGGGTGTACAGGTGGATTCTGAAGTGACTTATTCACTATCGGTGTACAGGAGGATTCTGGAGTGACTTATTCACTATTGGTGTACAGGTGGATTCTGGAGTGACTTATTCACTATCGGTGTACAGGAGGATTCTGGAGTGACTTATTCACTATCGGTGTACAGGTGGATTCTGAAGTGACTTATTCACTATCGGTGTACAGGAGGATTCTGGAGTGACTTATTCACTATCGGTGTACAGGTGGATTCTGGAGTGACTTATTCACTATCGGTGTACAGGTGGATTCTGGAGTGACTTATTCACTATCGGTGTTCAGGAGGATTCTGGAGTGACTTATTCACTAACGGTGTACAGGAGGATTCTGGAGTGACTTATTCACTATCGGTGTACAGGAGGATTCTGGAGTGACTTATTTAGTATCGGTGTACAGGAGCATTCTGGAGAGACTTATTCACTATCGGTGTACAGGAGGATTCTGGAGTGACTTATTCGCTATCGGTGTACAGGTGGATTCTGGAGTGACTTATTCACTATCGGTGTACAGGTGGATTCTGGAGTGACTTATTCACTATCGGTGTTCAGGAGGATTCTGGAGAGACTTATTCACTATCGGTGTACAGGTAGATTCTGGAGTGACTTATTCACTATCGGTGTACAGGTGGATTCTGGAGTGACTTATTCACTATCGGTGTACAGGAGGATTCTGGAGTGACTTATTCACTATCGGTGTACATGAGGATTCTGGAGTGACATATTCACTATCGGTGTGCAGGAGGATTCTGGAGTGACTTATTCACTATCGGTGTACAGGAGGATTCTGGAGTGACTTATTCACTATCGGTGTACAGGTGGAATCTGCAGTGACTTATTCACTATCGGTGTACAGGTGGATTCTTGAGTGACTTATTCACTATCGGTGTACAGGAGGATTCTGGAGTGACTTATTCACTATCGGTGTACAGGAGGATTCTGGAGTGACTTATTCACTATCGGTGTACATGAGGATTCTGGAGTGACATACTCACTATCGGTGTACAGGAGGATTCTGGAGTGACTTATTCACTATCGGTGTACAGGAGGATTCTGGAGTGACTTATTCACTATCGGTGTACAGGTGGATTCTGGAGTGACTTATTCACTATCGGTGTACAGGTGGATTCTGAAGTGACTTATTCACTATCGGTGTACAGGTGGATTCTGGAGTGGCTTATTCACTATCGGTGTACAGGTGGATTCAGGAGTGACTTATTCAATATCGGTGTACAGGTGGATTCTGGAGTGACTTATTCACTATCGGTGTACAGGTGGATTCTGGAGTGACGTTTTCACTATCGGTGTACAGGAGGATTCTGGAGTGACTTTTTCACTATCGGTGTACAGGTGGATTCTGGAGTGACTTATTCACTATTGGTGTACAGGTGGATTCTGGAGTGACTTATTCACTATCGGTGTACAGGAGGATTCTGGAGTGACTTATTCACTATCGGTGTACAGGTGGATTCTGGAGTGACTTATTCACTATTGGTGTACAGGTGGATTCTGGAGTGACTTATTCACTATCGGTGTACAGGAGGATTCTGGAGTGACTTATTCACTATCGGTGTACAGGTGGATTCTGAAGTGACTTATTCACTATCGGTGTACAGGTGAATTCTGGAGTGGCTTATTCATATCGGTGTACAGGTGGATTCTGGAGTGACTTATTCACTATCGGTGTACAGGTGGATTCTGGAGTGACTTATTCACTATCGGTGTTCAGGAGGATTCTGGAGTGACTTATTCACTATCGGTGTACAGGAGGATTCTGGAGTGACTTATTCACTATCGGTGTACAGGAGGATTCTGAAGTGACTTATTCACTATCGGTGTACAGGAGGATTCTGGAGTGACTTATTCGCTATCGGTGTACTGGTGGATTCTGGAGTGACTTATTCGCTATCGGTGTACAGGTGGATTCTGGAGTGACTTATTCGCTATCGGTGTACAGGAGGATTCTGGAGTGACTTATTCGCTATCGGTGTACAGGTGGATTCTGGAGAGACTTATTCGCTATCGGTGTACAGGTGGATTCTGGAGTGACTCACTCACTATCGGTGTACAGGAGGATTCTGGAGTGACTTATTCACTATCGGTGTACAGGTGGATTCTGGAGTGACTTATTCACTATCGGTGTACAGGTGGATTCTGGAGTGACTTATTCACTATCGGTGTACAGGAGGATTCTGGAGTGACTTATTCGCTATCGATGTACTGGTGGATTCTGGAGTGACTTATTCGCTATCGGTGTACAGGTGGATTCTGGAGTGACTTATTCACTATCGGTGTACAGGTGGATTCTGGAGTGACTTATTCACTATCGGTGTACAGGTGGATTCTGGAGTGACTTATTCACTATTGGTGTACAGGTGGATTCTGGAGTGACTTATTCACTATCGGTGTACAGGTGGATTCTGGAGTGACTTATTCACTATCGGTGTACAGGTGGATTCTGGAGCGACTTATTCACTAACGGTGTACAGGGGGATTCTGGAGTAACTTATTCACTATTGGTGTACAGGTGGATTCTGGAGCGACTTATTCACTATCGGTGTACAGGTGGATTCTGGAGCGACTTATTCACTATCGGTGTACAGGAGGATTCTGGAGCGACTTATTCACTATCGGTGTACAGGTGGATTCAGGAGTGACTTATTCACTATCGGTGTACAGGTGGATTCTGGAGTGACTTATTCACTATCGGTGTACAGGTGGATTCAGGAGTGACTTATTCACTATCGGTGTACAGGTGGATTCTGGAGTGACTTATTCACTATCGGTGTACAGGTAGATTCTGGAGTGACTTATTCACTATCGGTGTACAGGTGGATTCTGGAGTGACTTATTCACTATCGGTGTACAGGAGGATTCTGGAGTGACTTATTCACTATCGGTGTACATGAGGATTCTGGAGTGACATATTCACTATCGGTGTACAGGAGGATTCTGGAGTGACTTATTCACTATCGGTGTACAGGAGGATTCTGGAGTGACTTATTCACTATCGGTGTACAGGTGGAATCTGCAGTGACTTATTCACTATCGGTGTACAGGTGGATTCTTGAGTGACTTATTCACTATCGGTGTACAGGAGGATTCTGGAGTGACTTATTCACTATCGGTGTACAGGAGGATTCTGGAGTGACTTATTCACTATCGGTGTACATGAGGATTCTGGAGTGACATACTCACTATCGGTGTACAGGAGGATTCTGGAGTGACTTATTCACTATCGGTGTACAGGAGGATTCTGGAGTGACTTATTCACTATCGGTGTACAGGTGGATTCTGGAGTGACTTATTCACTATCGGTGTACAGGTGGATTCTGAAGTGACTTATTCACTATCGGTGTACAGGTGGATTCTGGAGTGGCTTATTCACTATCGGTGTACAGGTGGATTCAGGAGTGACTTATTCACTATCGGTGTACAGGTGGATTCTGGAGTGACTTATTCACTATCGGTGTACAGGTGGATTCTGGAGTGACGTTTTCACTATCGGTGTACAGGAGGATTCTGGAGTGACTTTTTCACTATCGGTGTACAGGTGGATTCTGGAGTGACTTATTCACTATTGGTGTACAGGTGGATTCTGGAGTGACTTATTCACTATCGGTGTACAGGAGGATTCTGGAGTGACTTATTCACTATCGGTGTACAGGTGGATTCTGGAGTGACTTATTCACTATTGGTGTACAGGTGGATTCTGGAGTGACTTATTCACTATCGGTGTACAGGAGGATTCTGGAGTGACTTATTCACTATCGGTGTACAGGTGGATTCTGAAGTGACTTATTCACTATCGGTGTACAGGTGGATTCTGGAGTGGCTTATTCATATCGGTGTACAGGTGGATTCTGGAGTGACTTATTCACTATCGGTGTACAGGTGGATTCTGGAGTGACTTATTCACTATCGGTGTTCAGGAGGATTCTGGAGTGACTTATTCACTATCGGTGTACAGGAGGATTCTGGAGTGACTTATTCACTATCGGTGTACAGGAGGATTCTGAAGTGACTTATTCACTATCGGTGTACAGGAGGATTCTGGAGTGACTTATTCGCTATCGGTGTACTGGTGGATTCTGGAGTGACTTATTCGCTATCGGTGTACAGGTGGATTCTGGAGTGACTTATTCGCTATCGGTGTACAGGAGGATTCTGGAGTGACTTATTCGCTATCGGTGTACAGGTGGATTCTGGAGAGACTTATTCGCTATCGGTGTACAGGTGGATTCTGGAGTGACTCACTCACTATCGGTGTACAGGAGGATTCTGGAGTGACTTATTCACTATCGGTGTACAGGTGGATTCTGGAGTGACTTATTCACTATCGGTGTACAGGTGGATTCTGGAGTGACTTATTCACTATCGGTGTACAGGAGGATTCTGGAGTGACTTATTCGCTATCGATGTACTGGTGGATTCTGGAGTGACTTATTCGCTATCGGTGTACAGGTGGATTCTGGAGTGACTTATTCACTATCGGTGTACAGGTGGATTCTGGAGTGACTTATTCACTATCGGTGTACAGGTGGATTCTGGAGTGACTTATTCACTATTGGTGTACAGGTGGATTCTGGAGTGACTTATTCACTATCGGTGTACAGGTGGATTCTGGAGTGACTTATTCACTATCGGTGTACAGGTGGATTCTGGAGCGACTTATTCACTAACGGTGTACAGGGGGATTCTGGAGTAACTTATTCACTATTGGTGTACAGGTGGATTCTGGAGCGACTTATTCACTATCGGTGTACAGGTGGATTCTGGAGCGACTTATTCACTATCGGTGTACAGGAGGATTCTGGAGCGACTTATTCACTATCGGTGTACAGGTGGATTCAGGAGTGACTTATTCACTATCGGTGTACAGGTGGATTCTGGAGTGACTTATTCATTATCGGTGTACAGGTGGATTCAGGAGTGACTTATTCACTATCGGTGTACAGGTGGATTCTGGAGTGACTTATTCACTATCGGTGTACAGGAGGATTCTGGAGTGACTTATTCACTATCGGTGTACAGGTGGATTCTGGAGTGACTTATTCACTATCGGTGTACAGGTGGATTCAGGAGTGACTTATTCACTATCGGTGTACAGGTGGATTCTGGAGTCACTTATTCACTATCGGTGTACAGGTGGAATCTGGAGTGACTTATTCACTATCGGTGTACAGGTGGATTCTGGAGTGACTTATTCACTATCGGTGTACAGGGGGATTCTGGAGTGACTTATTGACTATCGGTGTACAGGAGGATTCTGGAGTGACTTATTCACTATCGGTGTGCAGGAGGATTCTGCAGTGACTTATTCACTATCGGTGTGCAGGAGGATTCTGAAGTGACTTATTCACTATCGGTGTACAGGAGGATTCTGGAGTGACTTATTCACTATCGGGGTACAGGTGGATTCTGGAGTGACTTATTCACTATCGGTGTACAGGAGGATTCTGGAATGACTTATTCACTGTCGGTGTGCAGGAGGATTCTGCAGTGACTTATTCACTATCGGTGTACAGGAGGATTCTGGAGTGACTTATTCACTATCGGGGTACAGGTGGATTCTGGAGTGACTTATTCACTATCGGTGTTCAGGAGGATTCTGGAGTGACTTATTCACTATCGGTGTACAGGTGGATTTTTCAGTGACTTATTCACTATCGGTGTACAGGAGGATTCTGGAGTGACTTATTCACTATCGGTGTACAGGTGGATTCTGGAGTGACTGATTCACTATCGGTGTACAGGTGGATTTTTCAGTGACTTATTCACTATCGGTGTACAGGAGGATTCTGCAGTGACTTATTCACTATCGGGGTACAGGTGGATTCTGGAGTGACTTATTCACTATCGGTGTACAGGAGGATTCTGAAGTGACTTATTCACTATCGGTGTACAGGAGGATTCTGGAGTGACTTATTCACTATCGGTGTACAGGTGGATTCTGGAGTGACTTATTCACTATCGGTGTACAGGTGGATTCTGGAGTGACTTATTCACTGTCGGTGTTCAGGAGGATTCTGGAGTGACTTATTCACTATCGGTGTACAGGGGGATTCTGCAGTGACTTATTCACTATCGGTGTACAGGAGGATTCTGGAGTGACTTATTCACTATCGGTGTACAGGAGGATTCTGGAGTGACTTATTCACTATCGGTGTACAGGAGGATTCTGGAGTGACTCATTCACTATCGGTGTACAGGAGGATTCTGGAGTGACTTATTCACTATCGGTGTACAGGAGGATTCTGGAGTGACTTATTCACTATCGGTGTTCAGGAGGATTCTGAAGTGACTTATTCACTATCGGTGTACAGGTGGATTCTGGAGTGACTTATTCACTATCGGTGTACAGGAGGATTCTGGAGTGACTTATTCGCTATCGGTGTACAGGTGGATTCTGGAGTGACTTATTCACTATCGGTGTACAGGTGGATTCTGGAGTGACTTATTCACTATCGGTGTTCAGGAGGATTCTGGAGAGACTTATTCACTATCGGTGTACAGGTAGATTCTGGAGTGACTTATTCACTATCGGTGTACAGGTGGATTCTGGAGTGACTTATTCACTATCGGTGTACAGGTGGATTCTGGAGTGACTTATTCACTATCGGTGTACATGAGGACTCTGGAGTGACATATTCACTATCGGTGTACAGGAGGATTCTGGAGTGACTTATTCACTATCGGTGTACAGGAGGATTCTGGAGTGACTTATTCACTATCGGTGTACAGGTGGAATCTGCAGTGACTTATTCACTATCGGTGTACAGGAGGATTCTGGAGTGACTTATTCACTATCGGTGTACAGGAGGATTCTGGAGTGACTTATTCACTATCGGTGTACATGAGGATTCTGGAGTGACATATTCACTGTCGGTGTACAGGAGGATTCTGGAGTGACTTATTCACTGTCGGTGTACAGGAGGATTCTGGAGTGACTTATTCACTATCGGTGTACAGGTGGATTCTGGAGTGACTTATTCACTATCGGTGTACAGGTGGATTCTGGAGTGACTTATTCACTATCGGTGTACAGGTGGATTCTGGAGTGACTTATTCACTATCGGTGAACAGGAGGATTCTGGAGTGACTTATTCACTATCGGTGTACAGGTGGATTCTGGAGTGACTTATTCACTATCGGTGTACAGGTGGATTTTTCAGTGACTTATTCACTATCGGTGTACAGGTGGATTCTGGAGTGACTTATTCACTATCGGTGTACAGGTGGATTCTGAAGTGACTTATTCACTATCGGTGTACAGGTGGATTCTGGAGTGACTTATTCACTATCGGTGTACAGGTGGATTCTGGAGTGACTTATTCACTATCGGTGTACAGGAGGATTCTGGAGTGACTTATTCACTATCGGTGTACAGGTGGATTCTGGAGTGACTTATTCACTATCGGTGTACAGGTGGATTTTTCAGTGACTTATTCACTATCGGTGTACAGGAGGATTCTGGACTGACTTATTCACTATCGGTGTACAGGTGGATTTTTCAGTGACTTATTCACTATCGGTGTACAGGAGGATTCTGGAGTGACTTATTCACTATCGGTGTACAGGTGGATTCTGGAGTGACTTATTCACTATCGGTGTACAGGTGGATTCTGGAGTGACTTATTCACTATCGGTGTACAGGTGGATTCTGGAGTGACTGATTCACTATCGGTGTACAGGTGGATTTTTCAGTGACTTATTCACTATCGGTGTACAGGAGGATTCTGGAGTGACTTATTCACTATCGGTGTACAGGTGGATTCTGGAGTGACTTATTCACTATCGGTGTACAGGTGGATTCTGGAGTGACTTATTCACTATCGGTGTACAGGTGGATTCTGGAGTGACTTTTTCACTATCGGTGTACAGGAGGATTCTGGAGTGACTTATTCACTATCGGTGTACAGGAGGATTCTGGAGTGACTTATTCACTATCGGTGTAGAGGTGGATTCTGGAGTGACTTATTCACTATCGGTGTACAGGAGGATTCTGGAGTGACTTATTCACTATCGGTGTACAGGAGGATTCTGGAGTGACTTATTCACCATCGGTGTACAGGAGGATTCTGGAGTGACTTATTCACTATCGGTGTACAGGAGGATCCTGGAGTGACTTATTCACTATCGGTGTACAGGAAGATTCTGGAGTGACTTATTCACTATCGGTGTACAGGTGGATTCTGGAGTCACTTATTCACTATCGGTGTACAGGAGGATTCTGGAGGGACTTATTCACTATCGGTGTACAGGTGGATTCTGGAGTGACTTATTCACTTTCGGTGTACAGGAGGATTCTGGAGGGACTTATTCACTATCGGTGTACAGGTGGATTCTGGAGTGACTTATTCACTATCGGTGTACAGGAGGATTCTTTAGAGACTTATTCACTATCGGTGTACAGGTGGTTTCTGGAGTGACTTATTCACTATCGGTGTACAGGAGGATTCTGGAGTGACTTATTCACTATCGGTGTACAGGTGGATTTTTCAGTGACTTATTCACTATTGGTGTACAGGTGAATTCTGGAGAGACTTATTCACTATCGGTGTACAGGAGGATTCTGGAGTGACTTATTCACTATCGGTGTACAGGTGGATTCTGGAGTGACTTATTCACTATTGGTGTACAGGTGGATTCTGGAGCGACTTATTCACTATCGGTGTACAGGTGGATTCTGGAGTGACTTATTCACTATCGGTGTACAGGTGGATTCTGGAGCGACTTATTCACTAACGGTGTACAGGAGGATTCTGGAGTCACTTATTCACTATTGGTGTACAGGTGGATTCTGGAGCGACTTATTCACTATCGGTGTACAGGTGGATTCTGGAGCGACTTATTCACTATCGGTGTACAGGAGGATTCTGGAGTGACTTATTCACTATCGGTGTACAGGTGGATTCTGGAGTGACTTATTCACTATCGGTGTACAGGTGGATTCAGGAGTGACTTATTCACTATCGGTGTACAGGTGGATTCTGGAGTGACTTATTCACTTTCGGTGTACAGGTGGAATCTGGAGTGACTTATTCACTATCGGTGTACAGGTGGATTCTGGAGTTACTTATTCACTATCGGTGTACAGGGGGATTCTGGAGTGACTTATTCACTATCGGTGTACAGGAGGATTCTGGAGTGACTTATTCACTATCGGTGTGCAGGAGGATTCTGAAGTGACTTATTCACTATCGGTGTACAGGAGGATTCTGGAGTGACTTATTCACTATCGGGGTACAGGTGGATTCTGGAGTGACGTATTCACTATCGGTGTACAGGAGGATTCTGGAGTGACTTATTCACTATCGGTGTGCAGGAGGATTCTGCAGTGACTTATTCACTATCGGTGTACAGGAGGATTCTGGAGTGACTTATTCACTATCGGGGTACAGGTGGATTCTGGAGTGACTTATTCACTATCGGTGTACAGGAGGATTCTGCAGTGACTTATTCACTATCGGGGTACAGGTGGATTCTGGAGTGACTTATTCACTATCGGTGTACAGGAGGATCCTGAAGTGACTTATTCACTATCGGTGTACAGGAGGATTCTGGAGTGACTTATTTACTATCGGTGTACAGGTGGATTCTGTAGTGACTTATTCACTATCGGTGTACAGGTGGATTCTGGAGTGACTTATTCACTGTCGGTGTTCAGGAGGATTCTGGAGTGACTTATTCACTATCGGTGTACAGGAGGATTCTGGAGTGACTTATTCACTATCAGTGTACAGGAGGATTCTGGAGTGACTTATTCACTATCGGTGTACAGGAGGATTCTGGAGTGACTTATTCACTATCGGTGTACAGGAGGAATCTGGAGTGACTTATTCACTATCGGTGTACAGGAGGATTCTGGAGTGACTTATTCACTATCGGTGTACAGGAGGATTCTGGAGTGACTTATTCACTATCGGTGTTCAGGAGGATTCTGAAGTGACTTATTCACTATCGGTGTACAGGAGGATTCTGGAGTGACTTATTCACTATCGGTGTACAGGAGGATTCTGGAGTGACTTATTCACTATCGGTGTACAGGTGGATTCTGGAGTGACTTATTCAGTATCGGTGTACAGGAGGATTCTGGAGTGACTTATTCACTATCGGTGTACAGGAGGATTCTGGAGTGACTTATTCGCTATCAGTGTACAGGTGGATTCTGGAGTGACTTATTCACTATCGGTGTACAGGTGGATTCTGGAGTGACTTATTCACTATCGGTGTTCAGGAGGATTCTGGAGAGACTTATTCACTATCGGTGTACAGGTAGATTCTGGAGTGACTTATTCACTATCGGTGTACAGGTGGATTCTGGAGTGACTTATTCACTATCGGTGTACAGGAGGATTCTGGAGTGACTTATTCACTATCGGTGTACATGAGGACTCTGGAGTGACATATTCACTATCGGTGTACAGGAGGATTCTGGAGTGACTTATTCACTATCGGTGTACAGGAGGATTCTGGAGTGACTTATTCACTATCGGTGTACAGGTGGAATCTGCAGTGACTTATTCACTATCGGTGTACAGGAGGATTCTGGAGTGACTTATTCACTATCGGTGTACAGGAGGATACTGGAGTGACTTATTCACTATCGGTGTACATGAGGATTCTGGAGTGACATATTCACTATCGGTGTACAGGAGGTTTCTGGAGTGACTTATTCACTATCGGTGTACAGGAGGATTCTGGAGTGACTTATTAACTATCGGTGTACAGGTGGATTCTGGAGTGACTTATTCACTGTCGGCGTACAGGTGGATTCAGGAGTGACTTATTCACTATCGGTGTACAGGTGGAATCTGGAGTGACTTATTCACTATCGGTGTACAGGTGGATTCTGGAGTGACTTATTCACTATCGGTGTACAGGGGGATTCTGGAGTGACTTATTCACTATCGGTGTATAGGAGGATTCTGGAGTGACTTATTCACTATCGGTGTACAGGAGGATTCTGAAGTGACTTATTCACTATCGGTGTACAGGAGGATCCTAGAGTTACTTATTCACTATCGGGGTATAGGTGGATTCTGGAGTGACTTATTCACTATCGGTGTACAGGAGGATTCTGGAGTGACTTATTCACTATCGGTGTACAGGAGGATTCTGGAGTGACTTATTCACTATCGGTGTGCAGGAGGATTCTGCAGTGACTTATTCACTATGGGTGTACAGGAGGATTCTGGAGTGACTTATTCACTATCGGGGTACAGGTGGATTCTGGAGTGACTTATTCACTATCGGTGTACAGGAGGATTCTGCAGTGACTTATTCACTATCGGGGTACAGGTGGATTCTGGAGTGACTTATTCACTATCGGTGTACAGGAGGATTCTGAAGTGACTTATTCACTATCGGTGTACAGGAGGATTCTGGAGTGACTTATTCACTATCGGTGTACAGGTGGATTCTGGAGTGACTTATGCACTATTGGTGTACAGGTGGATTCTGGAGTGACTTATTCACTATCGGTGTTCAGGAGGATTCTGGAGTGACTTATTCACTATCGGTGTACAGGAGGATTCTGGAGTGACTTATTCACTATCGGTGTTCAGGAGGATTCTGGAGAGACTTATTCACTATCGGTGTACAGGAGGATTCTGGAGTGACTTATTCACTATCGGTGTACAGGAGGATTCTGGAGTGACTTATTCACTATCGGTGTACAGGTGGATTCTGGAGTGACTTTTTTAGTATCGGTGTACAGGAGGATTCTGGAGTGACTTATTCACTATCGGTGTAAAGGAGGATTCTGGAGTGACTTATTCGCTATCGGTGTACAGGTGGATTCTGGAGTGACTTATTCACTATCGGTGTACAGGTGGATTCTGGAGTGACTTATTCACTATCGGTGTTCAGGAGGATTCTGGAGAGACTTATTCACTATCGGTGTACAGGTAGATTCTGGAGTGACTTATTCACTATTGGTGTACAGGTGGATTCTGGAGTGACTTATTCACTATCGGTGTACAGGAGGATTCTGGAGTGACTTATTCACTATCGGTGTACATGAGGATTCTGGAGTGACATATTCACTATCGGTGTACAGGAGGATTCTGGAGTGACTTATTCACTATCGGTGTACAGGTGGATTCTGCAGTGTCTTATTCACTATCGGTGTACAGGTGGATTCTTCAGTGACTTATTCACTATCGGTGTACAGGAGGATTCTGGAGTGACTTATTCACTATCGGTGTACAGGAGGATTCTGGAGTGACTTATTCGCTATCAGTGTACAGGTCTATTCTGGAGTGACTTATTCACTATCGGTGTACAGGTGAATTCTGGAGTGACTTATTCACTATCGGTGTTCAGGAGGATTCTGGAGAGACTTATTCACTATCGGTGTACAGGTAGATTCTGGAGTGACTTATTCACTATCGGTGTACAGGTGGATTCTGGAGTGACTTATTCACTATCGGTGAACAGGAGGATTCTGGAGTGACTTATTCACTATCGGTGTACATGAGGACTCTGGAGTGACATATTCACTATCGGTGTACAGGAGGATTCTGGAGTGACTTATTCACTATCGGTGTACAGGAGGATTCTGGAGTGACTTATTCACTATCGGTGTACAGGTGAAATCTGCAGTGACTTATTCACTATCGGTGTACAGGAGGATTCTGGAGTGACTTATTCACTATCGGTGTACAGGTGGATTCTGGAGTGACTTATTCACTATCGGCGTACAGGTGGATTCAGGAGTGACTTATTCACTATCGGTGTACAGGTGGATTCTGGAGTGACTTATTCACTATCGGTGTACAGGTGGAATCTGGAGTGACTTATTCACTATCGGTGTACAGGTGGATTCTGGAGTGACTTATTCACTATCGGTGTACAGGGGGATTCTGGAGTGACTTATTCACTATCGGTGTATAGGAGGATTCTGGAGTGACTTATTCACTATCGGTGTGCAGGAGGATTCTGCAGTGACTTATTCACTATCGGTGTACAGGAGGATTCTGAAGTGACTTATTCACTATCGGTGTACAGGAGGATTCTGGAGTGACTTATTCACTATCGGGGTATAGGTGGATTCTGGAGTGACTTATTCACTATCGGTGTACATGAGGATTCTGGAGTGACTTATTCACTATCGGTGTACAGGAGGATTCTGGAGTGACTTATTCACTATCGGTGTGCAGGAGGATTCTGCAGTGACTTATTCACTATCGGTGTACAGGAGGATTCTGGAGTGACTTATTCACTATCGGGGTACAGGTGGATTCTGGAGTGACTTATTCACTATCGGTGTACAGGAGGATTCTGCAGTGACTTATTCACTATCGGGGTACAGGTGGATTCTGGAGTGACTTATTCACTATCGGTGTACAGGAGGATTCTGAAGTGACTTATTCACTATCGGTGTACAGGAGGATTCTGAAGTGACTTATTCACTATCGGTGTACAGGAGGATTCTGGAGTGACTTATTCACTATCGGTGTACAGGTGGATTCTGGAGTGACTTATTCACTATCGGTGTACAGGAGGATTCTGGAGTGACTTATTCACTATCGGTGTTCAGGAGGATTCTGGAGTGACTTATTCACTATCGGTGTACAGGAGGATTCTGGAGTGACTTATTCACTATCGGTGTACAGGAGGATTCTGGAGTGACTTATTCACTATCGGTGTTCAGGAGGATTCTGGAGTGACTTATTCACTATCGGTGTACAGGAGGATTCTGGAGTGACTTATTCACTATCGGTGTACAGGAGGATTCTGGAGTGACTTATTCACTATCGGTGTACAGGTGGATTCTGGAGTGACTTATTTAGTATCGGTGTACAGGAGGATTCTGGAGTGACTTATTCACTATCGGTGTACAGGAGGATTCTGGAGTGACTTATTCGCTATCGGTGTACAGGTGGATTTTGGAGTGACTTATTCACTATCGGTGTACAGGTGGATTCTGGAGTGACTTATTCACTATCGGTGTTCAGGAGGATTCTGGAGAGACTTATTCACTATCGGTGTACAGGTAGATTCTGGAGTGACTTATTCACTATCGGTGTACAGGTGGATTCTGGAGTGACTTATTCACTATCGGTGTACAGGAGGATTCTGGAGTGACTTATTCACTATCGGTGTACATGAGGATTCTGGAGTGACATATTCACTATCGGTGTACAGGAGGATTCTGGAGTGACTTATTCACTATCGGTGTACAGGAGGATTCTGGAGTGACTTATTCACTGTCGGTGTACAGGTGGAATCTGCAGTGACTTATTCACTATCGGTGTACAGGTGGATTCTGGAGTGACTTATTCACTATCGGTGTACAGGAGGATTCTGGAGTGACTTATTCACTATCGGTGTACAGGAGGATTCTGGAGTGACTTATTCACTATCGGTGTACATGAGGATTCTGGAGTGACATATTCACTATCGGTGTACATGAGGATTCTGGAGTGACTTATTCACTATCGGTGTACAGGAGGATTCTGGAGTGACTTATTCACTATCGGTGTACAGGTGGATTCTGGAGTGACTTATTCACTATCGGTGTACAGGTGGATTCTGAAGTGACTTATTCACTATCGGTGTACAGGTGGATTCTGGAGTGGCTTATTCACTATCGGTGTACAGGTGGATTCAGGAGTGACTTATTCACTATCGGTGTACAGGTGGATTCTGGAGTGACTTATTCACTATCGGTGTACAGGTGGATTCTGGAGTGACGTATTCACTATCGGTGTACAGGAGGATTCTGGAGTGACTTATTCACTATCGGTGTACAGGAGGATTCTGGAGTGACTTATTCACTATCGGTGTACAGGTAGATTCTGGAGTGACTTATTCACTATCGGTGTACAGGTGGATTCTGGAGTGACTTATTCACTATTGGTGTACAGGTGGATTCTGGAGTGACTTATTCACTATCGGTGTACAGGAGGATTCTGGAGTGACTTATTCACTATCGGTGTACAGGTGGATTCTGGAGTGACTTATTCACTATTGGTGTACAGGTGGATTCTGGAGTGACTTATTCACTATCGGTGTACAGGAGGATTCTGGAGTGACTTATTCACTATCGGTGTACAGGTGGATTCTGAAGTGACTTATTCACTATCGGTGTACAGGTGGATTCTGGAGTGGCTTATTCATATCGGTGTACAGGTGGATTCTGGAGTGACTTATTCACTATCGGTGTACAGGTGGATTCTGGAGTGACTTATTCACTATCGGTGTACAGGTGGATTCTGGAGTGACTTATTCACTATCGGTGTTCAGGAGGATTCTGGAGTGACTTATTCACTATCGGTGTACAGGAGGATTCTGGAGTGACTTATTCACTATCGGTGTACAGGAGGATTCTGGAGTGACTTATTCACTATCGGTGTACAGGAGGATTCTGGAGTGACTTATTCACTATCGGTGTACAGGAGGATTCTGGAGTGACTTATTCACTATCGGTGTACATGAGGATTCTGGAGTGACATATTCACTATCGGTGTACAGGAGGATTCTGGAGTGACTTATTCACTATCGGTGTACAGGTGGATTCTGGAGTGACTTATTCACTATTGGTGTACAGGTGGATTCTGGAGTGACTTATTCACTATCGGTGTACAGGAGGATTCTGGAGTGACTTATTCACTATCGGTGTACAGGTGGATTCTGAAGTGACTTATTCACTATCGGTGTACAGGTGGATTCTGGAGTGGCTTATTCACTATCGGTGTACAGGTGGATTCTGGAGTGACTTATTCACTATCGGTGTACAGGTGGATTCTGGAGTGACTTATTCACTATCGGTGTTCAGGAGGATTCTGGAGTGACTTATTCACTATCGGTGTACAGGAGGATTCTGGAGTGACTTATTCACTATCGGTGTACAGGAGGATTCTGGAGTGACTTATTCACTATCGGTGTACAGGAGGATTCTGGAGTGACTTATTCACTATCGGTGTACAGGAGGATTCTGGAGTGACTTATTCACTATCGGTGTACAGGAGGATTCTGGAGTGACTTATTCACTATCGGTGTACAGGAGGATTCTGGAGTGACTTATTCACTATCGGTGTACAGGAGGATTCTGGAGTGACTTATTCACTATCGGTGTACAGGAGGATTCTGGAGTGACTTATTCACTATCGGTGTACAGGAGGATTCTGGAGAGACTTATTCACTATCGGTGTACAGGAGGATTCTGGAGTGACTTATTCACTATCGGTGTACAGGAGGATTCTGGAGTGACTTATTCGCTTTCGGTGTACAGGTGGATTCTGGAGTGACTTATTCACTATCGGTGTACAGGTGGATTCTGGAGTGACTTATTCACTATCGGTGTTCAGGAGGATTCTGGAGAGACTTATTCACTATCGGTGTACAGGTGGATTCTGGAGTGACTTATTCACTATCGGTGTACAGGAGGATTCTGGAGTGACTTATTCACTATCGGTGTACATGAGGATTCTGGAGTGACATATTCACTATCGGTGTACAGGAGGATTCTGGAGTGACTTATTCACTATCGGTGTACAGGTGGATTCTGGAGTGACTTATTCACTATCGGTGTACAGGTGGATTCTGGAGTGACTTATTCACTATCGGGGTACAGGTGGATTCTGGAGTGACTTATTCACTATCGGTGTACAGGTGGATTCTGGAGTGACTTATTCACTATCGGTGTACAGGAGGATTCTGGAGTGACATATTCACTATCGGTGTACAGGAGGATTCTGGAGTGACTTATTCACTATCGGTGTACAGGTGGATTCTGGAGTGACTTATTCACTATCGGTGTACAGGAGGATTCTGGAGTGACTTATTCACTATCAGTGTACAGGTGGATTCTGGAGTGACTTATTCACTATCGGTGTACAGGTGGATTCTGGAGTGACTTATTCACTATCGGTGTACAGGTGGATTCTGAAGTGACTTATTCACTATCGGTGTACAGGTGGATTCTGGAGTGGCTTATTCACTATCGGTGTACAGGTGGATTCAGGAGTGACTTATTCACTGTCGGTGTACAGGTGGATTCTGGAGTGACTTATTCACTATCGGTGTACAGGTGGATTCTGGAGTGACTTATTCACTATCGGTGTACAGGAGGATTCTGGAGTGACTTGTTCACTATCGGTGTACAGGAGGATTCTGGAGTGACTTATTCACTATCGGTGTACAGGTGGATTCTGGAGTGACTTATTCACTATCGGTAACACATGAAGCACGGTTGTGATCGATATCTATTAATAAGGAAGCTAATCATTTCCTCCAGAATATTTATTTCCTTTGCTCCTCGTCTTATCTGTGATGTTGGTCAGTGGATCAGTTTTTTATCATTCGAATGTTTCTACTTCAGACTTCTGTGATCCGATTTCTCGCACATAATCGCCTTCATCCATGACGATCCATTCTCCTTTATCATCTGTTTCTTTACTAGATCATTTAGAATTATAGAATTTGGAGCTTTTCTATCCTCTGTTATGATGGAGAGGTGCGGAGCCTTTGGTTTATTACTCCGCTCGGTGGCGCTCCGCCGTCTCGCTATACTCCACGCTGCTGCGTTTCCTGGGGGCACGGCGTCATCGTTGAGGGGTCACTAGAGAGTAAGTGGAGAAGTCCTGGTTCTGGAGAAAAAAAAAACAGAAAAGTGGAGTCTGAGTCCATTATCTGTGCTGCGATATAGCCGTGGACGGCGCTGTAGTGATGGCGTCCATTACCGCCGGATGCAGGAGGATAGGGGTGGTTGTCTTCTACATTCACTATTCATACACCTGCGGTGTCATTGCTTCATACTCTTCCCAAAAGTGAGTGCACCCCAGCCTGGCAGCGGATTGTCTGCCACCGGAGCCAGACAGGAGCCGGGTGACAACCTCTGCGGTAGCTTTACGCTGCCATGTTGGTCGTCACCCAGCTTTTCCAGTAACAGAGGAGTCAGCACGGGAGAACAGGGGGCACTTACTTTTGTAGCAGGCGGGTACGGTGAAGTTGCCGTTGTGGCACCGGCTCGGCACGCTGTGGGCGCACTTCTCCGTCTTGTTCTTGCAGTAATAGGTGATGACGTCTCCATGTTGGATCTGCTGCCGGGAGATCTCGTCCACTCGTGTCTTCCGCCCATTGTGCAGGACGTTGGCCTTCGGTGTGGGCACGTGGCACGGGGCTGTAATAATGGCGACACCGTGAAGTGAGCGCTCCACGATGGCGGAGGTGCCGCAGAGCGACGGCGGATCTTACCCTGGCAGAGAGGCTTCGGGGTCCAGTCTCCATCTTTATCGCAGTAGGAGGAGCGGGAGCCGACCAGGGCGTACGGCGGGTTACACCCGTACGTGACCACCTCTTTGTAGTTGTACTTGCGGTACGGGGCGAAGCTCATGTACCCGTTGGCGATCTCCGCCGGCCGCTGACATTTCACATCTACAAGGAATAATCAGGATGATATCTGTCCCTGGGACGCGCTCCGGGAGCTGCACGGGGCCATAGTGGTTGTCACCCGGCTCCCCAGACTCCTGGCGGCTGATCTTACCCCGACATTCTGGAACGTGGCTCCAGGTGCCGTTGGCGCGGCACGTAGCCGTCTCGTTTCCGATCAGGGCGTAGTTGAGGTTGCAGCCGTAGCGCACCACGTCCCGGTAGGTGGAGACGTTCCCTTCCCGGGGCTGATAAAAGTCCAGTCGCCCCAATCTTGGGATCTCGGGATAAGGGCACGTCACATCTTAAAGGGGAAAGAACCATTTTTACAACCTATGGAACAAGGATCTCAGTGCTGCCGAGCTCCACCATGTACCCCAGTATCTCCAGGTGCCCCTAAATTGACTATGTGGACTTACTCTCACAGACTGGTAAAGGGGCGCTCCAGGCTCCGCTCGCCAAACACTCACTTTCATTGGCGCCATGTAATCGATGCCTGGAAGAGGACACAGCTGAGGGTTTGTTACAATGTATCAGAGATTAGGAAGTTCTTTCCTGTTTATTGTATAGCGGTGGATTTATGTGAGCCCCGTCCTTGCTACCCCCTGCGATGTGGGGGGCTCTAATTACAGCTTCTTACACCATTTACAGTAATGGCTTCTCAGCACACGGAGCGTCCGAAAGAAGTGGAAGACGCCGCTCCCTCATTACCGTAATCTCATGTGACAGCTGAAATCACCGCTCATCATTCAGGGAAAGGGAGGACGACGGTTCTGTGGGGTCTGTCGTCAGGAATGATTGCCGGGGGCAGGACCGGCCTGACCGCTGCTGCTGGTCACACGGGACCAGGGAAATAAACTGTACAAAATTCTGATCCCCCGGAGCGGACGCTCTGCCTCTCCCGGAGGTCTCAGATACTTCCCTGCAACAGTCAATGGTGGATGATTCTGACATGACAGGCAGCAGACCAGCGAGACCAGGGATTGCCTGCAGTGGTCACATGAGTAGAGGAGGGAGCGTAGGAGCGAGAGTTCTTTTGTTTTCTATGCAGTTTACTTTTTACCATATAATTTATTCATAAAAACACAAGTAAGGTCGTCATACATTATAACACTTGTTGGGCAAAAATTATTACTTTGATAACTTTTTATTTTCCCTCCAGACTCCATTGTTCTCCTGCTTCTCCTCTCTCCAGAATTCACTGTCCTGCTCCTCCCTCCAGACTTTTATTTCTTCCTCCTTTGTGCGCCTCCTCTGTCCTCTTTTTTCTCCTACCTTCAGACACTTCTGTCCTCCTCCCCCTCCCTCCATACTCCCCTGTCCTCCTTCTCCTCCCTCCAGACTCCTCTGTCCTCTTCCTCCCTCCAGATTCCTGTGTCCTCCACCTTCCTCCACACATCTCTGTCCTCCTCCCTCCAGACTCCTGTCCACCTCCTCCCTCCAGACCCCTCTGTCCTCCTCTTCCCTCCAGACTCCACTGTCCACCTCCTCCCTCCAAAAACCTCTTTCCTCTTCCTCCCTCCATACATCTCAGTCCTCCTCCTTTAAGACTTCTTTGTCCTCCTCCTCCTTCTTCTGTCCTCCTGTTTCTTCCAGACTCCTCTGTCCTCCTCCATCCAGACTCCTCTGTCCTCCTCCTCCATCCAGACTCCTATGTCCTTCTCCTCCTCCCTCCAGACTTTTATGTCTTCCTCCAGACTCCATTGTTATCCTCCTCCTCCTCCCTCCAGGAATTCACTGTCCTCCACTACCCTCCAGACTCCTCTGTCCTCCGTTTTCTCCTACCTTCAGACACCTCTGTCCTTCTCCTCCCTCCAGACTCCTCTGTCTCCACTGTCCTCCTCTCTCCTGTCCTCCTCCCTCCAGACTCCTCTGTCCTCCTCCTCCCTCCAGACTCCTCTGTCCTCCTCCTCCCTCCAGACTCCTCTGTCCTCTTCTACCTCCCCTCCAGACTCCACTGTCCATCTACTTCTCCTTCCTCCAGACGCCCCTGTCTTCCTCCATTGTTTTCCTCCTTCTTCTCTGTCCAGAATTCACTGTCCTCCTCTACCCTCCAGACTCCTCTGTCCTCCGTTTTCTCCTACCTTCAGACACCTCTGTCCTTCTCCTCCCTCCAGACTCCTCTGTCTCCACTGTCCTCCTCTCTCCTGTCCTCCTCCTCCCTCCAGACTCCTCTGTCCTCCTCCTCCCTCCAGACTCCTCTGTCCTCCTCCTCCCTCCAGACTCCTCTGTCCTCTTCTACCTCCCCTCCAGACTCCACTGTCCATCTACTTCTCCTTCCTCCAGACGCCCCTGTCTTCCTCCATTGTTTTCCTCCTTCTTCTCTGTCCAGAATTCACTGTCCTCCTCTACCCTCCAGACTCCTCTGTCCTCCGTTTTCTCCTACCTTCAGACACCTCTGTCCTTCTCCTCCCTCCAGACTCCTCTGTCTCCACTGTCCTCCTCTCTCCTGTCCTCCTCCTCCCTCCAGACTCCTCTGTCCTCCTCCTCCCTCCAGACTCCTCTGTCCTCTTCTACCTCCCCTCCAGACTCCACTGTCCATCTACTTCTCCTTCCTCCAGACGCCCCTGTCTTTCTCCATTGTTTTCCTCCTTCTTCTCTGTCCAGAATTCACTGTCCTCCTCCTCCCTCCAGACTCCTCTGTCCTCCTCCTCCCTACAGACTTCCATGTCTTCCTCCTTCCTCCAGACTCCATTGTTCTCCTCTCTCCAGAATGGGCAGCACGGTGGTTCAGTGGTTAGCACTGTAGCCTTGCAGCACTGGGGTCCTGGGTTCAAATCCCACCAAGGACATCTGCAAGGTGTTTGTATGTTTTTCCAGTATTTGCAGGGGTTTCTTCCAGGGTCTCTGGTTTCCTTCCACACTCCAAAGACTGATAGGGAGCGTAGATTGTGAGCCCCAATGGGGACAGCGCCGATATTGTCTGAATTGTAAAGCGCTGCAGAATATGTTGGTGCTATATAAATAAAAATATTATTATTAATTCACTGTCCTACTCCCCCTCCTGACTCATCTGTCCTATTTTTACTCCTACCTCCAGACTCCTCCGTCCTCCTCCTCCTCCCTCCAGACTCCTGTGTCCTCCTCCTTCTTCCACACATGTCAGTCCTCCTCCCTCCAGACTCCTCTGTCCACCTCCTCCCTCCAGACCCCTCTGTCCTCCTCTTCCCTCCAGACTCCACTGTCCACCTCCTCCGTCCAGACACCTCTTTCCTCTTCCTCCCTCCATACATCTCAGTCCTGCTCCTTTCAGACTCCTCTGTCCTCCTCCCTCCAGACTCCTCTGTCCTCCTCCCTCCAGACTCCTATGTCCTTCTCCTCCTCTCTCCACACTCCTATGTCCTTCTCCTCCTCCCTCCCGACTTTTATGTCTTCCTCCAGACTCCATTGTTCTCCTCTTCCTCCTCCCTCCAGGAATTCACTGTCCTCCTCCACCCTCCAGACTCCTCTGTCCTCCTTTTTCTCCTACCTTCAGACACCTCTGTCCTTCTCCTCCCTCCAGACTCCTCTGTCTCCACTGTCCTCCTCCTCTCTCCGAACTCCTCTGTCCTCCTCTTCCCTCCAGACTCCTCTGTCCTCCTCTACCTCCCCTCCAGACTCCACTGTCCTTCTACTTCTCCTCCCTCCAGACTCCTCTGTTCTCCTCCTCCTCCCAGACTCCTCCATGCTCCTCCCACTAGACTCATTAGACTCCTCTATCCTCCTTCTCTTTCCTCCAGACTCCTCTGTCCTCCTCTTCTTACTTTCAAACTCCTCTTTCCTTCTCATCCTTCCTCCAGACTCCTCTGTCATCCTCCTCCATCCAGACTCTTCTGTCCTCCTCCTCCCTCCAGACTCCTCTGTCCTCCTCCCTCCAAACTCATTTGTCCTCCTCGCTCCAAACTCCTTTGTCCTCCTCCTCCCTCCATACATCTGTCCTCTTCTTCTTCCTCTGTCCTCCTCCTCCCTCCAGACTCCTCTGTCCTCCTCCTCCTCCCTCCAGACTCTGTCCTCCTGCTCCTCCCTCCAGACTCTGTCCTCCTGCTCCTCCCATCACACTTCTCTGTCCTTTTCCTCCCTCCAGACTCCTGTGTCCTCCTTCTTCCACACATGTCAGTCCTCCTCCCTCCAGACTCCTCTGTCCACCTCCTCCCACCAGACCCCTCTGTCCTCCTCTTCCCTCCAGACTCCACTGTCCACCTCCTCCTTCCACACACCTCTTTCCTCTTCCTCCCTCCATACATCTCAGTCCTCCTCCCTCCAGACTCCTCTGTCCTCCTCCCTCCACACTCCTATGTCCTTCTCCTCCTCCCTCCCGACTTTTATGTCTTCCTCCAGACTCCATTGTTCTCCTCTTCCTCCTCCCTCCAGGAATTCACTGTCCTCCTCCACCCTCCAGACTCCTCTGTCCTCCTTTTTCTCCTACCTTCAGACACCTCTGTCCTTCTCCTCCCTCCAGACTCCTCTGTCTCCACTGTCCTCCTCCTCTCTCCGAACTCCTCTGTCCTCCTCTTCCCTCCAGACTCCTCTGTCCTCCTCTACCTCCCCTCCAGACTCCACTGTCCTTCTACTTCTCCTCCCTCCAGACTCCTCTGTTCTCCTCCTCCTCCCAGACTCCTCCATGCTCCTCCCACTAGACTCATTAGACTCCTCTATCCTCCTTCTCTTTCCTCCAGACTCCTCTGTCCTCCTCTTCTTACTTTCAAACTCCTCTTTCCTTCTCATCCTTCCTCCAGACTCCTCTGTCATCCTCCTCCATCCAGACTCTTCTGTCCTCCTCCTCCCTCCAGACTCCTCTGTCCTCCTCCCTCCAAACTCATTTGTCCTCCTCGCTCCAAACTCCTTTGTCCTCCTCCTCCCTCCATACATCTGTCCTCTTCTTCTTCCTCTGTCCTCCTCCTCCTCCCTCCAGACTCTGTCCTCCTGCTCCTCCCTCCAGACTCTGTCCTCCTGCTCCTCCCATCACACTTCTCTGTCCTTTTCCTCCCTCCAGACTCCTGTGTCCTCCTTCTTCCACACATGTCAGTCCTCCTCCCTCCAGACTCCTCTGTCCACCTCCTCCCACCAGACCCCTCTGTCCTCCTCTTCCCTCCAGACTCCACTGTCCACCTCCTCCTTCCACACACCTCTTTCCTCTTCCTCCCTCCATACATCTCAGTCCTCCTCCCTCCAGACTCCTCTGTCCTCCTCCCTCCACACTCCTATGTACTTCTCCTCCTCCCTCCCGACTTTTATGTCTTCCTCCAGACTCCATTGTTCTCCTCTTCCTTCTCCCTCCAGGAATTCACTGTCCTCCTCCACCCTCCAGACTCCTCTGTCCTCCTTTTTCTCCTACCTTCAGACACCTGTCCTTCTCCTCCCTCCAGACTCCTCTGTCTCCACTGTCCTCCTCCTCTCTCCGAACTCCTCTGTCCTCCTCTTCCCTCCAGACTCCTCTACCTCCCCTCCAGACTCCACTGTCCTTCTACTTCTCCTCCCTCCAGACTCCTCTGTCCTCCTCCTCCTCCCAGACTCCTCCATGCTCCTCCCACTAGACTCCTCTATCCTCCTCCTCTTTCCTCCAGACTCCTCTGTCATCCTCTTCTTACTTTCAAACTGCTCTTTCCTTCTCATCCTTCCTCCAGACTCCTCTGTCATCCTCCTCCATCCAGACTCTTCTGTCCTCCTCCTCACTCCAAACTCCTTTGTCCTCCTCCTCCCTCCATACATCTGTCCTCTTCTTCTTCCTGTCCTTCCCATCCTCCCTCCAGACTCCATAGTCACTCTCCTCCACCCAGACTTTTCTGTCCTCCTCCTCCATGCTCCTCCCACTAGACTCCTCTATCCTCCTCCTCCCTCCACACTCCTCTTTCCTCCTCTTCTTTCCTCCAGACTCATGTGTCTTCCTCCCTCCATACCCCTCTGTTCTCTTCTTCCTTTCAAACTCCTCTTTCCTTCTCATCCTTCCTCCAGACTCCTCTGTAATCCTCCTCCATCCAGACTGTAATCCTCCTCCCTCCAAATTCCTTTGTCTTCCTCCTCCCTCCATACATCTGTCCTCCTCTTCTTCCTTTCAAATGCCTCTGTCCTTCTCCTCCTCCATCCAGACACCTCTGTCCTCCTCCTCCCCCCTCCAAACTCCTCTGCTCCTCCTCCTCCCTCCAGACTCCTCTGTCCTCTTCCTCCCTCCAGACTCCACTGTCCTCCTCCTTCTCCTCACTCCAGATTCCTCCATCCTCTAGACTCCTCTGACCTCCTCATCCTTCCAGACTCCTCTGTTCCTCCTCCACCTTCCAGACTTCTCTGTCCTCCTCCTCCTTCCAGACCCCACTGTCCTCCTCCTTCTCTTCCCTCCCAACTCCTTTGTTCTCCTCTTCCCTCCAGACTCCTCTGTCCTCCTCCTTCCTCCAGACTCCTCTGTCCTCCTCTTTCCTCCAGACTCCTCTGTCCTCCTCTTCCCTCCAGACTCCTCTGTCCTTCTCTTCCCTCCAGACTCCTCTATCCTCCTCTTCCCTCCAGTGTCAGGACTCAAACCCAGAAGCTCTCGTGCGCCAGGCGGCAGCTCTTGTGCACCAGGCGGCCAGCTCTCGTGCACCAGGCGGCCAGCTCTTGTGCACCAGGCGGCCAGCTCTTGTGCACCAGGCGGCAGCTCTCGTGCACCAGGCAGCAGCTCTTCCCTCTGAGCTATTCAGCTCGCTGGACAGTTCCTGGCTAACCCAGATTCTAGTACCTGTGTTGTTCCTGAGCGGCTCCACCCTGTGATTTCCTGATTGAACACCCTATATAAACCTGGCCGGGCACCTCTTTCCTTGCAAGATTATTGAGCTCCCAGCCTCCAGTCTAGTCTAGTCTCCCTTCACCAGCTGCCTCATACAAGACTATACCGCTGTTCCTGAGTACCGATTCCTGACTTTTCCTGACTACGCTACCTACAGGAGAAGTCCCAGAAGACTGGAGAAGAGCAAATGTTGTTCCTATCTTCAAAAAGGGGAAGAAGGTGGACCCAGGGAACTATAGGCCGGTGAGTCTGACTTCTATACCAGGAAAGATCTTTGAACAAATTATTAAACAACATGTATGTAAGTACCTGGATAAGAATGAAGTGATTAACCAGAGTCAGCATGGGTTTTTAACTAACAAGTCATGTCAGACTAACTTAATTTCCTTCTATGACAGAATCACTGACTGGGTGGATCAGGGAAATGCTGTAGATATAGTATATCTTGACTTCAGCAAAGCATTTGACAAAGTACCTCACACCATCCTTATTGAAAAAATGACCAAGTATGCAATGGACCAGGCAACTGTTAGGTGGATTCATAACTGGCTTAGTGATCGGACTCAAAGGGTGGTTGTAAATGGCTTCACATCCAGCTGGATGAATGTCTCAAGTGGGGTACCACAGGGCTCCGTCCTGGGACCTGTATTGTTCAACATCTTTATCAATGATTTAGATGAAGGAATTGAGGGTAAACTGATTAAATTTGCTGATGACACAAAGCTAGGAGGGATAGCTAATACTAGAGAAGAGAGAGAGGATTCAAAAAGACCTAAATAAACTGGAGCAGTGGGCAGCAACCAACAGAATGGTTTTTAACAGGGAAAAATGCAAAGTACTACATCTGGGCAATAAAAATGAAAAAAGCATATACAGAATGGGAGGAATAGAGCTAAGCAACAGTACATGTGAAAAAGACTTAGGTATACTAATAGATCATAGACTGAACATGAGTCAACAGGGTGATGCAGCAGCAAAAAAGGCAAATACAATTCTGGGATGTATTAACAGAAGCATACAGTCTAGATCACGTGAAGTCATTATCGGTCTTTACTCCTCTTTGGTCAGACCTCATCTGGAATACTGTGTACAGTTTTGGGCACCACATTTTAAAAAAGACATAGACAAACTGGAGCAAGTTCAGAGAAGAGCGACCAGAATGGTGACTGGTCTGCAAACCATGTCCTATGAGGAACGGTTGCAGGATTTGGGAATGTTTAGCTTGCAAAAAAGAAGACTGAGAGGAGACTTAATAGCTGTCTACAAATATGTCAAGGGCTGTCACATTGTAGAAGGATCATCTTTATTCTCATTTGCACAAGGAAAGACTAGAAGCAATGGGATGAAACTAAATGGGAGGAGACACAGATTAGATATTAGAAAAAACTTTTTGACAGTTAGGGTGATTAATGAGTGGAACAGGCGGCCACGAGAGGTGGTGAGTTCCCCTTCAATGGACGTCTTCAAACAGAGGCCGGACAAACATCTGTCTGAGATGATCTAGTGAATCCTGCTTTGAGCAGGGGGTTGGACCAGATGACCCAGGAGGTCCCTTCCAACTCTACCATTCTATGATTCTATGATTCTATGACCTGCCGATGCTGCCCCTAGTGGTTGTAATATCACTACTCCAACCCAGGTCAGTTCCTATCAGAATAATCTCCTGCACAATATGGAGTCTGTGCAGCCACCGTGAGACAACAAGTTGCTGATCTTCAGGATTTTGGTGCCACAAACCAAGAAAACTTTTCTAAGTTGCAAACTCAGAAATTATTGAGTTGCAGAAGCAACTTCTGGATTAGTGCAACTCAGGCCCAGAATCCAACGCATGCATGCCGCTGCCCGCAAAGCTCAGTGGGGATCGCCATCATTACCGTGGATTCCTTAACCAATGTCACATCTACCTCCAGATGCAACCTTCTCCGTTTACCAGCGACAGGAAGAAGGTTCATCACTAATCTCCTGACCGTCGCCTGGGCCTCACCTTACGTGGAAAAGAATTGTGACCTCCTAAATGACCTCGTTTCCTTCATCACAGCTATGGATCAAGGGTCTGATGACCTGAATCGTTGTGCTACCGCTGAAATCAAGTTGCATAGTCTACCTCAAGGGCGGCGCTCTGGAGCTGAATACACCTCACAATGCCGCCGCTGGGTGGCAGACACCACATGGTATTTAGCTGCCCAGAGGAGTCAATATCGACGAGGATTATCAGAGCTAATAAAGGATGAACTAGTAAGGGTCAATGTGGCACCCTGCTGTTCACAGGTACCACAGGACCCAGGGTGCATGGATGGACTTCTCCACAAGAGGCCCTCACTATATACAAACACCTCCACCCTTCCACCTCATACCAGCAGAGGGAGCCCGTTAGGGATATATATATATATATATAGAGGGTGGAGCTAGGCAGGTCAGTTCAGACAGAGAGTTGAGTCTGAGAGCGTGCTGACGCTGAGAGCAGCGAAGACGCAGCGCGTCTGCTGCAGTTCTGAGGGCCCTGAGTGAGGCCGAAGGCAAGAGGAGAAAGGAGAGAGGAGTTTAGGGGGCAGAGGAGCATCATAGGCTAACCCCGAATATACAAACCGGACCCCGGGTCCGCGCCTACAGGGTCCTTTATACCAAGTAGGGACCACCGGCATTCCAGGAGGACTACAAGTCCCCGGCAGACCTGAAGCTAGACCCATTACAGGACCAGGAACCACGAAGGCCCCGGCGACCAGGGAGAGTGGTTACCAGCAGAAGGTCCTACTACCGAGCGACAGGTGAAGGAACAGCACGACACAGAAGCTAGGCCCAGTTGCAGGCTGGCCAGGAGCATACAGAGAGGGAGACATGGACCAGGAGGCCTTATACCCGCTCACTGGGGAGAAGTCCTGAAGTGCACCCATCCTACTAAGTACCCTGGACCGTACCTGCCGTCTACACCAGTAAAGGTATTGAAGTGAATCCCCTGTCTCTGTCAGTTACTCCTGCTGCGCCATCCCGCCAGCATCACCACCCAGCAAACTCCACACTGCCCCGGGGGCCTGCTCCACCTGTGGGGAGCAAAAACACCTCAGCTGCCATCCCATCACCCCCCGGAGGTCTGCAGCAGCGCTGGTAATCCTTACCAGGTACCACAGGTGGCGTCACAAACTATTTACTTTGTTTTTATCTCTATCCAAGTTACAATCCCCTTTTTGGTTGACCGCCCTGGGCCACGGACCAGGCCAGCCACTGTGACATATCCCCCCAGCATGCATAGGCCCGGGCACCGAGTACCCCACTGCCCTGGGGGCGCGTCATCAAGACCCCTGATAATTTAGGGGACTTTATTCAATTGTGCATCGGAATTGATCAGAGACTCACTGAACGAAGAAAGGAAAGACGGCGAGTATTTGGAAACAACTCTAACTACTCCTTTACTCAATCAGCATTAAAAAAACACTGTCCTAATAAAAGGACTATGGCGTTCACCAGTGCCAAAACTGCACCAATCTGGACCTTTCTGAACGGCTAGATCCGGTTATGCCGACCATCTCACCTGTAATGCAGGATAAAGGCAAAGAGCAATCACCATCGTCTCATTTTGTCGTTCCCATACAGGTCATAATCGGGAGCCAAGAAGCACAATATTCTGCCATTTTAGATTCTCGAGCAGGAGGGAATTTCATGGACTTACAAGTAGGACTAAATCCAGGCCAAGCGATATGGAAACTGTGGATGGATCACCTTTATCTTCTGGACCTTTTACTCACGAGACAATTGAACTTGAAATCAGTTGTGACAAAAGTCACTGGTAAAGTACTAGAGGGGAGATATGTAGCACTGAGATTATTAGCTCCAGTAATTCTACATAGGAAAAATGTTCCGGCACATAAAGGAATGAGGGGTTAATCAGCCATCTTTAGTGCTTGGATTATTAAACACCTGTAGAGAGGGAGGAATTCAGAGGATAAATGTCAAGGGTGTGTCAGGTGTAATAGACAGTCGCTCTGAATCTGGCTGTAGAAGGTCACTGAGCTTGACATTACAGATGCCTTCTTAATCCTTCTTCCTTTAGGACCCAGTGGTGACACACCCTTGCCTGGGAGTTAAAAACACTCAGTTTGCTCCAGGGAATCGCTGGTGATACTTCTATGTACCTTTGTGCAGGCTTGGAGCACTAGCAGTCAGCTAGCTTCTTCTCTGGTGCCCTTGGAGGACAGTTGGTGTTACTCCTCTGGTATCTGCTCAAGCTAAGTTTATCCCCTTTGTTTGTCTACCTTGTTGTCTTTAGTTTGTAGTGGGGCCTGACCAGTGCTTACCCCTCCCCCCCCTATCTAGGGCCAAGCTCTAGAGACATCCAGGGCTTAGGGTCCTGCTCGGCGATAGGTGTGGAAATTATATAGGGACGGTAGGGAAGACAGGGTGATATTAGATCTGCTTAGGGGTCTCCACTCCCTCTTTTCCTAATGTTTGGGCTTCCTCCCCCTCTTCCCTTCGTGTTGCACTTAGTCTTTCCCACACCTTGCGTGACAATAAATTCCCAGCCTTTTAGAGCAATTGGTGTGGGGAGAGCCTGGAGTGAAAGCTCTGAGCTGTATTGCCATGTGAACATAAGCTAAACCTTGTGTTGTTTGTTCCTGAAGCGGGCGGTTACCTGTAGAAACAAGGACTGTGACATGCGTTATGTTTTGTTTTTCCTGTTAGGCCAGGAAGGCCGTGTTTGTTTTGCTAACATTACCATGGTTTATGCAGTGCTCTTAATAAACCGCAGAAGATTTAAAGAGACAGTACTCCTGTGTCTACCTCTATGTGCAACCAAGTGAGCCGATCTACCACAGTTGGTGGAGAATGCGGGCAAGATCCCCAGGAAGCAAGTGTGATGGCTGGGAACAAACTGCATGTCCTGGGTGAAGGCGGCTGTGAGGATAGAACAGCGGTCAGACAAAATGGAGGAGCTGATCAAGCACCTGGTCCAAAGCCAGCACCAGCAACAGCTGCAGCAGCACCAGGAGCAGCACCAGCAGCAGCTACAGCATCGGGAGCAGCTTCTACAACAGCAGCAGCAGATTGAATTACTCAGGCGATTTATGGCACGGCAGCAGCTCTGACCCCAATGTCAGCTCATTATTTCTCTCTCCGGAAGGCAGTGAGGAGAGTCTTGCAGAAGATCACCCCAGGTGATGACATAGAGGCCTTTTTAACCATTTTTGAAAGGGTCGCCAATAGAGAAACTCCCGCCAGAGCAGTGGGCAGAAGTCCTGGCACCATGCTTAATGAGGAATCCACAAAAGGCCTACTATGATTTGGCTTTACAGGACACCAAAGAATATGAAAAATTGGAAACAGAACTTTTAGCGCTCTCGGGGGTGACAATGTCTGTCAGGGCACAACGGGTCCACCGCTGGGCATATCACCGTGACAAACCCACTCACTACCAAGTGTTTGATCTGCTGCACCTCATCCAAAAGTGGTTACAACCAGAGTCCTCTACCCCAGAGCAGATGGTGGAGTGAGTAGTATTGGACTGGTTCGGGTACTCCCTTTCGAGCCCGATTTAGACTTGGGTTTCTCAGGGAGATCCCCGGAACGCTGATGACTTGGTTGGACTGGTTGAAAGGTATCAGGGGGTCAACGGTTCTTGGGGAGGCAACCCACTCCATACTGGGGGGTGTAGGTTAAAAAGCGGGCGGGGTGTCTAAAGTCCAAGGGAGCATCAAAGATCACGCCAAGGCCCTCATTGGGGGATGTAATTTGCTGGAGATGTCACGGCCCAGGTCATATAGCTACCCATTATCCCCTCACCACCGAGCAAATGGACTGTAGCATGGGACGCTGATGTTCATTCTACACATATCCAGCTTGCAGGGTGGGCTGTCCACCCAGAAAAGGGCCCCAAGCTTGTCCTGTAAAGGTGAATGGCCTGCAAAAGACTGGACTACTAGACTCAGTAAGTTTGGTAACCCTCGTGAGGGCCACACTCCCTCTCCAATTAATCCCTGGGAAGAAAGTTGGTGTCCACTGCATTCACGGGGATGCTAAAGACTATCCGGTGGCCAGAGTGGTAATTGAGATGGCCCGAGGTACCGAGTCTCATGAGGTCGGTGTGGTCCCATATTTGTTGCACCCAATGATCATAGGCCAGGACTTTGTGTTCTTTTGGGACTTCTGGGGGAGGGGCAGAGACATAGATTACTCAGGTAAGAAACGTGGGTTGACCCTAAAAAAGTCTCATCAACCTCAGAGTCTGACGGGTTTTCCTTCTGTGTATTGGGAGAAGGTAGTATTTCCTGAGGCAGACATTCCTAAGATAGGGGTGACCAGAGAAAATTTGGGATTCACCCAACATAGGGACCTATCACTAAAAGAAGCGTTCAATAATGTAACTGTCATAAACGGCATAGCACGGGAGTCGGGGGCTGACATCAGGTTTCCCTATTTTATGTTGAGTGGGTTCTTATTGCACCAAGTTAATAAGGTGAGGGAGGAGATAGTGGAGCAGCTGGTCGTACGAAGACAAAGACCTATAGACAAAGGGTGTTGGACAGAGCCCATTCACATGTCTTGGGTGGCCATCTAGGGGTGGACAAAACTCAAGAACGGGTCATGCAGAGGTTCTATTGGCCCAGAAGTCACCAGGTAATCCTAAGATATTGAAAGTCCACCTGCCAATTAACTGCTACCACCTCTCTCTTCCAAAATCCTCTCATGCCAATATCCATCAAGGCAGCGCAACAGAGGGATCCCGTTGAACCTCTATGCGGGCTGGACAAGGCAGAAGGGGACACTGAGGATGGCAGAGACACTGTCACCGGCCCAGAAACAACAGGGCCGAGGACAGCTTCAGCGGAACCAGGACCTGTTCTCAGAGTTGCTAGAACGTACGTAGGTGGTTAAACATGAAATCCTGATGGAATCACATGTGCGGATGACTGCGGGAGAGTCGTGTTTCTGCAACAACCACAGGAAACTAAATGTGATGTCGAAATGTGATGCGTATCCGATGACCTGCATTGATGATCTTGTAGAGAAGCTAAGGTCAGCCAGATACATCACCACCCTGGACGTAACGAAAGGTTACTCCCAAATCCTTCTTTCTCAAAGTGCCAAGAAGAAAGACGGCCTCTTCTACACCTGACGGTTGCTTCCAGCATACCAGAATTCTGTTCGGTCTGCCTGGAGCCCCAGCTACCTTCTGGAGGGCCATGGACCAGACCTTAGTCCCTCACAAAAAGTATGCCTCAGCTTACCTCGACCATATTGTGATATTCAGCCCGGATTGGGGAATCATCTGCAGAAGGTCCAAGCCGTGCTGGATGTGCTGAGGAAAGTGAGGTTTACCATAAACCCCAAAAAGTGTGCCATCGGGAAAATACCTGGGCTACATCATCGGAAGAAACAAAGTAAAGCTGCAAGTGTATAAGGTGGAGGCAAACTTTGCTGAAACAGCTCTCCAAGGAACAGTTCCAGGCATTTCTGGGAATGGTGGGATACAATGAGCGGTGTAGCCCGAATTTTGACATGATTGCCGCATCCCTGACCAACCTTCTTAAGGGTACGAAGACAGTGTTGACCAAATGGCGTCTTGAAGCAGAGATGGCGTTCCAAGAGTTTAACTCAGGGCTACAGGACTTCAACTTTCATGTGGAATACAGGCCTGGGAAGCTACTTGGTAACTCAGGTGCCCTGTTTAGACTTCCCTGTTTGGTGACTGAAGGTACCAAAACCTACAGCTTTGGGCAGAGGGGGGGGATATGTGACAAAGTCACTGGCAAAGGACCGGAGGGGAGATATGTAGCACTGATATTGTTAGCTGCAGTAATTTAAACATAGAAAAAGTGTTCCAGCACACAAAGTATAAAGGGGTTAATCAGCCATTTTTAGAGTTAGTGTGATTAAACACCTGTAGAGAGGGAGGAGGTCAGAGGATAAATTCCCAGCCTTTTAGAGCATTTGTCATGTGAAGGCAAGCTAAACATTGAGTTGTTTGTTCCTGAAGTGGGCGGTTAGCCATAGCAACAAGAACTGAGCAATACGTTATGTTTTATTTTTCCTGTTAGACCGGGAAGTCCGTGTTTGTTTGGCTAACATTGCCGTGATGTCAGGGAAATATTGAGGAATATTGAAAGTCTGTCATATATATTGACCATTTCTCCCAAGCCTCTCTTCACCCCCTCCCTTATCCCCCTCACCACTGGTCAGTACAAAGCTGTCTCCATAAAAAATCTCAGCACAAAGCCCCAATTAACACAGTCATGAGTAAGGCCTTAAACAAACTGCCGGCAGCCAAGACGTGGTATAACTTAGTTAAGATGTGAGCATCTTGTCCCTGGAAGATGCAGGGGGTGATTAAAACACAGGATTGCAATAATTTGCGTGTAACTGTTGGAGCTTGCTTCCCGAGCTTCAAAAAGAAATCTCCAGACGCTTCAACTCCGAAATGAAATATGAGATATTGTAAGTTTCATGCGTCCGACAATAACGGGACCTATATTTTTAGTGGCAGAATCAGCCAAGGAGCAATATGCATATTCCCTGTCACTGTAAGTGTCTGCGTAGAGCTGTAGCGCAAAAACACCAGGATAGCAGACTGCAACTATACGATGTGTGGTCTCTACATGAAGGTAAAATCATAATAGAAAATATGGTATCACTTTTGGGAGTATATGTCTATCACAGCGGAAGACCCTGTTTGATAACAGTTTAAACGGAACGTCTCCCTCCATCTATATTGATTCATCACAGCGGTCTTTATAGTGTAAGTTTCTCTTTTTTTATCTTGTTTTATTTGTGTAACTGCTTATGTATTTTAATGTCTCCTTTGTAACATCCTTGTATATATTGTTCCTAAACACTGCCTCCATTTTGGATTAAATATAAAATGTAATAGTTATACTTCTTTTGTCCTGTAATCGTTCCCTCCCCCAAAGCCATACATGCTACCAAAACGCAGGTGTCCAGCAAGGCCTGTATTATATTTCAAACTCGGCCGGTGGTGGCAGCGAATAATATTAATAATCGGGCTATTGTGAAGCTGACAGAGACCGTACAGAGGGCATAAACACATATTCCATGCGTTGGAATCCCGAGTTGTGACGCCATACGCTCACAGGTCGCTTGCCGATACCTAAGGAGTGAGTAGTCTGGATCGCGTGCTCGCGATTCCAGACGAAATACTGACAGCGTGACGGTACGGTAAGATATTGCGTGATCTCCTGGGTGTCGTCGCTGTGGGAATTCCATAAACACGTGGTTTATGCAGTACTCTTAATAAACCACATTAGATTTATAGAGACAGTGTCCCTGTGTCTACCTCTGTGTGCAACCAAGTGAGCCGATTTACAACAGTGTATTGAACCAAATCATCATGAAGCTGTTAGTTTTCATCTTATTTCCTTGCCAAAATTTCCAGTTATTCTAGGAATTCCCTGGTTTTCAACCCATAACCCTTCCATCAACTGGGCATCGATGACCATTACCTTTCCTTCTGAGTACTGTAAGAACAATTGCCTTGCTAATTTATCTGTTCTCAAACAAATTCAAGTATCTGAGATTTCCCATCAGAATTATGATAAACTACCACCTGAGTACCAGCAGTTCAGTGAGGTCTGCCGTAAGAAGAAAGCCGGTCAGCTGCCTCCTCATCGTTCTTATGACTGTTCCATTGAATTGCTTCCTGGGCATCCATTCCGTTTGGGCGAATTTACAATCTCTCTTAACCAGAATTGAAATATCACCCTGTCTCCCCTACCATCCCTATATTGGTTCCTCACCAATCGCCAAACAGGAAACCTAAGCCCTATATATCCCTAGAGCTAAGCCCTGGATAGGGAATGGGGGAGGATGAGCACTGATCAGTCCCCACTATAAACTAAAGATAACAAGGGAGACAAACACAGGGGGGAGAAACTTAGCTTGAGCAGACTTCAGAGAGATTACACCAAACGTTCTCCAGAACACCAGAGAGGAAGTAAGCAGACTGCAATAGCTCCAAGCCTTCACAAGGGAACATGTGAATATCACCGGCACCTCCCTGCAGCAAACTGAAAGTATTTAATCACCCAGGCAAGGGTGTCAATCAAAGCAGGAGGGAGGTAGCTGCTGGGTCCTAAAGTAGGAAGATTTAAGAAGGCGTCTGTAATGCCAAACTAGGTGACCTTCTGCAACCAGCTGCAGAACAACTGTCTGCTACATCTGACACACCAGTGACAGTTCTGCCAAGATTTTCACCAAACTCGATCTAAAAGGGGCTTATAATCTCATATGAATTCGCTGGGAAGATGAGTGGAAAACCGCCTTTAGAACTAAATATGGACATTGTGAATACCTGATTATGGCTTTCGACCTTAGTAACGCCCCTGCCACCGGTCAGCACTTCATTAATGATGTTTTTTGAGATTTCTTGGATTGATTTGTTGTTGTTTATCTCGATGACATTCTTATATTTTCAGACACCTCGGAGGACCATCGCAGGAATGTCCAGTTAGTCCTGGAACGTCTACAGGAGAATCATCTCTATATCAAACTCGAAAAATGTGAATTTGAACAAGCCAGTACTCAATTTCTGGGATATATCATCTCTCCAGAAGGTCTGAGCATGGATCCCAGTAATATCAGAGCGGTAGATGACCGGCCTACCCCAAGAAATTTAAAAGACATCCAGCGCTTTACAGGAATTTGCAAATTTCTATAGAAAATTCATTAGAAACTTTTTAAAAGTCATTTTGCCAATTACTTCACTCATAAAGAAAACTAAAGTGTATTTCTGGTCTCCAGAGGCACAAGAGGCTTTTGACAAACTAAAGACTAATTTTACTTCGGCACCATTGCTAGTTCACCCAAATCCTGAACTTCTGTTTGTTATTGAAGTAGACGCCTCGGACTCTGCGGTGGGAGCCGTTTTGTCACAGCGTGTTGGAGACAATATACATCTTCATCCATGTGCATTCCTTTCTCATACCTTGTCATCTTCAGGAAAGAACTATGATATTGGAAATAAAGTACTGTTAGCTATTAAAGTCGTCTTCCCCGAATGGAGACATCTTTTGGAAGGGGCTGATCATCTGGTGACTGTCCTTACTGACCCCAAAAATATAGAATTCATCCGTACAGCTAAAGAGGTTGTCTGCAAGACCAAGACAAGAACGCTGGGCCTTATTTTACTCCAAGGTTTAATTTTGTAATTTCAAGAAACGGCAAGGCTGACGCTCCGTCCAGGACACCCCAGGAGAGGTCTAACACTGACTATACTATTCTTCATCCAAAAATTTTTGGGGAATACTGGACACTAAAGAATTTTTTACGAAGATTAAAGATGGACTTTTTTCTTAACCATCCTTCTAAAGTCATTGATTTTTCTTCAAGGAGGAGTTTTGGATGCAGAAGCACCAGATATATGTTCCTGAATCTGCTCGACTTGAAGTCCTCAGACTTGGTAGGACACCCTGGAGTCATGAAAACTGAAGAGCTACTGCTCCATTTTGTTGGTGGCCTAATTGTAGGAGGGATGTGAGAAAATCTGTTTCCTCCTGAGAAACATGTGCACGGTACAAGGCACCACGATCTTCTCCTTTAGGACTTCTTCAGCCTCTTCCAGTTCCATCCAAGCCTTGGGGATCAATCTCAATGGATTTTATGGTGGACCTACCTCCATCTGACTGTTCTCCTTGTTGTGGTGGATGGGCTCACAGCGATGGCCCATTTTATTCCACCTAAAGGGATTCCTACCGTTGAATTAATGGTCGGAGAGATAGTCAGGCTGCGTGGAATTCCTGACAAGGTCATTCCTGATAGACGTCTTCAGTTTACATCACAGTTTTGGAAAAGCTTCTCTACAGAAATTCATAGGAACGTTTCAAATTTCTGCACAAATTAACCAAGTTGCTTTCCTCTTAAAACTTCCTAACAGCCTGAAAATTCACCCTGCGCTCCATGTATCCTGGCTGAAAGCTTTCAGTGAGAACCTGTTTCCAGGAAGAACTCGGCCACCTCCTCCACCAGAAATAGTCCATGGTGGATAAAATTCTGGACTCCAGAAGATTTGGTGAATGGAAGGGTTACGGACCGGAAGATAATTCTTGGGAGTCGGAGTGCAATGTCCATGCACCCAAGCTTATGAGTAGAGATGAGCGTTGTTCGACTCGAACTGTTCGCCAATCTCAAATTCGAGCTGTTTTGGGCGGTGTTCGAGCCGTTCGACGAACCCGAACGATTTGCAAAAAATTCGGCTGTTCGAGGTTATGTTCGATAACTGTTCGTGCACCAAAATCATAACCGGATTTTTTTCTCAGTAATGATGAAAATTAATGTTAATCCGCAGTTTGAGTGTACAGCGGGGCGGGGGGAGGGGCAGGGGATGGATCTCTGCAGGAACAATGAAGATCTCCATTTTTTTTTCTCTTTCCCGCATTTGCAGTGGGGAGGTGCAATCTGTCAGCCTATCAGCAGCGCACACACGGAGCGAAGTGCTTTTTTCACACAAGCAAGGGCATGTGTCATTGGCTGTGTATGTCACATGTCCTTGCCCTATAAGACCAAGCCATTTTCCCCGTCGCCACCATTTTCTCACTGCTGCAGCTGCGTGTTAGACGGCACCGCTGCTGCTGTGGGCGCTATACTTTGTAACTGTGTGAATTGCAAGCGAATTTGCTCTTAATTAGACAGATAGGTTTAGGGAGTAGGGATTAATTGTAATTGCAGTCCTTTTCAGGACTAGGTTACATCAGTTCCTATCAGTTTTTGCCAGGCAGGTCTGTGCCAGTGCTGTGCAAGTTTTTTTCACAGCATTTGGCTGAATCTAGCTAAGCCAATCCTTTTTGGCCTATTGCAGTGTGTGTTAGTCAATGGAGTAGCCTATCTGTGTTGCAAGCTATACCACCTGTGTATCTAATACCAATTTTTTACTGCATCTAGCCAAGTAAAACCATTTGGGCCTGTAGCAGTGTCTGTTACTCATTGTAGTAGCCCATCTGTACCAAGCTACACCACCTGTGTATCTAATAAAATTGTTTTACTGCAGCTAACCCAGCCAATCCTTTTGGGCTAGTACCACAGTTTGGCCACTCAGCTCTGCTCGGTTCCCATCCATTGTTTTTTTGTGCAAACAACTCCAGAGTTGTGAATTAGTTAACCACCAAAATGAGTGGAAAAAGGCCTGCTGCTGGTGGAAAGGGGAAAAAAGGTTGTGTCCGTGGGGTAGGTGTTAAAGCAACAGTAACATCTGCAGAAGAAAGACCATCTTCCAGCCAAACTAAGATGTCTACTTCTTTTCGTGGACAATGTGATAAGATCCCTTTCTTACGGCCACGCCAATCGCTACAAATTCCAGATGAGGCTCAAAAACAGCAGGTGCTTCAACGGATATCAAGTGCTCCTTCAAGTGGGCTCTCCTCCACATCAACTTCAACATCACAAATACTCCAGTCCTCAGAGGTGTCACCCCAATCGCACTTGGTTCCTCACAGCTCCCAAGTCTCCAGCTGCCCGTCTGAGTATGGGGTAGAACAGATGGTTGAGTCTGCAGAGCTGTTTACTCATACTATAGCCTGGGAATCAGAGGTCTGCTCCAAAGCTTCAGTGTCTGCTAGTCAGCGGAGTAGCCACCGCCTGTAGATCTAATTACAAATTTTTAACTGCATCTAGCCCAGGCAATACTTTGGGCCTAGTAGCAGTGTCTGCTAGTCAGTGGAGTATCCCAGCTGTTAAGCAAGCTACACCACCTGTTGTTTGGACACTTAATTTTTTTCAAAGGAAACGCTTCGGACCCCCGGGACACTCAGTGAAGAGCATCGGGGAGGCGCCCCAAGGCAAAGGGCCTGGGACTGGTGGAAGCACGCCTTGCGGTGGACCGCCAAGCTCGATCCTTATAAAAGCTTTTTAACTGCAGCAGCTTTAGTGGACGCTACTGGAGCTGGAAGTGTATTCATTCAAATTACAGAGCCAATTTAAATTACAGAGCTTAGACCTGCCTCCACCGCGGGGGGGCTCGACCCACCAGCGGACAGGCACCACTATTGGGAGAGGGGGGGCTGGCCGTCAGGGTCCACCGCTGCTCTGGCACAAACCCGGCGGAGGTCGCACAGGCAGGAACGGACTGGCGTGTAGGCTTCGCACTCCAGCGTAGTCCCTTTGCCCGCTCGCGCTCGTAACCTCAAAGGGATGCGCAAGCGGCTTCTCTTCCCAGGGCTGTTCCCCGCCCAGCAGGAACATGGGGGAGCTCAGGTCGGCCTTCCACTGTACTCCCTTACCTCCCTCGCCCTCTTTCCTTCTTCCGTTCTCCATCAAACCCCTCGGCTCTGTGGTGTCCGCTCTCCCTCCAGCTCTCTCCTTCTCACAGGTGGACTACCGCGTGTATTCACACTGTGGCGAATCTTTTGGGCCCAGGCATAAGAAATTGGCGAGGTAATGGATAATATGTGCCCCCTTAGAAACGTCCATTACAACCCATTCGAGGAAGCAACTAAACGCCTCAAATAGTGAGCAGGATCTGGAGCACCCCATGGGCAAACAGCGATCTATATAGTATGCTCCTTCCCAGAAGCAGCCCAATAGGTGGACACTATTCGGAGGCACAGGTAGTAAGTAACCGGAACGCCGCATCAATGTCTGTTTTGGCCATTAGGGTGACCCTTCCCAACTTCTTGATCCGCCTGATTGCCTGATGTACAGTATATACTACTGTACTTGGTTCCGCGTCGATGTTGTCGTTTACTGACCTGCTCCTTGGATATGACAAATGGCGGATTAGTCCGAATGTATTGGGTTCCGTTTTTGGCACAACTCACAACGGGGATACCACTACGTTTTCTAAGGAAAGTGTTCTGAATGGAACCGCCATTCTACCTAAAGATATTTCTTTTTTTAATTTTCTTGTCACGACGTCTGGGTGTTGGTAGGCTGATTTTAGATTTTTACTCCAGCCTTTCTTGATTTTAGAAG
The DNA here is from genome assembly GCF_046119375.1 of Phyllobates terribilis. Lineage (NCBI taxonomy): Eukaryota > Metazoa > Chordata > Amphibia > Anura > Dendrobatidae > Phyllobates > Phyllobates terribilis. The sequence continues at coordinate 427,186 of NW_027363722.1, forward strand.
GGCATGACATGCCTATATCTGTGTCTCCCCCTCCTTTTACTCCTCCACCTCTTTTCTTTTCGCATGACTATATGTACTTGTCACTTTTCCATGTGTTAGTTGTGTCTTCTGAGCAGTTTGTCAGCTTTTGGACACCTTTGAAGGTGTTTTCTATGTGTTTCTATGTGTTTTTATTTGCCCTGCCATTGGTTTTAACGGTGTTCACCGAACCGAACCCAAACACTACGGGGGTGGCTCAACTCTACTTATGAGAGACATTCATCAGAGACATCCAGAGAGGCCAGCACCTGAGATGTCCAGAGGCCATCCTTGAAGGAGGGGACTACCGTCAAGACTCAAACCCAGCAGCGCTTGTGCGCCAGGCGGCAACTCTTCCCGCTGAGCTATTCAGCTCACTGGACAGTTGCTGCCAACCTAGATTCTAGTACCTGTGTTGTTCCTGAGAGGCTCCACCCTGTGTTGTTCCTGAGTGGCTCCACCCTGTGTTACTCCTGAATGGCTCCACCCTGTGTTACTCCTGAATGGCTCCACCCTGTGTTACTCCTAAGCGGCTCCACCCTGTGTTATTCCTGAGCGGCTCCACCCTGTGTTACTCCAGAGCGGCTCCACCCTGTGTTACTCCTGAGCGGCTCCACCCTGTGTTGTTCCTGAGTGGCTCCACCCTGTGTTACTCCTGAGTGGCTCCACCCTGTGTTGTTCCTGAGAGGCTCCACCCTGTGTTGTTCCTGAGTGGCTCTGTGGCACCCCAGGGGTCTGGTTTCCACAGTAATAGCAGTATTACGTCTGTGAGCAGGTGGGAGGTCTCCTGGTCAGGAATCCTAAGCATGCCACACCTCCTGCTCAGTCCTGGGAGGGGAAGAACTTCCCCTACATAAACTGGGGCTGAGGCAGGGTTAGAGAGAGGAGTTCCAGACAGAGACGGAGTCTGGTCTGGACATGCAGAAACAGGGACAGAGAGATATCAGGAGCTCTGTAGGAGCCTAGGAGAAGCGCCAGGGGCTGGAGCTGTGCAGAGCTCGCCCTGGGAGAAGGTACTAAAACCGGACACAGGAGTCCGAGGCTGTGGGGACTAAGATATACCCAGCAGCAGAATCCATCCGGCAGGGGATTCCAGGTCCTCTGGCCATAAAAGCCCGGAGGCTCAGTCACAACGAAGGGACCAGCACCGCCATCCCGGAGCGGAGGCTAACAGGAGGCCCCAGGTCACCAGCCATACGGATGAGCACCACACGGTATACCCAGGGACGTGGGCTACTTGTAACCGCCGAAAGCAGGGTAGCCAGGAAGGGTACAGACTAACGGGAAGGCCTACAACTCCACCTGGCCAGGGGAACTCCGGCTTACTCGCAGACTAACCAGGCCCCAACTACTAGCCAGTACTCCCGGGGGAATTTGCCTTGTACCATCAGTAAAGGCCCTGAACTGTACCCAAATCCGCTGCCCTGAGGCCATACCTCTCCCGTTGGGGGTTATATTAACATTGCTGCACACCTATACCACCGGCCTCAGCGGTCTGCCCTGCAGCGGCGGTTTCATAACCGCATTCAACGGGTGGCGTAGTCGGACACTAATACCATCATACCAATAACTGCCACTTAGTTTGACCACCCTGGGCGCGGACCGGGTCACCGCCACACGAAGACTACTACCCCCATCGGATCCGGCTCCGGGTATCCCCCGCGCGCACGCGCGCCGTACTACAGCACTGGCCCAGGGGGTGAGTCAACTTTGGCGTAGTTGGCAGGATTACGTGCCCGCAACCACCGGGTACCGCGTGCCTGAAAAAAAGAGACTTTTATACTTACCTGTGGTGAAGATTCCCGCCATCCGACGCCATCTTCTGCCTTCTTGCCGCCATCCGTGGAGTTTTCCCGCCATTGGACGCCATCCTGAGGGCATCGCGCGGGAAGAAGAGGGGCGTGGACTCCGAAAGCGCGCGAGAACTGAAGCCCCGCCTCACGTCCGGACGTTGCGTAAGGTCCTGGAAGGGGCCCAGCGGACGCCGACGTCACAGGAGCACGACGGAAGGTCCTCAACCCTGACGATCGACTGCGGAGCCGCGGCCTACGGAAGAGGATCATCGCAAGGTAGGCCACGGTCCACTAGGGGGGAGGAGGATGTCGGATACGGAGGAGAGTTTCACCGCCACAGCCGCCGCCAGCGCCACCGCTGCTGCGGTCATGCCTTTCACCATGCCCTATATCCCGGGGGCAGCCTGGCTACCCCAGTACTCAGGGGAGTCACATACCCTAAATGACTTCAGAGAAAGGCTGGATAGCCTCTTCCAGGTGTACCCCCTCACAGAAGAGCAAAAGGTGAGCATCCTGGTGGCCCAATTAATCGGGGCAGCCCAAAGGGAGGTAAAGTCCTGGCCACCTGGGAGGAGGACTGTCAGAGACATACTAACCCGGCTGAGGGACACATTTGACACCCGCACCTCAGCCGAAATAAAACTAAGATTTTATGGGTGCAAACAACGGGCACATAAGAGTATAAGAGACTATGCTCTAAACCTACAAGAGGCCCTGAGAGCCATTAAGCAGGCAGACCCTGACAGCGTGGGAAATGAAGATAAGCTGTTGACTGAACAATTCATTGAGGGTCTACTGTGCAATGCCCACCGAACCCAGTTGCGGGCAATGGCCTTACAGGACCCTGACCTGGACTTTGCACAGTTCAAGGACAGAGCCATCCGGGTGCTCCGAGAACCGGCACCAGGTGGCGCTGTGACCCACAGGCGCCCTGCTATCACTTATCACCAGGAGGCGGCGCCCTTGTCTGCAGGGCCTGTGGGAGCTGATGCGCAGGCTTTAAACAGTGACCCGGCTACAGACCTGCACCATCAGGTCCAAGAGCTAACTAAAAGCGTTGCCGCGCTAACCCGAACTGTGCAGTCTTTACAGGTTTCTACTGCAGGGAAGATCGAGCTGGCATCCGGACCGGAGGACATCCCGTGGCGCCGACCAAGGAGGACCCCACCGGCCAGAGGAAGACCCAGCGACCGATACAACGAGGACGGACGACCTATTTGCCGCCGCTGCAATCAACCCGGACATGTGGCAAGGTACTGTCATTTAAACGGGCACAACCTGGGGTAGAGGGCCAACCCCCAGGCATAAGACCATCAGGCCCATCAAACTGGCGTGATAAATACGTAGGGGGACGTCCAATCTTGCCTGTGGTACTGGATGGCATTCCTATGAGTGCCCTACTAGACACTGGGTCACAGGTCACCACCATCCCGTACGTGCTCTTCAAGCAGTACTGGAATGATTCGGACATAACCCGCTACCCAGACGACGACCTGAGTATCATCGCCAGCAATGGTCAGCCCGTGCCGCAGGTGGGATTCAAGGAGGTGACCATTAAAATCGGTAAAGTCGAACTGGCGGCACAAGGACTGATTATAGTGGACATAGACCGTCATGAGAGTCACCCTAGAATCACCCTGGGAACCAATGTAATTGAAAATTGTCTTGCAGAGGTGATTTTCCTTTTACAGCAGGTTGCCAAGAACGCCAGCTCCGGCCAGCAGCGTGTGCTCCAAAAAGAGATCCGGGCACTGATGAAGCGGCAACAGGTGGAACTATCTGGTGGTGAGATAGGTAGCGTGAGAATGTGTGACCCGTTCCCTATTGCCATGCCCCCAAAAAGTGAGATGATGATTTGGTGCCGGGCAGCTATTGGTCTAAGAGGTAGAGACTACCAAGCAATGGTAGAACCCGTCTACTCAGACAGTAGGCCCACCATTTTGACAGCACGGGGGGTGGTCGATGTACGCCATGGGAGGGTGCCCGTTCGCATCATAAATATCGGTGAGATAGAAGTACACCTGCCCCGGTATGCCACGCTAGCTAAATTGTTCACCATAAACCAGAATTCTGTACAGGCCGTAGAACCCTTGCCTCCATCTCAACCAGAGGAAGGTAACGGCTCTAAGAAACCAGTGGAGGACTGGTGTCAGCAACTACATCTGGGTACTGACTCCACTCCCTCACACCAGAAACAAGGAGTCTATCGGGTGGTTCAAGAGTATGAGAGAGTGTTTAGTAAACACCCGTTAGACTTCGGGCGAGTCAAGGGGGTAGAACACCGCATCCCCACGGGAGATCATCCTCCCATAAAGGAGAGATACCGACCCGTACCCCCTGCACACTACCAACACGCCAAGGGGATGCTTAGAGACATGAAGGAGGCTGGGGTAATCAGGGACAGCTGTAGCCCCTGGGCAGCTCCACTAGTCTTAGTGAAAAAGAAGGACAACACTATGAGAATGTGTGTAGATTACCGGAAAATCAACCGTATCACACACAAAGATGCGTACCCGTTACCAAGGATAGAAGAGTCCTTAGCTGCATTAAAATCTGCTAATTTCTTCTCTACTTTGGATCTCACTAGCGGGTACTGGCAGGTTCCTGTAGCAGAGGCGGACCGAGAGAAGACCGCATTCACCACCCCGATGGGTCTCAGCGAATTTAACTGTATGCCGTTCGGGCTCTGCAACGCACCAGGAACCTTCCAACGGTTGATGGAGTGCTGTCTGGGACACCGGAACTTCGAGACGGTCCTGTTATACCTGGACGATGTCATCGTCTATTCCAAGACCTACGAGGACCACCTGAAACACCTGGCAGAAGTGTTCGAAGCTCTGGCAAACTACGGCCTAAAGGTGAAACCCTCCAAGTGTCACCTCCTGAAACCAAAGGTGCAATACCTGGGACACGTGGTGAGTGCTGACGGAGTGGCTCCTGACCCTGATAAGATCACCGTGATTAAGGACTGGCCAAGACCCTCCAGCATAAAGGAAGTGCGGCAGTTCCTCGGGTTGGTAGGCTACTACCGAAGATTCATTCCCGGTTTCACCAAAATGGCAGCCCCTATGCAGGACCTCCTGATAGGTCAATCTCGAAAAGCCAAAAACCAGAAGCCGCCCTTCAGGTGGGAAAAGCTGGAAGAGGAGTCCTTTTGCCAGCTGAAGATGGCCCTCACGGGGGATGAAATCCTGGCATATCCAGACTACAGCCAGCCCTTTATCCTCCACACGGATGCAAGTAACATCGGGCTAGGAGCCGTGCTGTCCCAGATCCAGCAAGGAAAAGAACGGGTAATCGCTTACGCTAGCCGAAAGCTACGACCCACCGAGAGGAACCCTGAGAATTATAGCTCATTCAAACTGGAGTTCCTGGCAGTAGTGTGGGCAGTGACCGAACGTTTCAAGCATTACCTTGCCTCCTCCAAATTCATCGTGTACACGGATAACAACCCGTTGACACACCTGGACACTGCAAGGCTCGGTGCTCTGGAACAGAGATGGATGGCTCGCCTGTCCAACTTTGAATTCACCATCAAATACCGGGCAGGACGCTCAAATGCCAACGCGGATGCCCTGTCTAGAATGCCGAACTTACCGGACGTAGGGGAAGATCCAGAAGATCTGGAAGAAGTTGAGCTCCCTGCGTTCCACCGTCATGGGATTACCCTGTATTCCCACCGTGTGAAGGACAGGTGCTCCGCGACGTTCAATCCCTTGCCCCACTACAACTGGGCGGAGACGCAAGACAGTGATCCTGCAGTCCGTCTGGTGAAGGAAATGCTGACCCAAGCTGATGCCAGTCTGGACCCAGACGCCCCAGAGGAGACTAAGCAACTGTGGAAGGAGAAAAGTAGGCTGTTCCTCTACAGGGAGAAGTTGTGCCGGAGAATGGTTAACTCTCGAACACATGAGTTGACCTGGCAGGTAGTGGTCCCCAGACGAGACGCGGCTATGATTCTGGAGGCGTACCACAACGGAGCAGGACATTTCGGGTGGAAGAAGCTGGAGTTCTTGTTGCGTGAACGGTTCTACTGGGTAGGCATGAGAGGAGCCATCGAGAGGTGGTGCAGAGACTGTGGACCGTGCCACCTAAGAAGGAAGGACCGTGCCAGCCAGAAGACTCCCTTGCAGCCCATCATCACCCGACAGCCACTGGAACTGGTAGCCCTGGACCATGTGAAACTGGCTCCAAGCAGATCTGGGTATGTCTACGCCCTCACAATCGTAGATCATTTCTCCCGGTTCCTGGTGGTGGTTCCGGTCAAAGACTTAACGGCTCAAACAGCAGCTAGAGCCTTCCAGCAGCACTTCTGCCGTCCACACGGGTACCCGGACCAAGTGCTGACAGACCAAGGGCCAGCCTTCGAAGTGGAAGTCTTCCAGGAGTTCTGCAACCTGTATGGCTGCACGAAGATAAGAACAACGCCCTATCACCCACAAACTAATGGACTCTGCGAGAAGATGAACCAGGTGGTGATAGACCTCCTGAAAACATTGCCCCTGGAAGAACGCAGTCTGTGGCCTGAGAAGCTGCCTGATCTGGTGGACCTATACAACCACATCCCTGTAGGTTCTACCAACTGTACCCCGGCTTACCTAATGAGAGCGAGACCTGGTAAGCTGCCTATCGACCTGGATATGGGAGTCCTGACGCCCGAGGACACCTCGCCAGAGGCAGACTGGGATACAGGACGGCAGCAGCAGTATCGGAAAGTGCAGGAGAGCGTGGAGCGAAGTCTGTCTCAAGCTAGAGAAAGGCAAGAGAGGGCTTATAATCAGTATGCTCCCGCTGTTCCCCTGGTACCTGGAGAGCAGGTCTTGAAGAGGAAAAGACGGCTCCACAAGTTGGACGACCAGTGGGAGAAGGACCCGTACACCGTACTGCCATCAAGCCATGAGAACCCAAAGATTTGCGTGATCAGTAAGGATGGGGGAGAAACCACAGCCGTTGTCTCCAGAGACCACCTGAAGAAGTGTCCCGAGCAGCTGCAAAGCCCTGAAGAAGAAGATCAAGAAAACCCTCGACCCGCAGAGGAAAGGGAAGAAATGATCAGGACTGTACTCGGAGACTTCCCCCGGTCTTGGACACAAGTAAACGGTGCTGTCGTGGTACCCGTCCTCACCTTTCTCCAGCCAGCCCCGCAAGTGCCTACAGAGGAACCAGTAGAGCTGGAAGAGCAGCCGGCCCAAGAGGCAGAAGAGTCCACACCAGCAGTACAGGAGGATCAACCCTCTGCTAGTAGTGAGCCTGCCGTGCCCCTAGTGAGCCAAAGAGTGCGCAGAAAGCTGCCCAGCCTGCCCATAACACCTCCTACACCCTGTAGTGCAGGACCAGTTAGTGAGCTCCGTAGGTCCACTAGGGTTACCAGAGGCCAGTTGCCCGTACGTTGGAGAATCTAAGTTGGCTAGTTGCTTTAACTATTTTATGTTTACCTGTTTTGTTGTAGCCGTTGCTAATTATGTTTTTCAGTTACAGATTTCTTTATATGGACTGACAGGTTATGGACAGTGAGTAACCGGAACTCTGTTGTAAATATGTTTGGAGCGTAACCCAGGAATGGACTAAAGACTGTTGAAGACTCGGGGCAGGACAGACCCCTACCTGGTTACGGCTCCCTGTTCTTTGGTGAAATGGGCACCCTTATTGCCTCCCGGTTACGGACACGCCGTGACCATCTCATGTATTTAATTGTTATTGTTTATACCCTGTTATGTTTTGGAAAAAAAAATTTATGTTTAGTCCGGGAGTACTAAATTTCACTAGGGGGGAATGTGGCACCCCAGGGGTCTGGTTTCCACAGTAATAGCAGTATTACGTCTGAGAGCAGGTGGGAGGTCTCCTGGGCAGGAATCCTAAGCATGCCACACCTCCTGCTCAGTCCTGGGAGGGGAAGAACTTCCCCTACATAAACTGGGGCTGAGGCAGGGTTAGAGAGAGGAGTTCCAGACAGAGACGGAGTCTGGTCTGGACACGCAGAAACAGGGACAGAGAGACATCAGGAGCTCTGTAGGAGCCAAGGAGAAGCGCCAGGGGCTGGAGCTGTGCAGAGCTCGCCCTGGGAGAAGGTACTAAAACCGGACACAGGAGTCTGAGGCTGTGGGGACTAAGATATACCCAGCAGCAGAATCCATCCGGCAGGGGATTCCAGGTCCTCTGGCCATAAAAGCCCGGAGGCTCAGTCACAACGAAGGGACCAGCACCGCCATCCCGGAGCGGAGGCTAACAGGAGGCCCCAGGTCACCAGCCATACGGGTGAGCACCACACGGTATACCCAGGGACGTGGGCTACTTGTAACCGCCGAAAGCAGGGTAGCCAGGAAGGGTACAGACTAACGGGAAGGCCTACAACTCCACCTGGCCAGGGGAACTCCGGCTTACTCGCAGACTAACCAGGCCCCAACTACTAGCCAGTACTCCCGGGGGAATTTGCCTTGTACCATCAGTAAAGGCCCTGAACTGTACCCTCGCGTCTCCGTGCTTCCTTGTCGCACCGTTAGTGCTGGGACATCCACACCATCACTCCCAACATCACCCACATCTGCTGCCCTCAGGCCATACCTCTCCCGTTGGGGGTTATATTAACATTGCTGCACACCTATACCACCGGCCTCAGCGGTCTGCCCTGCAGCGGCGGTTTCATAACCGCATTCAACGGGTGGCGTAGTCGGACACTAATACCATCATACCAATAACTACCACTTAGTTTGACCACCCTGGGCGCGGACCGGGTCACCGCCACACGAAGACTACTACCCCCATCGGATCCGGCTCCGGGTATCCCCCGCGCGCACGCGCGCCGCACTACAGCACTGGCCCAGGGGGTGAGTCAGCTCCACCCTGTGTTACTCCTGAGCGGCTCCACCCTGTGTTGTTCCTGAGAGGCTCCACCCTGTGTTGTTCCTGAGTGGCTCCACCCTGTGTTACTCCTGAGTGGCTCCACCCTGTGTTGTTCCTGAGAGGCTCCACCCTGTGTTGTTCCTGAGTGGCTCCACCCTGTGTTACTCCTGAGCGGCTCCACCCTGTGTTGTTCCTGAGAGGCTCCACCCTGTGTTGTTCCTGAGTGGCTCCACCCTGTGTTACTCCTGAGCGGCTCCACCCTGTGTTACTCCAGAGTGGCTCCACCCTGTGTTGTTCCTGAGTGGCTCCACCCTGTGTTACTCCTGAGCGGCTCCACCCTGTGTTATTCCTGAGCGGCTCCACCCTGTGTTACTCCAGAGTGGCTCCACCCTGTGTTATTCCTGAGCGGCTCCACCCTGTGTTACTCCTGAGCGGCTCCACCCTGTGTTGTTCCTGAGAGGCTCCACCCTGTGTTACTCCTGAGCGGCTCCACCCTGTGTTATTCCTGAGCGGCTCCACCCTGTGATACTCCAGAGCGGCTCCACCCTGTGTTACTCCAGAGCGGCTCCACCCTGTGTTACTCCTGAGCGGCTCCACCCTGTGTTACTCCTGAGTGGCTCCACCCTGTGTTACTCCTGAATGGCTCCACCCTGTGTTACTCCTGAGCGGCTCCACCCTGTGTTACTCCAGAGTGGCTCCACCCTGTGTTACTCCTGAATGGCTCCACCCTGTGTTATTCCTGAGCGGCTCCACCCTGTGTTACTCCTGAGTGGCTCCACCCTGTGTTACTCCTGAATGGCTCCACCCTGTGTTATTCCTGAGCGGCTCCACCCTGTGTTACTCCAGAGCGGCTCCACCCTGTGTTACTCCAGAGTGGCTCCACCCTGTGTTGTTCCTGAGCGGCTCCACCCTGTGTTGTTCCTGAGCGGCTCCACCCTGTGTTATTTCTGAGCGGCTCCACCCTGTGTTACTCCTGAATGGCTCCACCCTGTGTTACTCCAGAGTGGCTCCACTCTGTGTTATTCCTGAGCGGCTCCACCCTGTGTTACTCCAGAGTGGCTCCACCCTGTGTTATTCCTGAGCGGCTCCACCCTGTGTTACTCCTGAGCGGCTCCACCCTGTGTTACTCCTGAGCGGCTCCACCCTGTGTTATTCCAGAGTGGCTCCACCCTGTGTTATTCCTGAGCGGCTCCACCCTGTGTTACTCCAGAGCGGCTCCACCCTGTGTTACTCCTGAGCGGCTCCACCCTGTGTTACTCCTGAGTGGCTCCACCCTGTGTTACTCCTGAATGGCTCCACACTGTGTTACTCCTGAGCGGCTCCACCCTGTGTTACTCCAGAGCGGCTCCACCCTGTGTTACTCCTGAATGGCTCCACCCTGTGTTATTCCTGAGCGGCTCCACCCTGTGTTACTCCTGAGTGGCTCCACCCTGTGTTATTCCTGAGCGGCTCCACCCTGTGTTATTCCTGAGCGGCTCCACCCTGTGTTACTCCAGAGCGGCTCCACCCTGTGTTACTCCTGAGCGGCTCCACCCTGTGTTACTCCTGAGTGGCTCCACCCTGTGTTACTCCTGAATGGCTCCACCCTGTGTTACTCCTGAGCGGCTCCATCCTGTGTTACTCCAGAGTGGCTCCACCCTGTGTTACTCCTGAATGGCTCCACCCTGTGTTATTCCTGAGCGGCTCCACCCTGTGTTACTCCTGAATGGCTCCACCCTGTGTTACTCCAGAGTGGCTCCACCCTGTGTTATTCCTGAGCGGCTCCACCCTGTGTTACTCCTGAGCGGCTCCACCCTGTGTTATTCCTGAGCGGCTCCACCCTGTGTTACTCCTGAGCGGCTCCACCCTGTGTTACTCCTGAATGGCTACACCCTGTGTTACTCCAGAGTGGCTCCACCCTGTGTTACTCCTGAATGGCTACACCCTGTGTTACTCCTGAATGGCTCCACCCTGTGTTACTCCTGAGCGGCTCCACCCTGTGTTATTCCTGAGCGGCTCCACCCTGTGTTACTCCTGAGCGGCTCCACCCTGTGTTACTCCTGAGCGGCTCCACCCTGTGTTACTCCAGAGTGGCTCCACCCTGTGTTACTCCTGAGCGGCTCCACCCTGTGTTACTCCTGAATGGCTCCACCCTGTGTTACTCCTGAGCGGCTCCACCCTGTGTTACTCCTGAGCGGCTCCACCCTGTGTTGTTCCTGAGCGGCTCCACCCTGTGTTGTTCCTGAGCGGCTCCACCCTGTGTTGTTCCTGAGTGGCTCCACCCTGTGTTACTCCAGAGTGGCTCCACCCTGTGTTATTCCTGAGCGGCTCCACCCTGTGTTACTCCTGAGTGGCTCCACCCTGTGTTACTCCTGAGTGGCTCCACCCTGTGTTACTCCTGAGTGGCTCCACCCTGTGTTGTTCCTGAGCGGCTCCACCCTGTGTTGTTCCTGAGCGGCTCCACCCTGTGTTGTTCCTGAGCGGCTCCACCCTGTGTTGTTCCTGAGTGGCTCCACCCTGTGTTACTCCAGAGTGGCTCCACCCTGTGTTATTCCTGAGCGGCTCCACCCTGTGTTACTCCTGAGTGGCTCCACCCTGTGTTACTCCTGAGTGGCTCCACCCTGTGTTACTCCTGAGTGGCTCCACCCTGTGTTACTCCTGAGTGGCTCCACCCTGTGTTACTTCTGAATGGCTCCACCCTGTGTTACTCCTGAATGGCTCCACCCTGTGTTACTCCTGAGCGTCTCCACCCTGTGTTAAATCCTGAATGGCTCCACCCTGTGTTACTCCTGAGTGGCTCCACCCTGTGTTGTTCCTGAATGTCTCCATCCTGTGTTGTTCCTGATCGAACACCCTACATAAACCTGGCCTGGCACCTCCTTCCTTGCGAGATTATTGAGCTCCCAGCCTTTAGTCAAGCGCTCCCTTCACCTGCTGTCTCATACAAGACTATACTGCTGCTCCCGTGTACCAACCTCTGGCTATTGCTGACTACACTACCTTCCGGTGCTGCCCCTAGTGGTTGCAATACCACTAATCCAACCCAGGTCAGTTCCTATGGATGATACCATTAGTTATAGGTCGGGGGGGACGGGACACTATCGCCTCCTGTGGATTATACCATTAGTTGTCGAGGAGGATACCATTAGTTCATTAGTTATCAGCCGGGGGGCACTATCGCCTTTTGTGAATGATACCATTAGTTGTAGGGGGGGACACTATCGTCTCCTGCGGATGATACCATTAGTTATCAGTCGGGGGGGGCGCTATCGCCTTCTGTGGATGATACCATTAGTTGTCGAGGAGGAGGGACACTATCGCCTCCTGTGGATGATACCATTAGTTATCAGTCGGGGGGGAAAACTAACGCCTCTTGTGGATGATACCATTACTTGTCGGGGGGGACGACACTATCATCTCCTGTGGATGATACCATCATTAGTTATCAGCCAGGGTGGCGGGTGGCGCTATCGCCTTCTGTGGATGATACCATTAGTTTCGGGGGGGCACTATCGCCTCCTGTGGAAGATACCATTAGTTGTTGGGGAGATACTATCGCCTCCTGTGGATGATCCCATTAGTTATCAGTCGGGGGGCACTATCGTCTTCTGTGGATGATACCATTAGTTGTTGGGAGGGCACTATCGCCTCCTAAATATGATCCCATTAGTTATCAGTCGGGGGGACACTATCGCCTTCTGTGGATGATCCCATTAGTTATCAGTCCGGAGTACACTATCGCCTCCTGTGGATGATACCATTAGTTGTTGGGAGGGCACTATCGCCTCCTAAATATGATCCCGTTAGGTATCAGTCGGGGGGACACTATCACCTCCTCTGGATGATACCATTAGTTATCAGTCGGGGGGACACTATCGACTTCTGTGGATGATCTCATTAGTTATCAGTCCGGAGTACACTATCGCCTCCTGTGGATGATACCATTAGTTGTCGAGGAGGGGGGATTCTAACGCCTCCTGTGGATGATACCATTAGTTGTCGAGGAGGTGGGACACTATCGCCTCCTGTGGATGATACCATTAGTTATCAGTCTGGGGTGGAAACTAACGCCTCTTATGGATGATACAATTAGTTATCAGTCGGGGGGGGGGGCAATATCACCTTCTGTAGATGATACCATTAGTTGTAGGGGGGGACGCTATTGCCTCCTGTGGATGATACCAGTTATCAGTCGGGGGGGAAACTAATGCCTCTTGTGGATGATACCATTAGTTGTCGGGGGGGTGGGGACACTTTCGTCTCCTGTGGATGATACCATTAGTTGTCAGGGGGGGACACTATCGCTTCCTATGAATGATTCCATTAGTTATCAGTCAGGGGGGCACTATCACCTTCTGTGGATGATACCATTAGTTGTTGGGGGGGCACTATCGCCTCCTGTATATGATCCCATTAGTTATCAGTCGGGGGGACACTATCGCCTTCTGTGGATGATGCCATTAGTTATCAGTCGGGGGGACACTATCACCTCCTGTGGATGATCCCATTAGTTATCAGTCAGGGGGGCACTATCGCCTTCTGTGGATGATACCATTAGTTGTTGGGGGGGCACTATCGCCTCCTTTATATGATCCCATTAGTTATCAGTCGGGGGGACACTATCGCCTTCTGTGGATGATGCCATTAGTTATCAGTATGGTCACTGTCAGCTTCACGATAGCCCAATTAATATTATTTTTCGCTGCCACCACCGTCCAGATATGAAATATAATACAGGCCTGGGTGGACGCCTGCGTTCTGGTAGCGTATATGGCTTTGGGGGAGGGAACGATTACAGGACAAAAGAAACAGAACTATTACATTTTATATTTAATCCAAAAGGGAGTCAGTGTTTAGGAAAAATATATACAAGGATTTTACAAAGGAGACATTAAAATACATAAGCAGTTACACAAAATAATAAGGATTAAGGAAGAAACTTACTATACGATCGCTGAGTCGATTCAATATAGGTGGAGGAGGGGCTTCCCGATTTGATTAGACTGTTATCGAACAGGTTCCGTTGCTTATAGTCCTTATACCCCTCTGGCAATGAATGAATGAATCTCCAACCTCAGCAAACTATTTTATGCTTAAGGGAGAGACCTGTCCACACCCCGTTGTGTTGACATCACATGGGCTGGGGCTCCACCCTTCATGTTTGAATTAAAAATATGTTTTTGGGGATAACTTATCGCTGGTTGATCCCAGAAGCCCAAAAATGATACCATATTTTCTATTATGATTTTACCTTCATTTAGAGACCACACATGATATAGTTGCAGTTTGCTATTTTGCCACTTTTGCGCCACAGCTCCCTGGTTTGGCTTGCAGCAATGAGAAAATATGCATACGTTCCTTGGCTTTCCCTGCCACTAAAAATATAGGTTCCGTTATTATCGGACGTATGGAACTTACAATATTCCATATATTGTATCGGTGCAGAAAATCCTGCAGTCTGGGGAATTGTTAAACTCTCATGGAGACTAAACGAGCCATTTCCTCCTTCCTTTCATCTCTGCCCCTATACTGGAAGGTGTCAATCTATCCCAGGTCTGTGATAAGAGTTAAGAGGAAATGCATTAGTATGCTATGTGGGTCCTGTAGCCTTCTCTTTATGCCAGCATCTGGCTAATTGGCTGTTTTTCCTGTGTGCTGGGACTTGCACACAGACAGCTGCGTGGAGTGTCAGCTCTGGTCTCGTGACAAATGATGGATAAGGGAGAAGTGAGGGGGGCTTCAAGGAGGGAGAAATGGTTAATATTTTCTTAATATTTCCCTGACATTAATATCTACCTGACCCCATTAGTTATTATCAGTTGGGAGGACACTATCGCCTCCTGTGGATGATACCACTAGTTATCAGTCGGTGGGGGGGCACTATCGCCTCCTGTGGATGATATCATTAGTTATCAGTCGGGGGGACACTATCACCTCCTGTGGATGATACCATTAGTTATCAGTCGGGCGGACACTATCGCCTCCTGTGGATGATACCACTAGTTATCAGTCGGTGAGGGGGCACTATCGCCTCCTGTGGATGATACCATTAGTTATCAATCGGGGGGACACTATCACCTCCTGTGGATGATACCATTAGTTATCAGTCGGTGGGGGGCACTTTCACCTCCTGTGGATGATACCATTAGTTATCAGTCGGGGGGACACTATCACCTCCTGTGGATGATACCATTAGTTATCAGTCGGGCGGACACTATCGCCTCCTGTGGATGATACCATTAGTTATCAGTCGGGGGGGGGGCACTATCGCCTCCTGTGGATGATACCATTAGTTATCAGTCGGGGGGGGGGCACTATCACCTCCTGTGGATGATACCATTAGTTGTCGAGGAGGGGGGATTCTAACGCCTCCTGTGGATGATACCATTAGTTGTCGAGGAGGTGGGACACTATCGCCTCCTGTGGATGATACCATTAGTTATCATTCTGGGGTGGAAACTAACGCCTCTTATGGATGATACAATTAGTTATCAGCCGGGAAGGGGGGGCAATATCACCTTCTGTAGATGATACCATTAGTTGTAGGGGGGGACGCTATTGCCTCCTGTGGATGATACCAGTTATCAGTCGGGGGGGAAACTAATGCCTCTTGTGGATGATACCATTAGTTGTCGGGGGGGTGGGGACACTTTCGTCTCCTGTGGATGATACCATTAGTTGTCAGGGGGGGACACTATCGCTTCCTATGGATGATTCCATTAGTTATCAGTCAGGGGGGCACTATCACCTTCTGTGGATGATACCATTAGTTGTTGGGGGGGCACTATCGCCTCCTGTATATGATCCCATTAGTTATCAGTCGGGGGGACACTATCGCCTTCTGTGGATGATGCCATTAGTTATCAGTCGGGGGGACACTATCACCTCCTGTGGATGATCCCATTAGTTATCAGTCAGGGGGGCACTATCGCCTTCTGTGGATGATACCATTAGTTGTTGGGGGGGCACTATCGCCTCCTTTATATGATCCCATTAGTTATCAGTCGGGGGGACACTATCGCCTTCTGTGGATGATGCCATTAGTTATCAGTATGGTCACTGTCAGCTTCACGATAGCCCAATTAATATTATTTTTTCACTGCCACCACCGTCCAGATATGAAATATAATACAAGCCTGGGTGGACGCCTGCGTTCTGGTAGCGTATATGGCTTTGGGGGAGGGAACGATTACAGGACAAAAGAAACAGAACTATTACATTTTATGTTTAATCCAAAAGGGAGTCAGTGTTTAGGAAAAATATATACAAGGATTTTACAAAGGAGACATTAAAATACATAAGCAGTTACACAAAATAATAAGGATTAAGGAAGAAACTTACTATACGATCGCTGAGTCGATTCAATATAGGTGGAGGAGGGGCTTCCCGATTTGATTAGACTGTTATCGAACAGGTTCCGTTGCTTATAGTCCTTATACCCCTCTGGCAATGAATGAATGAATCTCCAACCTCAGCAAACTATTTTATGCTTAAGGGAGAGACCTGTCCACACCCCCTTGTGCTGACATCACATGGGCTGGGGCTCCACCCTTCATGTTTGAATTAAAAATATGTTTTTGGGGATAACTTATCGCTGGTTGATCCCAGAAGCCCAAAAATGATACCATATTTTCTATTATGATTTTACCTTCATTTAGAGACCACACATGATATAGTTGCAGTTTGCTATTTTGCCACTTTTGCGCCACAGCTCCCTGGTTTGGCTTGCAGCAATGAGAAAATATGCATACGTTCCTTGGCTTTCCCTGCCACTAAAAATATAGGTTCCGTTATTATCGGACGTATGGAACTTACAATATTCCATATATTGTATCGGTGCAGAAAATCCTGCAGTCTGGGGAATTGTTAAACTCTCATGGAGACTAAACGAGCCATTTCCTCCTTCCTTTCATCTCTGCCCCTATACTGGAAGGTGTCAATCTATCCCAGGTCTGTGATAAGAGTTAAGAGGAAATGCATTAGTATGCTATGTGGGTCCTGTAGCCTTCTCTTTATGCCAGCATCTGGCTAATTAGCTGTTTTTCCTGTGTGCTGGGACTTGCACACAGACAGCTGCGTGGAGTGTCAGCTCTGGTCTCGTGACAAATGATGGATAAGGGAGAAGTGAGGGGGGCTTCAAGGAGGGAGAAATGGTTAATATTTTCTTAATATTTCCCTGACATTAATATCTACCTGACCCCATTAGTTATTATCAGTTGGGAGGACACTATCGCCTCCTGTGAATGATACCACTAGTTATCAGTCGGTGGGGGGGCACTATCGCCTCCTGTGGATGATACCATTAGTTATCAGTCGGGGGGACACTATCACCTCCTGTGGATGATACCATTAGTTATCAGTCGGGCGGACACTATCGCCTCCTGTGGATGATACCACTAGTTATCAGTCGGTGAGGGGGCACTATCGCCTCCTGTGGATGATACCATTAGTTATCAATCGGGGGGACACTATCACCTCCTGTGGATGATACCATTAGTTATCAGTCGGTGGGGGGCACTTTCACCTCCTGTGGATGATACCATTAGTTATCAGTCGGGGGGACACTATCACCTCCTGTGGATGATACCATTAGTTATCAGTCGGGCGGACACTATCGCCTCCTGTGGATGATACCATTAGTTATCAGTCGGGGGGGGGCACTATCGCCTCCTGTGGATGATACCATTAGTTATCAGTCGGGGGG
Source organism: Phyllobates terribilis (assembly GCF_046119375.1). NCBI lineage: Eukaryota > Metazoa > Chordata > Amphibia > Anura > Dendrobatidae > Phyllobates > Phyllobates terribilis. The sequence goes on from NW_027363722.1 coordinate 444,520, forward strand.
GGCACTATCACCTCCTGTGGATGATACCATTAGTTATCAGTCCGGGGGCACTATCGCCTCCTGTGGATGATACCATTAATTATCAGTCAGGAGGGGACACTATCACCTCCTGTGGATGATACCATTAGTTATCAGTCGGGGGGGACACTATTGCCTCCTCTGGATGATACCTTTAGTTATCAGTCGGGGGGGGACACTATCACCTCCTGTGGATTATACCATTAGTTATTAGTCGGGGGGGGACACTATCACCTCCTGTGGATGATACCATTAGTTGTCAGTTGGGGGGGACACTATCCCCTTCTGTAGATGATACCATTAGCTATCAGTCGCAGGGGATACTATCACCTCCTGTGGATGATACCATTAGTTATCAGTCGGGGGGGCACTAACACCTCCTGTGGATGATCCCATTAGTTATCAGTCTGGTGGGACACTATCACCTCCTGTGGATGATACCATTAGTTATCAGTCGGGGGGGACACTATCACCTCCTGTGGATGATACCATTACTTATCAGTCGGTGAAGGGGGCACTATCACCTCCTGTGGATGATACCATTAGTTATCAGTCGGGGGGTCACTATCACCTCCTGTGGATGATACCATTAGTTATTAGTCGGGGGGGGACACTATCACCTCCTGTGGATGATACCATTAGTTATCGGTCAGGGGGGGGACATTATCACCTCCTGTGGGTGATGCCATTAGTTATCAGTCGGGGGGGACACTTTCACCTCCTGTGGGTGATACCATTAATTATCAGTTGGGGGGGACACTATCCCCTTCTGTAGATGATACCATTAACTATCAGTAGCGGGGACACTATCGCCTCCTATGGATGATCCTATTAGTTATCAGTCGGGGGGGACACTATCGCCTCCTCTGGATGATCCCATTAGTTATCAGTCGGGGGGGGGACATTATCACCTCCTGTGGATGATACCATTAGTTATCGGTCAGGGGGGACACTATCACCTCCTGTGGATGATACCATTAGTTATCAGTTGGGGGTACACTATCACCTCCTGTGGATGATACCATTAGTTATCAGTCGGGGGGGACACTATAACCTCCTGTAGATGATACCATTAGTTATCAGTCGGGGGGGACACTATCACCTCCTGTGGATGATCCCATTAGTTATCAGTCGGGGGGGGACACTATCACCTCCTGTGGATGATCCCATTAGTTGTCAGGGGGGACACTATCACCTCCTGTGGATGATCCCATTAGTTGTCAGGGGGGACACTATCACCCCCTGTGGATGATCCCATTGGTTATCATTCGAGGGGACACTATCACCTCCTGTGGATGATGCCATTAGTTATCAGTCGGGGGGGACACTATCACCTCCTTGATGATACCATTAGTTGTCGGGGGGGACACTATCACCTCCTTGATGATACCATTAGTTGTCGGGGGGACACCATCACCTCCTTGATGATACCATTAGTTGTCGGGGGGGACACTATCACCTCCTTGATGATACCATTAGTTATCAGTCGGGGGGGACACTATCGCCTCCTGTGGATGATACCATTAGTTATCAGTCGGGGGGGACACTATCACTTCCTTGATGATACCATTAGTTGCCGGGGGGGACACTATTGCGTCCTGTCGATGATCCCATTAGTTATCAGTCGGGAGGACACTATCACCTCCTGTGGATGATCCCATTAGTTGTCAGGGGGGACACTATCACCTCCTGTGGATGATCCCATTAGTTGTCAGGGGGGACACTATCACCCCCTGTGGATGATCCCATTAGTTATCATTCGGGGGGACATTATCGCCTGCTGTGGATGATACCATTAGTTATCAGTCGGGGGGGACACTATCACCTCCTTGATGATACCATTAGTTGTCAGGGGGGACACTATTGCCTCCTGTGGATGATACCATTAGTTATCAGTCGGGGGGGACACTATCACCTCCTTGATGATACCATTAGTTGTCGGGGGGGGGACACTATCACCTCCTTGATGATACCATTAGTTATCAGTCTGGGGGGACACTATCACTTCCTTGATGATCCAATTAGTTGTCGGGTGGGACACTATCACCTCCTTGATGATACCATTAGTTGTCGGGGGGGACACTATCACCTCCTTGATGATACCATTAGTTGTCGGGGGGGACACTATCACTTCCTTGATGATACCATTAGTTATCAATCGGGGGGGACACTATCACCTCCTTGATGATACCATTAGTTGTCGGGGGGGACACTATCACCTACTTGATGATACCATTAGTTGTCGGGGGGACACTATCACTTCCTTGATGATACCATTAGTTGTCTGGGGGGGGACACTATCACCTCCTTGATGATACCATTATTTGTCGGGGGGGGGACACTATCACCTCCTTGATGATACCGTTAGTTGTCGGGGGGGTACACTATCACCTCCTTGATGATACCATTAGTTGTCGGGGGGGACACTATCACCTCCTTGATGATACCATTAGTTGTCGGGGGGGGACACTATCACCTCCTTGATGATACCATTAGTTGTCGGGGGGGGACACTATCACTTCCTTGATGATACCATTAGTTGTCGGGGGGGACACTATCACCTCCTTGATGATACCATTAGTTGTCGGGGGGTGACACTATCACCTCCTTGATGATACCATTAGTTGTCGGGGTGGGACACTATCACCTCCTTGATGATACCATTAGTTGTCGGGGGGGACACTATCACCTCCTTGATGATACCATTAGTTGTCGGGGGGGGACACTATCACTTCCTTGATGATACCATTAGTTATCAGTCGGGGGGGACACTATCACCTCCTTGATGATACCATTAGTTGTCGGGGGGGACACTATCACCTCCTTGATGATACCATTAGTTGTCGGGGGGGACACTATCACTTCCTTGATGATACCATTAGTTGTCGGGTGGGACATTATCACCTCCTTGATGATACCATTAGTTGTCGGGTGGGACACTATCACCTCCTTGATGATACCATTAGTTGTCGGGGGGGACACTATCACTTCCTTGATGATACCATTAGTTGTCGGGGGGGACACTATCACTTCCTTGATGATACCATTAGTTGTCGGGGGGGGACACTATCACTTCCTTGACGATACCATTAGTTGTCGGGGGGGACACTATCACTTCCTTGATGATACCATTAGTTGTCGGGTGGGACACTATCACCTCCTTGATGATACCATTAGTTGTCGGGGGGGGACACTATCACTTCCTTGACGATACCATTAGTTGTCGGGGGGGACACTATCACTTCCTTGATGATACCATTAGTTGTCGGGTGGGACACTATCACCTCCTTGATGATACCATTAGTTGTCGGGTGGGACACTATCACCTCCTTGATGATACCATTAGTTGTCGGGGGGGACACTATCACTTCCTTGATGATACCATTAGTTGTCGGGGGGGACACTATCACTTCCTTGATGATACCATTAGTTGTCGGGTGGGACACTATCACCTCCTTGATGATACCATTAGTTGTCGGGGGGGACACTATCACTTCCTTGATGATACCATTAGTTGTCGGGTGGGACACTATCACCTCCTTGATGATACCATTAGTTGTCGGGGGGGACACTATCACTTCCTTGATGATACCATTAGTTGTCGGGGGGGACACTATCACTTCCTTGATGATACCATTAGTTGTCGGGTGGGACACTATCACCTCCTTGATGATACCATTAGTTGTCGGGGGGGGACACTATCACTTCCTTGATGATACCATTAGTTGTCGGTGGGGGACACTATCACTTCCTTGATGATACCGTTAGTTGTCGGGGGGGGACACTATCACTTCCTTGATGATACCATTAGTTGTCGGGGTGGACACTATCACTTCCTTGATGATACCATTAGTTGTCGGGGGGGGACACTATCACTTCCTTGATGATACCGTTAGTTGTCGGGGGGGGACACTATCACTTCCTTGATGATACCATTAGTTGTCGGGGGGGGACACTATCACTTCCTTGATGATACCGTTAGTTGTCGGGGGGGACACTATCACTTCCTTGATGATACCATTAGTTGTCGGGTGGGACACTATCACCTCCTTGATGATACCGTTAGTTGTCGGGGGGGGACACTATCACTTCCTTGATGATACCATTAGTTGTCGGGGGGGACACTATCACTTCCTTGATGATACCATTAGTTTTCGGGGGGGACACTATCACTTCCTTGATGATACCATTAGTTGTCGGGGGGGGACACTATCACTTCCTTGATGATACCATTAGTTGTCGGTGGGGGACACTATCACTTCCTTGATGATACCATTAGTTGTCGGGGGGGACACTATCACTTCCTTGATGATACCATTAGTTTTCGGGGGGGACACTATCACTTCCTTGATGATACCATTAGTTGTCGGGGGGGGACACTATCACTTCCTTGATGATACCATTAGTTGTCGGTGGGGGACACTATCACTTCCTTGATGATACCGTTAGTTGTCGGGGGGGGACACTATCACTTCCTTGATGATACCGTTAGTTGTCGGTGGGGGACACTATCACTTCCTTGATGATACCGTTAGTTGTCGGGGGGGGACACTATCACTTCCTTGATGATACCATTAGTTGTCGGTGGGGGACACTATCACTTCCTTGATGATACCGTTAGTTGTCGGGGGGGGACACTATCACTTCCTTGATGATACCATTAGTTGTCGGGGGGGACACTATCGCCTCCTGTGGACGTTTTTCTCCTCATTGATGTGACATTGATGAGACTGGGGCTCCCACAATGCACTGCGGCGGACGCTCTCTATCGCGCTCTCTGTCCTCTCACCCTTCATCACACGAGAAGCGGGCGACGCTCTGATACGTCACCTCCGTATAGCGCACGCTGCCATCCTGCGGGGCGCCGGGGGCGGGGCACTGCTGTCCTGGAGGAGAAACACAGGGGTAATGAGGGGAGGAGCCAGGTGTGGGGCGTGTGATATATGTAAATTAGGGGAGGAGCCAGATGTGATATATGTAAATGAGGGGAGGAGCCAGATGTGTGGGCGTGTGATATATGTAAATGAGGGGAGGGGCCAGATGTGTGGGGCGTGTGATATATGTAAATGAGGGGAGGAGCCAGGCGTGGGGGGGCATGTAATATATGTAAATGAGAGGAGGAGCCAGGCGTGGGCGTGCAATATATGTAAATGAAGGGAGGAGCCAGGTGTGGGCGGGTAATATATATCAATGAGAGGAGGAGCCAGGTGTGGGGCGTGTGATATATGTAAATGAGGGGAGGAGCCAGGCGTGTGGGGTGTGTGATGTATGTAAATGAGTTGAGGAGCCAGGCGTGGGGGGATGTAATATATGTAAATGAGAGGAGAAGCCAGGCGTGGGCATGTAATATATGTAAATGAAGGGAGGAGCCAGGTGTGGGCGTGTAATATATCTAAATGAGAGGAGGAGACAAGTGTGGGGGTGTACTATATGCAAATGAGGGGAGGAGCCATGTTCAGGGTGTGTTCTGTATGGAAATAGTGGGAGGAGCCCGGTGCAAGGCCTGTTCCATATGTAAATGAGGTGAGGAGCCAGGTGCAGATCGTGTTCTGTATGTAAATTATGGGTGGAGCCATATCTGGGCATAAGTTGTATATAAATGATGGGCGGAGCCATGTTCGGGGGCGTGTTCTGTGTGTAAATGATGGGCGGAGCCATGTCTGGGGCATAAGCTGTATATAAATGATGGGCGGAGCCATGTTCAGGGCGTGTTCTGTATGTAAATGATGGGCGAAGCCATGTTCAGGGCGTGTTCTGTATGTAAATGATGGGCGGAGCAATGTTTGGGTTGTGTTCTGTATGCAAATGATGGGTGTAGCCATGTTCAGGGCGTGTTCTGTATGTAAATGATGGGTGGAGCCATGTTTGGGTTGTGTTCTGTATGTAAATGATGGGTGTAGCCATGTTCGGAGTGTGTCCTGTATGTAAATGATGGGTGGAGCCTTGTTCTGGGCGTGTTCTGCATGCAAATGATGGGTGTAGCTATGTTCGGGGCGTGTCCTGTATGTAAATGATGGGTGGAGCCATGTTCGGGGCGTGTCCTGTATGTAAATGATGGGTGGAGCCATGTTCAGGGCATGTTCTGTATGTAAATTATGGGTGGAGCCGTGTTCTGGGCGTGTTCTGTATGTAAATGATGGGTGGAGCCATGTTCAGGGTGTGTTCTGTATGTAAATGATGGGTGGAGCCATGTTCGGGTCGTATTCTGTGTGTAAATGATGGGTGGAGCCCTGTTTGGGGCGTGTCCTGTATTTAAATGATGGGTGGAGCCATGTTCGATTCGTGTTCTGTATGTAAATGATGGGTGGAGCCATGTTTGGGGCGTGTCCTGTATTTAAATGATGGGTGGAGCCATGTTCGGTTCGTGTTCTGTATGTAAATGATGGGTGGAGCCATGTTTGGGGCGTGTCCTGTATTTAAATGATGGGTGGAGCCATGTTCGGTTCGTGCTCTGTATGTAAATGATGGGTGGAGCCATGTTTGGGGCGTGTCCTGTATGTAAATGATGGGTGGAGCCATGTTCGGATCGTATTCTGTATGTAAATGGTGGGTGGAGCCATGTTTGGGGCGTTCCTGTATTTAAATGATGGATGGAGCCATGTTCGGTTCGTGTTCTGTATGTAAATGATGGGTGGAGCCATGTTTGGGGCATGTTCTGTATGTAAATGATGGGTGGAGCCATGTTTTGGGCGTGTCCTGTATTTAAATGATGGGTGAAGCCATGTTCGGTTCGTGCTCTGTATGTAAATGATGGGTGGAGCCATGTTTGGGGCGTGTCCTGTATGTAAATGATGGGTGGAGCCATGTTCGGGTCGTATTCTGTATGTAAATGGTGGGTGGAGCCATGTTTGGGGCATGTCCTGTATGTAAATGATGGGTGGAGCCATGTTCGGTTCGTGCTCTGTATGTAAATGATGGGTGGAGCCATGTTTGGGGCATGTCCTGTATGTAAATGATGGGTGGAGCCATGTTCTGGGCATGTTCTGTATGTAAATGATGGGTGGAGCCATGTTCGGGGCGTGTCCTGTATGTAAATGATGGGTGGAGCCATGTTCGGTTCGTGTTCTGTATGTAAATGATGGGTGGAGCCATGTTTGGGGCATGTCCTGTATGTAAATGATGGGTGGAGCCATGTTCTGGGCATGTTCTGTATTTAAATGATGGGTGGAGCCATGTTCGGGGCATGTCCTGTATGAGAATGGTGGGTCCCAGTACTTACTCTTGCACCGCAGGCTGGCGTGCTCCCAGTGTCCCAGCGTCTGGCACACCGCCCGATCATTCCCAGAATCCTTCACAAATCCCGGGACACAGAGGTAAGTGACAACATCCAGCGGAATATAGACGATCCGACCCGGGCGGAAGAAAGCGTTCAGCACCTCCGGGGGCCGGGAGCAGACTACAGGCGGGGGAGGGGAGCCGAGTACATGAAATAGAAGAAGAAACCTGCCATATGAGATCACCGGAAAATATAACACAAGGTCGCCACAGAACATCTGAAAACATGTAAGAAGCCTTAAAATGTAAAAAACACAGCAACCTACAATATGTAACTGATCAGAATAGATATGGGGGATATGGGTCTATATGGAGATATGTGGTGATATATGAGGATATATGGGGATATATGGGGATATATGGTGATATATGGGGATATATGGAGATATATGGGGATATATGGTGATATATGGAGATATATGGTGATATATGGAGATATATGGGGATATATGGGGATATATGGGTCTATATGGGGATATATGGGGATATATGGTGATATATGGAGATATATGGTGATATATGGAGATATATGGAGATATATGGGGATATATGGGGATATATGGGGATATATGGGGATATATGGGGATATATGGGGATATATGGAGATATTTGGTGATATATGGTGATATGTGGTGATATATGGGTCTATATGGAGATATATGGGGATATATGGAGATATATGGGGATATATGGAGATATTTGGTGATATATGGTGATATGTGCTGATATATGGGTCTATATGGAGATATGTGGTGATATATGGTGATATGTGGTGATATATGGAGATATATGGGGATATATGGTGATATATGGTGATATATGGTGATATGTGGTGATATATGGGGATATATGGGGATATATGGGGATATATGGAGATATATGGGGATATATGGGGATATATGGTGATATATGGGTCTATATGGAGATATGTGGTGATATATGGTGATATGTGGTGATATATAGAGATATATGGGGATATATGGGGATATATGGAGATATATGGAGATATATGGGGATATATGGGGATATATGGGGATATATGGAGATATGTGGAGGTATGTGGTGATATATGGGGATATATGGGGATATATGGTGATATATGGGGATATATGGGGATATATGGAGATATATGGGGATATATGGAGATATGTGGTGATATATGGGGATATATGGGGATATATGGAGATATATGGGGATATATGGGGATATATGGAGATATATGGGGATATATGGTGATATATGGAGATATATGGTGATATGTGGTGATATATGGAGATATATGGGGATATATGGTGATATATGGGGATATATGGTGATATATGGTGATATATGGTGATATGTGGTGATATATGGGGATATATGGGGATATATGGGGATATATGGAGATATATGGGGATATATGGGGATATATGGTGATATATGGGTCTATATGGAGATATGTGGTGATATATGGTGATATGTGGTGATATATGGAGATATATGGGGATATATGGGGATATATGGAGATATATGGAGATATATGGGGATATATGGGGATATATGGGGATATATGAAGATATGTGGTGATATATGGGGATATATGGGGATATATGGTGATATATGGGGATATATGGGGATATATGGAGATATATGGGGATATATGGAGATATGTGGTGATATATGGGGATATATGGGGATATATGGAGATATATGGAGATATATGGGGATATATGGGGATATATGGAGATATATGGGGATATATGGGGATATATGGAGATATGTGGATATATATGATATATGGGGATATATGGAGATATATAGAGGTATATGGAGATATATGGGGATATATGGGGATATATGGAAATATATGGGGATATATGGAGATATATGGAAATATATGGTGATATGTGGTGATATATGGGGATATATGGAGATATATGGGGATATATGGAGCTATATGGTGATATATGGAGATATGTGGAGGTATGTAGTGATATATGGGGATATATGGTGATAAGTGGTGATATATGGGGATATATGGAGATATATGGAGATATATGGAGATATATGGTGATATATGGAGATATATGAAGATATATGGGGATATATGGAGATATATGGGGATATATGGAGATATGTGGAGGTATGTGGTGATATATGGGGATATATGGAGATATATGGGGATATATGGCGATATATGGAGATATATGGGGATATATGGGGATATATGGGGATATATGGAGATATGTGGTGATATATGGAGATATATGGTGATATATGGGGATATATGGTGATATATGGTGATATGTGGTGATATATGGAGATATATGGTGATATATGGTGATATATGGGGATATATGGTGATATGTGGTGATATATGGAGATATATGGTGATATATGGGGATATATGGAGATATATGGGGATATATGGAGATATATGGAGATATGTGGAGGTATGTGGAGGTATGTGGAGATATATGGGGATATATGGAGATATATGGTGATATATGGGGATATATGGTGATATATGGGGATATATGGGGATATGTGGTGATATATGGAGATATATGGTGATATATGGAGATGTATGGGGATATATGGAGATATATGGAGATATATGGAGATATGTGGAGGTATGTGGAGATATATGGGGATATATGGAGATATGTGGAGGTATGTGGTGATATATGGTGATATATGGTGATATGTGGTGATATATGGAGATATATTGTGATATATGGTAATATATGGGGATATATGGTGATATGTGGTGATATATGGAGATATATGGTGATATATGGAGATATATGGAGATATATGGAGATATATGGAGATATATGGAGATATGTGGAGGTATGTGGAGATATATGGGGATATATGGAGATATATGGTGATATATGGGGATATATGGTGATATATGGGGATATATGGTGATATATGGGGATATATGGGGATATATGGGGATATATGGAGATATATGGGGATATATGGTGATATATGGGGATATATGGGGATATATGGTGATATATGGGGATATATGGTGATATATGGGGATATATGGTGATATATGGAGATATATGGTGATATATGGGGATATACGTTTTTTTCGAGCAGTTATGAGAGATGCGGGATTGGCTGCTCACCCCCAGGACGTGTGTATAAAATGGAGACCAAGTGTCGCATTCAGTGTCTGTGGCTGGAGGTGTGGAGACCCCCAGCGTGTCTGTGCTACAGGACACTGATCGTGAGCGGGCGAGCCCGCCATATTGTATGGACTGTTTCTGTTTTGTTACACTGTGTTATATGACCACTAATCAGGAGGTGAAGAGCAAACAGTAGAGTATAAGATACCAGGGGAGCAGAGGATTAGATACACGGCTCAGCAGTCAGTATCACACAGGATAGGATTAGATACACAGCTCAGCAGACAGTATCACACAGGAGAGGATTAGATACACGGCTCAACAGACAGTATCACACAGGAGAGGATTAGATACACGGCTCAGCAGTCAGTATCACACAGGATAGGATTAGATACACGGCTCAGCAGACAGTATCACACAGGATAGGATTAGATACACGGCTCAGCAGTCAGTATCACACAGCAGAGGATTAGATACACGGCTCAACAGACAGTATCACACAGGAGAGGATTAGATACACGGCTCAGCAGTCAGTATCACACAGGAGAGGATTAGATACACGGCACAGCAGACAGTATCACACAGGAGAGGATTAGATACACGGCTCAGCAGTCAGTATCACACAGGATAGGTTTAGATACACGGCTCAGCAGTCAGTATCACACAGGATAGGATTAGATACACGGCTCAGCAGACAGTATCACACAGGAGAGGATTAGATACACGGTTCAGCAGTCAGTATCACACAGGATAGGATTAGATACACGGCTCAGCAGTCAGTATCACACAGGAGAGGATTAGATACACGGCTCAGCAGACAGTATCACACAGGATAGGATTAGATACACAGCTCAGCAGTCAGTATCACACAGGAGAGGAGTAGATACACGGCTCAGCAGTCAGTATCACACAGGATAGGATTAGATACACGGCTCAGCAGACAGTATCACACAGGAGAGGATTAGATACACGGCTCAGCAGTCAGTATCACACCGGAGAGGATTAGATACACAGCTCAGCTGACAGTATCACACAGGAGAGGATTAGATACACGGCTCAGCAGACAGTATCACACAGGATAGGATTAGATACACGGCTCAGCAGTCAGTATCACACAGGATAGGATTAGATACACGGCTCAGCAGACAGTATCACACAGGAGAGGATTAGATACACGGCTCAGCAGTCAGTATCACACAGGATAGGATTAGATACACGGCTCAGCAGACAGTATCACACAGGAGAGGATTAGATACACGGCTCAGCAGACAGTATCACACAGGAGAGGATTAGATACACGGCTCAGCAGTCAGTATCACACAGGAGAGGATTAGATACACGGCTCAGCAGACAGTATCACAGAGGAGAGGATTAGATACACGGCTCAGCAGACAGTATCACACAGGAGAGGATTAGATACACGGCTCAGCAGACAGTATCACACAGGAGAGGATTAGATACACGGCTCAGCAGACAGTATCACAGAGGAGAGGATTAGATACACGGCTCAGCAGTCAGTATCACACAGGATAGGATTAGATACACGGCTCAGCAGACAGTATCACACAGGAGAGGATTAGATACACGGCTCAGCAGACAGTATCACACAGGAGAGGATTAGATACACGGCTCAGCAGTCAGTATCACACCGGAGAGGATTAGATACACAGCTCAGCAGACAGTATCACACAGGAGAGGATTAGATATACCGCTCAGCAGACAGTATCACACAGGAGAGGATTAGATACACGGCTCAGCAGTCAGTATCACACAGGATAGGATTAGATACACCGCTCAGCAGACAGTATCACACAGGAGAGGATTAGATACACGGCTCAGCAGTCAGTATCACACAGGATAGGATTAGATACACGGCTCAGCAGACAGTATCACACAGGAGAGGATTAGATACACGGCTCAGCAGACAGTATCACACAGGAGAGGATTAGATACACGGCTCAGCAGACAGTATCACACAGGAGAGGATTAGATACACGGCTCAGCAGTCAGTATCACACCGGAGAGGATTAGATACACAGCTCAGCTGACAGTATCACACAGGAGAGGATTAGATACACAGCTCAGCAGACAGTATCACACAGGATAGGATTAGATACACGGCTCAGCAGTCAGTATCACACAGGAGAGGATTAGATACACGGCTCAGCAGACAGTATCACACAGGAGAGGATTAGATACACGGCTCAGCAGACAGTATCACACAGGAGAGGATTAGATACACGGCTCAGCAGTCAGTATCACACCGGAGAGGATTAGATACACAGCTCAGCTGACAGTATCACACAGGAGAGGATTAGATACACAGCTCAGCAGACAGTATCACACAGGATAGGATTAGATACACGGCTCAGCAGACAGTATCACACAGGAAAGGATTAGATACACGGCTCAGCAGACAGTATCACACAGGAGAGGATTAGATACACGGCTCAGCAGTCAGTATCACACAGGAGAGGATTAGATACACGGCTCAGCAGTCAGTATCACACAGGATAGGATTAGATACACGGCTCAGCAGTCAGTATCACACAGGAGAGGATTAGATACACGGCTCAGCAGACAGTATCACACAGGATAGGATTAGATACACGGCTCAGCAGACAGTATCACACAGGAGAGGATTAGATACACGGCTCAGCAGACAGTATCACACAGGAGAGGATTAGATACACGGCTCAGCAGTCAGTATCACACAGGAGAGGATTAGATACACGGCTCAACAGACAGTATCACACAGGATAGGATTAGATACACGGCTCAGCAGACAATATCACACAGGATAGGATTAGATACACGGCTCAGCAGACAGTATCACACAGGAGAGGATTAGATACACGGCTCAGCAGACAGTATCACACAGGATAGGATTAGATACACGGCTCAGCAGACAGTATCACACAGGATAGGATTAGATACACGGCTCAGCAGACAGTATCACACAGGAGAGGATTAGATACACGGCTCAGCAGACAGTATCACACAGGAGAGGATTAGATACACGGCTCAGCAGTCAGTATCACACAGGAGAGGATTAGATACACGGCTCAGCAGTCAGTATCACACAGGAGAGGATTAGATACACGGCTCAGCAGACAGTATCACACAGGATAGGATTAGATACACGGCTCAGCAGACAGTATCACACAGGATAGGATTAGATACACGGCTCAGCAGACAGTATCACACAGGATAGGATTAGATACACGGCTCAGCAGACAGTATCACACAGGAGAGGATTAGATACACGGCTCAGCAGACAGTATCACACAGGAGAGGATTAGATACACGGCTCAGCAGTCAGTATCACACAGGAGAGGATTAGATACACGGCTCAGCAGACAGTATCACACAGGATAGGATTAGATACACGGCTCAGCAGACAGTATCACACAGGAGAGGATTAGATACACGGCTCAGCAGACAGTATCACACAGGAGAGGATTAGATACACGGCTCAGCAGACAGTATCACACAGGAGAGGATTAGATACACGGCTCAGCAGTCAGTATCACACAGGAGAGGATTAGATACACAGCTCAGCAGACAGTATCACACAGGAGAGGATTAGATACACGGCTCAGCAGTCAGTATCACACAGGAGAGGATTAGATACACAGCTCAGCAGACAGTATCACACAGGAGAGGATTAGATACACGGCTCAGCAGACAGTATCACACAGGAGAGGATTAGATACACGGCTCAGCAGTCAGTATCACACAGGAGAGGATTAGATACACGGCTCAGCAGACAGTATCACACAGGATAGGATTAGATACACGGCTCAGCAGACAGTATCACACAGGAGAGGATTAGATACACGGCTCAGCAGACAGTATCACACAGGAGAGGATTAGATACACGGCTCAGCAGTCAGTATCACACAGGAGAGGATTAGATACACGGCTCAGCAGACAGTATCACACAGGATAGGATTAGATACACGGCTCAGCAGACAATATCACACATGATAGGATTAGATACACGGCTCAGCAGACAGTATCACACAGGAGAGGATTAGATACACGGCTCAGCAGACAGTATCACACAGGATAGGATTAGATACACGGCTCAGCAGACAGTATCACACAGGAGAGGATTAGATACACAGCTCAGCAGACAGTATCACACAGGAGAGGATTAGATACACGGCTCAGCAGACAGTATCACACAGGAGAGGATTAGATACACCGCTCAGCAGTCAGTATCACACAGGATAGGATTAGATACACGGCTCAGCAGTCAGTATCACACAGGAGAGGATTAGATACACGGCTCAGCAGACAGTATCACACAGGATAGGATTAGATACATGGCTCAGCAGACAGTATCACACAGGAGAGGATTAGATACACGGCTCAGCAGACAGTATCACACAGGAGAGGATTAGATACACCGCTCAGCAGACAGTATCACACAGGAGAGGATTAGATACACGGCTCAGCAGACAGTATCACACAGGATAGGATTAGATACACGGCTCAGCAGACAGTATCACACAGGAGAGGATTAGATACACGGCTCAGCAGACAGTATCACACAGGATAGGATTAGATACACGGCTCAGCAGTCAGTATCACACAGGAGAGGATTAGATACACGGCTCAGCAGACAGTATCACACAGGATAGGATTAGATACACGGCTCAGCAGACAGTATCACACAGGAGAGGATTAGATACACTGCTCAGCAGACAGTATCACACAGGATAGGATTAGATACATGGCTCAGCAGACAGTATCACACAGGAGAGGATTAGATACACGGCTCAGCAGACAGTATCACACAGGAGAGGATTAGATACACGGTTCAGCAGACAGTATCACACAGGAGAGGATTAGATACACGGCTCAGCAGTCAGTATCACACAGGAGAGGATTAGATACAAGGCTCAGCAGTCAGTATCACACAGGATAGGATTAGATACACAGCTCAGCAGACAGTATCACACAGGATAGGATTAGATACATGGCTCAGCAGACAGTATCACACAGGAGAGGATTAGATACACGGCTCAGCAGACAGTATCACACAGGAGAGGATTAGATACAAGGCTCAGCAGACAGTATCACACAGGAGAGGATTAGATACACGGCTCAGCAGACAGTATCACACAGGAGAGGATTAGATACACAGCTCAGCAGACAGTATCACACAGGAGAGGATTAGATACACGGCTCAGCAGACAGTATCACACAGGAGAGGATTAGATACACGGCTCAGCAGACAGTATCACACAGGAGAGGATTAGATACACGGTTCAGCAGACAGTATCACACAGGAGAGGATTAGATACACGGCTCAGCAGTCAGTATCACACAGGAGAGGATTAGATACAAGGCTCAGCAGTCAGTATCACACAGGATAGGATTAGATACACAGCTCAGCAGACAGTATCACACAGGAGAGGATTAGATACACGGCTCAGCAGACAGTATCACACAGGAGAGGATTAGATACACGGCTCAGCAGTCAGTATCACACAGGAGAGGATTAGATACAAGGCTCAGCAGACAGTATCACACAGGATAGGATTAGATACACAGCTCAGCAGACAGTATCACACAGGAGAGGATTAGATACACGGCTCAGCAGACAGTATCACACAGGAGAGGATTAGATACACGGCTCAGCAGACAGTATCACACAGGAGAGGATTAGATACAAGGCTCAGCAGTCAGTATCACACAGGATAGGATTAGATACACAGCTCAGCAGACAGTATCACACAGGAGAGGATTAGATACACGGCTCAGCAGACAGTATCACACAGGAGAGGATTAGATACACAGCTCAGCAGACAGTATCACACAGGAGAGGATTAGATACACGGCTCAGCAGTCAGTATCACACAGGAGAGGATTAGATACGCGGCTCAGGAGACAGTATCACACAGGAGAGGATTAGATACACGGATCAGCAGACAGTATCACACAGGAGAGGATTAGATACACGGCTCAGGAGACAGTATCACACAGGATAGGATTAGATACACGGCTCAGCAGACAGTATCACACAGGAGAGGATTAGATACACGGCTCAGGAGACAGTATCACACAGGATAGGATTAGATACATGGCTCAGCAGACAGTATCACACAGGATAGGATTAGATACACGGCTCAGCAGACAGTATCACACAGGAGAGGATTAGATACACGGCTCAGCAGACAGTATCACACAGGAGAGGATTAGATACAAGACTCAGCAGACAGTATCACACAGGAGAGGATTAGATACACGGCTCAGCAGACAGTATCACACAGGAGAGGATTAGATACACGGCTCAGCAGACAGTATCACACAGGAGAGGATTAGATACACGGCTCAGCAGACAGTATCACACAGGAGAGGATTAGATACACGGCTCAGCAGACAGTATCACACAGGAGAGGATTAGATACACAGCTCAGCAGTCAGTATCACACAGGAGAGGATTAGATACACGGCTCAGCAGTCAGTATCACACAGGAGAGGATTAGATACACGGCTCAGCAGACAGTATCACACAGGAGAGGATTAGATACACGGCTCAGCAGACAGTATCACACAGGATAGGATTAGATACACGGCTCAGCAGTCAGTATCACACAGGAGAGGATTAGATACACGGCTCAGCAGACAGTATCACACAGGATAGGATTAGATACACAGCTCAGCAGTCAGTATCACACAGGAGAGGATTAGATACACGGCTCAGCAGTCAGTATCACACAGGAGAGGATTAGATACACGGCTCAGCAGACAGTATCACACAGGATAGGATTAGATACACAGCTCAGCAGTCAGTATCACACAGGAGAGGATTAGATACACGGCTCAGCAGACAGTATCACACAGGATAGGATTAGATACACGGCTCAGCAGACAGTATCACACAGGAGAGGATTAGATACACAGCTCAGCAGTCAGTATCACACAGGATAGGATTAGATACACGGCTCAGCAGACAGTATCACACAGGAGAGGATTAGATACACAGCTCAGCAGACAGTATCACACAGGAGAGGATTAGATACACGGCTCAGCAGACAGTATCACACAGGAGAGGATTAGATACACGGCTCAGCAGACAGTATCACACAGGAGAGGATTAGATACACGACTCAGCAGTCAGTATCACACAGGAGAGGATTAGATACACGGCTCAGCAGACAGTATCACACAGGAGAGGATTAGATACACGACTCAGCAGTCAGTATCACACAGGAGAGGATTAGATACACGGCTCAGCAGACAGTATCACACAGGAGAGGATTAGATACACAGTTCAGCAGTCAGTATCACACAGGATAGGATTAGATACACGGCTCAGCATACAGTATCACACAGGAGAGGATTAGATACACGGCTCAGCAGACAGTATCACACAGGAGAGGATTAGATACACGGCTCAGCAGACAGTATCACACAGGAGAGGATTAGATACACGGCTCAGCATACAGTATCACACAGGAGAGGATTAGATACACGGCTCAGCAGACAGTATCACACAGGAGAGGATTAGATACACGGCTCAGCAGTCAGTATCACACAGGAGAGGATTAGATACACGGCTCAGCAGACAGTATCACACAGGAGAGGATTAGATACACGGCTCAGCAGTCAGTATCACACAGGAGAGGATTAGATACACGACTCAGCAGACAGTATCACACAGGAGAGGATTAGATACACGTCTCAGCAGACAGTATCACACAGGAGAGGATTAGATACACTGCTCAGCAGACAGTATCACACAGGAGAGGATTAGATACACAGCTCAGCAGTCAGTATCACACAGGAGAGGATTAGATACACGACTCAGCAGACAGTATCACACAGGAGAGGATTAGATACACTGCTCAGCAGTCAGTATCACACAGGAGAGGATTAGATACACGACTCAGCAGTCAGTATCACACAGGAGAGGATTAGATACACGACTCAGCAGACAGTATCACACAGGAGAGGATTAGATACACTGCTCAGCAGACAGTATCACACAGGAGAGGATTAGATACACAGCTCAGCAGTCAGTATCACACAGGAGAGGATTAGATACACAGCTCAGCAGACAGTATCACACAGGATAGGATTAGATACACGGCTCAGCAGTCAGTATCACACAGGATAGGATTAGATACACGGCTCAGCAGACAGTATCACATAGGGAAGGATTAGATACACGGCTCAGCAGTCAGTATCACACAGGAGAGGATTAGATACACAGCTCAGCAGACAGTATCACACAGGATAGGATGAGATACACGGCTCAGCAGACAGTATCACACAGGATAGGATTAGATACACGTCTCAGCAGACAGTATCACATAGGGAAGGATTAGATACACGGCTCAGCAGTCAGTATCACACAGGAGAGGATTAGATACACGGCTCAGCAGACAGTATCACACAGGAGAGGATTAGATACACGGCTCAGCAGACAGTATCACACAGGAGAGGATTAGATACACGGCTCAGCAGACAGTATCACACAGGAGAGGATTAGATACACAGCTCAGCAGACAGTATCACACAGGAGAGGATTAGATACACGGCTCAGCAGACAGTATCACACAGGAGAGGATTAGATACACGGCTCAGCAGTCAGTATCACACAGGAGAGGATTAGATACATGGCTCAGGAGACAGTATCACATAGGGAAGGATTAGATACACGGCTCAGCAGTCAGTATCACACAGGAGAGGATTAGATACATGGCTCAGCAGACAGTATCACTCAGGAGAGGATTAGATACATGGCTCAGCAGTCAGTATCACACAGGAGAGGATTAGATACACGGCTCAGCAGAGAGTATCACACAGGAGAGGATTAGATACACGGCTCAGCAGACAGTATCACACAGGATAGGATTAGATACACGGCTCAGCAGACAGTATCACACAGGAGAGGATTAGATACACGGCTCAGGAGACAGTATCACATAGGGAAGGATTAGATACACGGCTCAGCAGTCAGTATCACACAGGAGAGGATTAGATACATGGCTCAGCAGACAGTATCACACAGGAGAGGATTAGATACATGGCTCAGCAGACAGTATCACTCAGGAGAGGATTAGATACACGGCTCAGCAGTCAGTATCACACAGGAGAGGATTAGATACATGGCTCAGCAGACAGTATCACACAGGAGAGGATTAGATACATGGCTCAGCAGACAGTATCACACAGGATAGGATTAGATACACGGCTCAGCAGTCAGTATCACACAGGAGAGGATTAGATACATGGCTCAGCAGACAGTATCACACAGGAGAGGATTAGATACATGGCTCAGCAGACAGTATCACTCAGGAGAGGATTAGATACACAGCTCAGCAGACAGTATCACACAGGATGGGATTAGATACACAGCTCAGCAGTCAGTATCACACAGGATAGGATTAGATACACCGCTCAGCAGACAGTATCACACAGGAGAGGATTAGATACACGGCTCAGCAGACAGTATCACACAGGAGAGGATTAGATACACGGCTCAGCAGACAGTATCACACAGGATGGGATTAGATACACAGCTCAGCAGTCAGTATCACACAGGATAGGATTAGATACACCGCTCAGCAGTCAGTATCACACAGGAGAGGATTAGATACACAGCTCAGCAGACAGTATCACACAGGAGAGGATTAGATACACAGCTCAGCAGTCAGTATCACACAGGAGAGGATTAGATACACGGCTCAGCAGACAGTATCACACAGGAGAGGATTAGATACACGGCTCAGCAGACAGTATCACACAGGATAGGATTAGATACACAGCTCAGCAGTCAGTATCACACAGGAGAGGATTAGATACACGGCTCAGCAGTCAGTATCACACAGGAGAGGATTAGATACACGTCTCAGCAGACAGTATCACACAGGAGAGGATTAGATACACGGCTCAGCAGACAGTATCACACAGGAGAGGATTAGATACACGGCTCAGCAGACAGTATCACACAGGATAGGATTAGATACACGGCTCAGCAGACAGTATCACACAGGATAGGATTAGATACACAGCTCAGCAGTCAGTATCACACAGGATAGGATTAGATACACGGCTCAGCAGTCAGTATCACACAGGAGAGGATTAGATACACGGCTCAGCAGACAGTATCACACAGGAGAGGATTAGATACACGGCTCAGCAGTCAGTATCACACAGGAGAGGATTAGATACACGTCTCAGCAGACAGTATCACACAGGATAGGATTAGATACACGGCTCAGCAGTCAGTATCACACAGGAGGGGATGAGATACACAGCTCAGCAGTCAGTATCACACAGGATAGGATTAGATACACGGCTCAGCAGTCAGTATCACACAGGAGAGGATTAGATACACGGCTCAGCAGACAGTATCACACAGGAGAGGATTAGATACACGGCTCAGCAGTCAGTATCACACAGAAGAGGATTAGATACACGGCTCAGCAGACAGTATCACACAGGATAGGATTAGATACACGGCTCAGCAGTCAGTATCACACAGGAGGGGATGAGATACACAGCTCAGCAGTCAGTATCACACAGGATAGGATTAGATACACGGCTCAGCAGACAGTATCACACAGGAGAGGATTAGATACACGGCTCAGCAGACAGTATCACACAGGAGAGGATTAGATACACGGCTCAGCAGACAGTATCACACAGGAGAGGATTAGATACACGGCTCAGCAGACAGTATCACACAGGAGAGGATTAGATACACGGCTCAGCAGACAGTATCACACAGGATAGGATTAGATACACGGCTCAGCAGACAGTATCACACAGGAGAGGATTAGATACACGGCTCAGCAGACAGTATCACACAGGATAGGATTAGATACACGGCTCAGCAGACAGTATCACACAGGAGAGGATTAGATACACGGCTCAGCAGTCAGTATCACACAGGAGGGGATGAGATACACAGCTCAGCAGTCAGTATCACACAGGATAGGATTAGATACACGGCTCAGCAGACAGTATCACACAGGAGAGGATTAGATACACGGCTCAGCAGACAGTATCACACAGGAGAGGATTAGATACACAGCTCAGCAGACAGTATCACACAGGAGAGGATTAGATACACGGCTCAGCAGACAGTATCACACAGGAGAGGATTAGATACACAGCTCAGCAGACAGTATCACACAGGATAGGATTAGATACACGGCTCAGCAGACAGTATCACACAGGAGAGGATTAGATACACGGCTCAGCAGACAGTATCACACAGGAGATGATTAGATACACGGCTCAGCAGACAGTATCACACAGGAGAGGATTAGATACACAGCTCAGCAGACAGTATCACACAGGGTAGGATTAGATACACGGCTCAGCAGACAGTATCACACAGGATAGGATTAGATACACAGCTCAGCAGACAGTATCACACAGGATAGGATTAGATACACAGCTCAGCAGACAGTATCACACAGGAGAGGATTAGATACACGGCTCAGCAGACAGTATCACACAGGAGAGGATTAGATACACGGCTCAGCAGACAGTATCACACAGGAGAGGATTAGATACACGGCTCAGCAGACAGTATCACACAGGAGAGGATTAGATACACGGCTCAGCAGACAGTATCACACAGGAGAGGATTAGATACACGGCTCAGCAGACAGAATCACACAGGAGAGGATTAGATACACGGCTCAGCAGACAGAATCACACAGGAGAGGATTAGATACACGGCTCAGCAGACAGTATCACACAGGATAGGATTAGATACACGGCTCAGCAGACAGAATCACACAGGAGAGGATTAGATACACGGCTCAGCAGACAGTATCACACAGGATAGGATTAGATACACAGCTCAGCAGACAGTATCACACAGGAGAGGATTAGATACACGGCTCAGCAGACAGTATCACACAGGAGAGGATTAGATACACGGGTCAGCAGTCAGTATCACACAGGATAGGATTAGATACACGGCTCAGCAGACAGTATCACACAGGATAGGATTAGATACACGGCTCAGCAGACAGTATCACACAGGAGAGGATTAGATACACGGCTCAGCAGTCAGTATCACACAGGAGAGGATTAGATACACGGCTCAGCAGACAGTATCACACAGGAGAGGATTAGATACACGGCTCAGCAGACAGTATCACACAGGAGAGGATTAGATACACGGCTCAGCAGACAGTATCACACAGGAGAGGATTAGATACACGGCTCAGCAGACAGTATCACACAGGAGGGGATAAGATACACGGCTCAGCAGACAGTATCACACAGGAGAGGATTAGATACACGGCTCAGCAGACAGTATCACACAGGATAGGATTAGATACACGGCTCAGCAGTCAGTATCACACAGGATAGGATTAGATACAAGGCTCAGCAGTCAGTATCACACAGGATAGGATTAGATACACGGCTCAGCAGACAGTATCACACAGGATAGGATTAGATACAGGGCTCAGCAGACAGTATCACAAAGGATAGGATTAGATACACGGCTCAGCAGTCAGTATCACACAGGAGAGGATTAGATACACGGCTCAGCAGACAGTATCACACAGGAGAGGATTAGATACACGGCTCAGCAGACAGTATCACACAGGATAGGATTAGATACAGGGCTCAGCAGTCAGTATCACACAGGATAGGATTATATACACGGCTCAGCAGACAGTATCACACAGGATAGGATTAGATACACGGCTCAGCAGACAGTATCACACAGGAGAGGATTAGATACACGGCTCAGCAGTCAGTATCACACAGGATAGGATTAGATACACGGCTCAGCAGACAGTATCACACAGGATAGGATTAGATACACGGCTCAGCAGACAGTATCACACAGGAGAGGATTAGATACACGGCTCAGCAGTCAGTATCACACAGGATAGGATTAGATACACGGCTCAGCAGACAGTATCACACAGGATAGGATTAGATACACGGCTCAGCAGTCAGTATCACACAGGATAGGATTAGATACACGGCTCAGCAGACAGTATCACACAGGAGAGGATTAGATACACGGCTCAGCAGACAGTATCACACAGGAGAGGATTAGATACACGGCTCAGCAGACAGTATCACACAGGATAGGATTAGATACCCGGCTCAGCAGACAGTATCACACAGGATACAATTAGATACACGGCTCAGCAGTCAGTATCACACAGGATAGGATTAGATACATGGCTCAGCAGACAGTATCACACAGGATAGGATTAGATACACGGCTCAGCAGTCAGTATCACACAGGAGAGGATTAGATACATGGCTCAGCAGACAGTATCACACAGGATAGGATTAGATACACGGCTCAGCAGACAGTATCACACAGCATAGGATTAGATACACGGCTCAGCAGTCAGTATCACACAGGAGAGGATTAGATACACGGGTCAGCAGTCAGTATCACACAGGAGAGGATTAGATACACGGCTCAGCAGACAGTATCACACAGGATAGGATTAGATACACGGCTCAGCAGACAGTATCACACAGGATAGGATTAGATACACGGCTCAGCAGACAGTATCACACAGGATAGGATTAGATACACGGCTCAGCAGTCAGTATCACACAGGATAGGATTAGATACACGGCTCAGCAGTCAGTATCACACAGGAGAGGATTAGATACACGGCTCAGCAGACAGTATCACACAGGAGAGGATTAGATACACGGCTCAGCAGTCAGTATCACACAGGAGAGGATTAGATACACGGGTCAGCAGACAGTATCACACAGGATAGGATTAGATACACCGCTCAGCAGTCAGTATCACACAGGATAGGATTAGATACACGGCTCAGCAGTCAGTATCACACAGGAGAGGATTAGATACACGGCTCAGCAGACAGTATCACACAGGAGAGGATTAGATACACGGCTCAGCAGACAGTATCACACAGGAGAGGATTAGATACACGGGTCAGCAGACAGTATCACACAGGATAGGATTAGATACACCGCTCAGCAGTCAGTATCACACAGGAGAGGATTAGATACACGGCTCAGCAGACAGTATCACACAGGAGAGGATTAGATACGCGGCTCAGCAGACAGTATCACACAGGAGAGGATTAGATACACCGCTCAGCAGTCAGTATCACACAGGAGAGGATTAGATACACGGCTCAGCAGACAGTATCACACAGGAGAGGATTAGATACGCGGCTCAGCAGACAGTATCACACAGGAGAGGATTAGATACACGGCTCAGCAGACAGTATCACACAGGAGAGGATCAGATACACGGCTCAGCAGACAGTATCACACAGGAGAGGATTAGATACACAGCTCAGCAGACAGTATCACACAGGAGAGGATTAGATACACGGCTCAGCAGACAGTATCACACAGGAGAGGATTAGATACACGGCTCAGCAGACAGTATCACAAAGGATAGGATTAGATACACAGCTCAGCAGACAGTATCACACAGGAGAGGATTAGATACGCGGCTCAGCAGTCAGTATCACACAGGAGAGGATTAGATACGCGGCTCAGCAGTCAGTATCACACAGGATAGGATTAGATACACGGCTCAGCAGACAGTATCACACAGGATAGGATTAGATACACAGCTCAGCAGTCAGTATCACACAGGAGAGGATTAGATACACGGCTCAGCAGTCAGTATCACACAGGATAGGATTAGATACACGGCTCAGCAGACAGTATCATAAAGGATAGGATTAGATACACAGCTCAGCAGACAGTATCACACAGGAGAGGATTAGATACACGGCTCAGCAGACAGTATCACACAGGAGAGGATTAGATACACGGCTCAGCAGACAGTATCACACAGGAGAGGTTTAGATACACGGCTCAGCAGACAGTATCACACAGGAGAGGATTAGATACACGGCTCAGCAGACAGTATCACACAGGAGAGGATTAGATGCACGGCTCAGCAGACAGTATCACACAGGATAGGATTAGATACACGGCTCAGCAGACAGTATCACACAGGAGAGGATTAGATACACGGCTCAGCAGACAGTATCACACAGGAGAGGATTAGATACACGGCTCAGCAGACAGTATCAAACAGGAGAGGATTAGATACACGGCTCAGCAGACAGTATCACACAGGAGAGGATTAGATACACAGCTCAGCAGACAGTATCACACAGGAGAGGATTAGATACACGGCTCAGCAGTCAGTATCACACAGGAGAGGATTAGATACACGGCTCAGCAGACTGTATCACACAGGAGAGGATTAGATACACAGCTCAGCAGACTGTATCACACAGGATAGGATTAGATACACAGCTCAGCAGTCAGTATCATACAGGAGAGGATTAGATACACAGCTCAGCAGACAGTATCACACAGGAGAGGATTAGATACACAGCTCAGCAGACAGTATCACACAGGAGAGGATTAGATACACGGCTCAGCAGTCAGTATCATACAGGAGAGGATTAGATACACGGCTCAGCAGACAGTATCACACAGGATAGGATTAGATACACGGCTCAGCAGTCAGTATCACACAGGAGAGGATTAGATACACAGCTCAGCAGACAGTATCACACAGGAGAGGATTAGATACACGGCTCAGCAGTCAGTATCACACAGGAGAGGATTAGATACACGGCTCAGCAGTCAGTATCATACAGGAGAGGATTAGATACACGGCTCAGCAGGCAGTATCACACAGGAGAGGATTAGATACACGGCTCAGCAGTCAGTATCATACAGGAGAGGATTAGATACACGGCTCAGCAGACAGTATCACACAGGATAGGATTAGATACACAGCTCAGCAGACAGTATCACACAGGAGAGGATTTGATACACAGCTCAGCAGTCAGTATCACACAGGATAGGATTAGATACACAGCTCAGCAGACAGTATCACACAGGAGAGGATTTGATACACAGCTCAGCAGTCAGTATCACACAGGATAGGATTAGATACACAGCTCAGCAGACAGTATCACACAGGAGAGGATTAGATACACAGCTCAGCAGACAGTATCACACAGGAGAGGATTAGATACACAGCTCAGCAGACAGTATCACACAGGAGAGGATTAGATACACGGCTCAGCAGACAGTATCACACAGGATAGGATTAGATACACGGCTCAGCAGTCAGTATCACACAGGAGAGGATTAGATACACGGCTCAGCAGACAGTACCACACAGGAGTGGATTAGATACACAGCTCAGCAGAGAGTATCACACAGGAGAGGATTAGATACACGGCTCAGCAGACAGTATCACGCAGGAGAGGATTAGATACACAGCTCAGCAGACAGTATCACACAGGAGAGGATTAGATACACAGCTCAGCAGACAGTATCACACAGGAGAGGATTAGATACACAGCTCAGCAGACAGTATCACGCAGGAGAGGATTAGATACACGGCTCAGCAGACAGTATCACACAGGAGAGGATTAGATACACAGCTCAGCAGACAGTATCACACAGGAGAGGATTAGATACACAGCTCAGCAGACAGTATCACACAGGATAGGATTAGATACACGGCTCAGCAGTCAGTATCACACAGGAGAGGATTAGATACACGGCTCAGCAGACAGTATCACACAGGAGAGGATTAGATACACGGCTCAGCAGTCAGTATCACACAGGAGAGGATTAGATACACGGCTCAGCAGACAGTATCACACAGGATAGCATTAGATACACGGCTCAGCAGACAGTATCACACAGGATAGGATTAGATACACGGCTCAGCAGACAGTATCACACAGGAGAGGATTAGATACACGGCTCAGCAGACAGTATCACACAGGATAGGATTAGATACACGGCTCAGCAGACAGTATCACACAGGAGAGGATTAGATACACGGCTCAGCAGTCAGTATCACACAGGAGAGGATTAGATACACGGCTCAGCAGACAGTATCACACAGGAGAGGATTAGATACACGGCTCAGCAGACAGTATCACACAGGAGAGGATTAGATACACGGCTCAGCAGACAGTATCACACAGGATAGGATTAGATACACGGCTCAGCAGACAGTATCACACAGGAGAGGATTAGATACACGGCTCAGCAGTCAGTATCACACAGGAGAGGATTAGATACACGGCTCAGCAGACAGTATCACACAGGAGAGGATTAGATACACGGCTCAGCAGACAGTATCACACAGGAGAGGATTAGATACACGGCTCAGCAGAGAGTATCACACAGGAGAGGATTAGATACACGGCTCAGCAGACAGTATCACACAGGAGAGGATTAGATACACGGCTCAGCAGACAGTATCACACAGGAGAGGATTAGATACACAGCTCAGCAGACAGTATCACACAGGAGAGGATTAGATACACAGCTCAGCAGTCAGTATCACACAGGATAGGATTAGATACACGGCTCAGCAGACAGTATCACACAGGAGAGGATTAGATACACAGCTCAGCAGACAGTATCACACAGGAGAGGATTAGATACACGGCTCAGCAGACAGTATCACACAGGAGAGGATTAGATACACAGCTCAGCAGTCAGTATCACACAGGATAGGATTAGATACACGGCTCAGCAGACAGTATCACACAGGAGAGGATTAGATACACAGCTCAGCAGTCAGTATCACACAGGATAGGATTAGATACACGGCTCAGCAGACAGTATCACACAGGAGAGGATTAGATACACAGCTCAGCAGTCAGTATCACACAGGAGAGGATTAGATACACGGTTCAGCAGTCAGTATCACACAGGATAGGATTAGATACACGGCTCAGCAGACAGTATCACACAGGAGAGGATTAGATACACGGCTCAGCAGTCAGTATCACACAGGAGAGGATTAGATACACGGTTCAGCAGTCAGTATCACACAGGATAGGATTAGATACACGGCTCAGCAGACAGTATCACACAGGAGAGGATTAGATACACGGCTCAGCAGTCAGTATCACACAGGAGAGGATTAGATACACGGCTCAGCAGTCAGTATCACACAGGAGAGGATTAGATACACGGCTCAGCAGACAGTATCACACAGGATAGGATTAGATACACGGCTCAGCAGTCAGTATCACACAGGAGAGGATTAGATACACGGCTCAGCAGTCAGTATCACACAGGATAGGATTAGATACACGGCTCAGCAGACAGTATCATAAAGGATAGGATTAGATACACAGCTCAGCAGACAGTATCACACAGGAGAGGATTAGATACACGGCTCAGCAGACAGTATCACACAGGAGAGGATTAGATACACGGCTCAGCAGACAGTATCACACAGGAGAGGTTTAGATACACGGCTCAGCAGACAGTATCACACAGGAGAGGATTAGATACACGGCTCAGCAGACAGTATCACACAGGAGAGGATTAGATGCACGGCTCAGCAGACAGTATCACACAGGATAGGATTAGATACACGGCTCAGCAGACAGTATCACACAGGAGAGGATTAGATACACGGCTCAGCAGACAGTATCACACAGGAGAGGATTAGATACACGGCTCAGCAGACAGTATCAAACAGGAGAGGATTAGATACACGGCTCAGCAGACAGTATCACACAGGAGAGGATTAGATACACAGCTCAGCAGACAGTATCACACAGGAGAGGATTAGATACACGGCTCAGCAGTCAGTATCACACAGGAGAGGATTAGATACACGGCTCAGCAGACTGTATCACACAGGAGAGGATTAGATACACAGCTCAGCAGACTGTATCACACAGGATAGGATTAGATACACAGCTCAGCAGTCAGTATCACACAGGAGAGGATTAGATACACAGCTCAGCAGACAGTATCACACAGGAGAGGATTAGATACACAGCTCAGCAGACAGTATCACACAGGAGAGGATTAGATACACGGCTCAGCAGTCAGTATCATACAGGAGAGGATTAGATACACGGCTCAGCAGACAGTATCACACAGGATAGGATTAGATACACGGCTCAGCAGTCAGTATCACACAGGAGAGGATTAGATACACAGCTCAGCAGACAGTATCACACAGGAGAGGATTAGATACACGGCTCAGCAGTCAGTATCACACAGGAGAGGATTAGATACACGGCTCAGCAGTCAGTATCATACAGGAGAGGATTAGATACACGGCTCAGCAGGCAGTATCACACAGGAGAGGATTAGATACACGGCTCAGCAGTCAGTATCATACAGGAGAGGATTAGATACACGGCTCAGCAGACAGTATCACACAGGATAGGATTAGATACACAGCTCAGCAGACAGTATCACACAGGAGAGGATTTGATACACAGCTCAGCAGTCAGTATCACACAGGATAGGATTAGATACACAGCTCAGCAGACAGTATCACACAGGAGAGGATTTGATACACAGCTCAGCAGTCAGTATCACACAGGATAGGATTAGATACACAGCTCAGCAGACAGTATCACACAGGAGAGGATTAGATACACAGCTCAGCAGACAGTATCACACAGGAGAGGATTAGATACACAGCTCAGCAGACAGTATCACACAGGAGAGGATTAGATACACGGCTCAGCAGACAGTATCACACAGGATAGGATTAGATACACGGCTCAGCAGTCAGTATCACACAGGAGAGGATTAGATACACGGCTCAGCAGACAGTACCACACAGGAGTGGATTAGATACACAGCTCAGCAGAGAGTATCACACAGGAGAGGATTAGATACACGGCTCAGCAGACAGTATCACGCAGGAGAGGATTAGATACACAGCTCAGCAGACAGTATCACACAGGAGAGGATTAGATACACAGCTCAGCAGACAGTATCACACAGGAGAGGATTAGATACACAGCTCAGCAGACAGTATCACGCAGGAGAGGATTAGATACACGGCTCAGCAGACAGTATCACACAGGAGAGGATTAGATACACAGCTCAGCAGACAGTATCACACAGGAGAGGATTAGATACACAGCTCAGCAGACAGTATCACACAGGATAGGATTAGATACACGGCTCAGCAGTCAGTATCACACAGGAGAGGATTAGATACACGGCTCAGCAGACAGTATCACACAGGAGAGGATTAGATACACGGCTCAGCAGTCAGTATCACACAGGAGAGGATTAGATACACGGCTCAGCAGACAGTATCACACAGGATAGCATTAGATACACGGCTCAGCAGACAGTATCACACAGGATAGGATTAGATACACGGCTCAGCAGACAGTATCACACAGGAGAGGATTAGATACACGGCTCAGCAGACAGTATCACACAGGATAGGATTAGATACACGGCTCAGCAGACAGTATCACACAGGAGAGGATTAGATACACGGCTCAGCAGTCAGTATCACACAGGAGAGGATTAGATACACGGCTCAGCAGACAGTATCACACAGGAGAGGATTAGATACACGGCTCAGCAGACAGTATCACACAGGAGAGGATTAGATACACGGCTCAGCAGACAGTATCACACAGGATAGGATTAGATACACGGCTCAGCAGACAGTATCACACAGGAGAGGATTAGATACACGGCTCAGCAGTCAGTATCACACAGGAGAGGATTAGATACACGGCTCAGCAGACAGTATCACACAGGAGAGGATTAGATACACGGCTCAGCAGACAGTATCACACAGGAGAGGATTAGATACACGGCTCAGCAGAGAGTATCACACAGGAGAGGATTAGATACACGGCTCAGCAGACAGTATCACACAGGAGAGGATTAGATACACGGCTCAGCAGACAGTATCACACAGGAGAGGATTAGATACACAGCTCAGCAGACAGTATCACACAGGAGAGGATTAGATACACAGCTCAGCAGTCAGTATCACACAGGATAGGATTAGATACACGGCTCAGCAGACAGTATCACACAGGAGAGGATTAGATACACAGCTCAGCAGTCAGTATCACACAGGATAGGATTAGATACACGGCTCAGCAGACAGTATCACACAGGAGAGGATTAGATACACAGCTCAGCAGTCAGTATCACACAGGATAGGATTAGATACACGGCTCAGCAGACAGTATCACACAGGAGAGGATTAGATACACGGCTCAGCAGACAGTATCACACAGGATAGGATTAGATACACGGCTCAGCAGACAGTATCACACAGGAGAGGATTAGATACACAGCTCAGCAGTCAGTATCACACAGGATAGGATTAGATACACAGCTCAGCAGACAGTATCACACAGGAGAGGATTAGATACACGGCTCAGCAGACAGTATCACACAGGAGAGGATTAGATACACAGCTCAGCAGTCAGTATCACACAGGAGAGGATTAGATACACGGTTCAGCAGTCAGTATCACACAGGATAGGATTAGATACACGGCTCAGCAGACAGTATCACACAGGAGAGGATTAGATACACGGCTCAGCAGTCAGTATCACACAGGAGAGGATTAGATACACGGTTCAGCAGTCAGTATCACACAGGATAGGATTAGATACACGGCTCAGCAGACAGTATCACACAGGAGAGGATTAGATACACGGCTCAGCAGTCAGTATCACACAGGAGAGGATTAGATACACGGCTCAGCAGTCAGTATCACACAGGAGAGGATTAGATACACGGCTCAGCAGACAGTATCACACAGGATAGGATTAGATACACGGCTCAGCAGACAGTATCACACAGGAGAGGATTAGATACACGGCTCAGCAGACAGTATCACACAGGATAGGATTAGATACACAGCTCAGCAGACAGTATCACACAGGAGAGGATTAGATACACGGCTCAGCAGAGAGTATCACACAGGAGAGGATTAGATACACGGCTCAGCAGTCAGTATCACACAGGATAGGATTAGATACACGGCTCAGCAGACAGTATCACACAGGATAGGATTAGATACACGACTCAGCAGACAGTATCACACAGGATAGGATTAGATACACGGCTCAGCAGACAGTATCACACAGGAGAGGATTAGATACACGGCTCAGCAGACAGTATCACAGAGGATAGGATTAGATACACAGCTCAGCAGACAGTATCACACAGGAGAGGATTAGATACACAGCTCAGCAGACAGTATCACACAGGATAGGATTAGATACACGGCTCAGCAGACAGTATCACACAGGAGAGGATTAGATACACAGCTCAGCAGACAGTATCACACAGGATAGGATTAGATACACGGCTCAGCAGACAGTATCACACAGGATAGGATTAGATACACGGCTCAGCAGACAGTATCACACAGGAGAGGATTAGATACACGGCTCAGCAGTCAGTATCACACAGGATAGGATTAGATACACGGCTCAGCAGACAGTATCACACAGGAGAGGATTAGATACACGGCTCAGCAGTCAGTATCACACAGGATAGGATTAGATACACGGCTCAGCAGACAGTATCACACAGGAGAGGATTAGATACACGGCTCAGCAGTCAGCATCACACAGGATAGGATTAGATACACGGCTCAGCAGACAGTATCACACAGGAGAGGATTAGATACACGGCTCAGCAGACAGTATCACACAGGAGAGGATTAGATACACGGCTCAGCAGACAGTATCACACAGGAGAGGATTAGATACACGGCTCAGCAGTCAGTATCACACAGGATAGGATTAGATACACGGCTCAGCAGACAGTATCACACAGGAGAGGATTAGATACACGGCTCAGCAGACAGTATCACACAGGATAGGATTAGATACACGGCTCAGCAGACAGTATCACACAGGAGAGGATTAGATACACGGCTCAGCAGACAGTATCACACAGGAGAGGATTAGATACACGGCTCAGCAGACAGTATCACACAGGAGAGGATTAGATACACAGCTCAGCAGTCAGTATCACACAGGAGAGGATTAGATACACGGCTCAGAAGACAGTATCACGCAGGAGAGGATTAGATACACGGCTCAGCAGACAGTATCACACAGGATAGGATTAGATACACAGCTCAGCAGTCAGTATCACACAGGTGAGGATTAGATACACGGCTCAGCAGTCAGTATCACACAGGATAGGATTAGATACACAGCTCAGCAGTCAGTATCACACAGGATAGGATTAGATACACGGCTCAGCAGACAGTATCACACAGGAGAGGATTAGATACACAGCTCAGCAGAGAGTATCACACAGGATAGGATTAGATACACGGCTCAGCAGACAGTATCACACAGGATAGGATTAGATACACAGCTCAGCAGTCAGTATCACACAGGTGAGGATTAGATACACGGCTCAGCAGACAGTATCACACAGGATAGGATTAGATACACAGCTCAGCAGACAGTATCACACAGGAGAGGATTAGATACACGGCTCAGCAGACAGTATCACACAGGATAGGATTAGATACACGGCTCAGCAGACAGTATCACACAGGAGAGGATTAGATACACGGCTCAGCAGACAGTATCACACAGGATAGGATTAGATACACGGCTCAGCAGACAGTATCACACAGGATAGGATTAGATACACGGCTCAGCAGTCAGTATCACACAGGAGAGGATTAGATACACGGCTCAGCAGACAGTATCACACAGGAGAGGATTAGATACACGGCTCAGCAGACAGTATCACACAGGAGAGGATTAGATACACGGCTCAGCAGTCAGTATCACACAGGATAGGATTAGATACACGGCTCAGCAGTCAGTATCACACAGGAGAGGATTAGATACACGGCTCAGCAGACAGTATCACACAGGATATGATTAGATACATGGCTCAGCAGACAGTATCACACAGGAGAGGATTAGATACACGGCTCAGCAGACAGTATCACACAGGATATGATTAGATACACGGCTCAGCAGTCAGTATCACACAGTAGAGGATTAGATACACGGCTCAGCAGGCAGTATCACACAGGAGAGGATTAGATACACGGCTCAGCAGTCAGTATCACACAGGATAGGATTAGATACACGGCTCAGCAGACAGTATCACACAGGAGAGGATTAGATACACGGCTCAGCAGACAGTATCACACAGGAGAGGATTAGATACACGGCTCAGCAGACAGTATCACACAGGAGAGGATTAGATACACGGCTCAGCAGTCAGTATCACACCGGAGAGGATTAGATACACGGCTCAGCAGACAGTATCACACAGGAGAGGATTAGATACACAGCTCAGCAGACAGTATCACACAGGAGAGGATTAGATACACAGCTCAGCTGACAGTATCACACAGGAGAGGATTAGATACACAGCTCAGCAGACAGTATCACACAGGAGAGGATTAGATACACGGCTCAGCAGACAGTATCACACAGGAGAGGATTAGATACACGGCTCAGCAGACAGTATCACACAGGAGAGGATTAGATACACGGCTCAGCAGTCAGTATCACACCGGAGAGGATTAGATACACAGCTCAGCTGACAGTATCACACAGGAGAGGATTAGATACACAGCTCAGCAGACAGTATCACACAGGATAGGATTAGATACACGGCTCAGCAGACAGTATCACACAGGAAAGGATTAGATACACGGCTCAGCAGACAGTATCACACAGGAGAGGATTAGATACACGGCTCAGCAGTCAGTATCACACAGGAGAGGATTAGATACACAGCTCAGCAGTCAGTATCACTCAGGAGAGGATTAGATACACGGCTCAGCAGTCAGTATCACACAGGATAGGATTAGATACACGGCTCAGCAGACAGTATCACACAGGATAGGATTAGATACACGGCTCAGCAGACAGTATCACACAGGAGAGGATTAGATACACAGCTCAGCAGTCAGTATCACTCAGGAGAGGATTAGATACACGGCTCAGCAGTCAGTATCACACAGGATAGGATTAGATACACGGCTCAGCAGTCAGTATCACTCAGGAGAGGATTAGATACGTGGCTCAGCAGTCAGTATCACACAGAATAGGATTAGATACACGGCTCAACAGACAGTATCACACAGGAGAGGATTAGATACACGGCTCAGCAGACAGTATCACACAGGAGAGGATTAGATACACAGCTCAGCAGACAGTATCACACAGGATAGGATTAGATACACAGCTCAGCAGACAGTATCACACAGGAGAGGATTAGATACACAGCTCAGCAGACAGTATCACACAGGAGAGGATTAGATACACGGCTCAGCAGACAGTATCACACAGGATAGGATTAGATACACGGCTCAGCAGACAGTATCACACAGGAGAGGATTAGATACACGGCTCAGCAGACAGTATCACACAGGAGAGGATTAGATACACGGCTCAGCAGACAGTATCACACAGGAGAGGATTAGATACACGGCTCAGCAGACAGTATCACACAGGATAGGATTAGATACACAGCTCAGCAGACAGTATCACACAGGAGAGGATTAGATACACGGCTCAGCAGACAGTATCACACAGGAGAGGATTAGATACACGGCTCAGCAGACAGTATCACACAGGAGAGGATTAGATACACGGCTCAGCAGACAGTATCACACAGGATAGGATTAGATACACGGCTCAGCAGACAGTATCACACAGGATAGGATTAGATACACGGCTCAGCAGACAGTATCACACAGGAGAGGATTAGATACACGGCTCAGCAGACAGTATCACACAGGATAGGATTAGATACATGGCTCAGCAGACAGTATCACACAGGAGAGGATTAGATACACGGCTCAGCAGACAGTATCACACAGGAGAGGATTAGATACACCGCTCAGCAGACAGTATCACACAGGAGAGGATTAGATACACGGCTCAGCAGACAGTATCACACAGGATAGGATTAGATACACGGCTCAGCAGACAGTATCACACAGGATAGGATTAGATACACGGCTCAGCAGTCAGTATCACACAGGAGAGGATTAGATACACGGCTCAGCAGACAGTATCACACAGGATAGGATTAGATACACGGCTCAGCAGACAGTATCACACAGGAGAGGATTAGATACACTGCTCAGCAGACAGTATCACACAGGATAGGATTAGATACACGGCTCAGCAGACAGTATCACACAGGAGAGGATTAGATACAAGGCTCAGCAGACAGTATCACACAGGAGAGGATTAGATACACAGCTCAGCAGACAGTATCACACAGGAGAGGATTAGATACACGGCTCAGCAGACAGTATCACACAGGAGAGGATTAGATACACAGCTCAGCAGACAGTATCACACAGGAGAGGATTAGATACACAGCTCAGCAGACAGTATCACACAGGAGAGGATTAGATACACAGCTCAGCAGACAGTATCACACAGGAGAGGATTAGATACACAGCTCAGCAGACAGTATCACACAGGAGAGGATTAGATACACGGCTCAGCAGACAGTATCACACAGGAGAGGATTAGATACACGGTTCAGCAGACAGTATCACACAGGAGAGGATTAGATACACAGCTCAGCAGACAGTATCACACAGGAGAGGATTAGATACACAGCTCAGCAGACAGTATCACACAGGAGAGGATTAGATACACGGCTCAGCAGTCAGTATCACACAGGAGAGGATTAGATACAAGGCTCAGCAGACAGTATCACACAGGAGAGGATTAGATACACGGCTCAGCAGACAGTATCACACAGGAGAGGATTAGATACACGGCTCAGCAGTCAGTATCACACAGGAGAGGATTAGATACAAGGCTCAGCAGACAGTATCACACAGGATAGGATTAGATACACAGCTCAGCAGACAGTATCACACAGGAGAGGATTAGATACACGGCTCAGGAGACAGTATCACACAGGAGAGGATTAGATACACGGCTCAGGAGACAGTATCACACAGGAGAGGATTAGATACACGGCTCAGGAGACAGTATCACACAGGATAGGATTAGATACACGGCTCAGCAGACAGTATCACACAGGAGAGGATTAGATACATGTCTCAGCAGACAGTATCACACAGGATAGGATTAGATACACTTCTCAGCAGTCAGTATCACACAGGATAGGATTAGATACACGGCTCAGCAGACAGTATCACACAGGAGAGGATTAGATACACGGCTCAGGAGACAGTATCACACAGGAGAGGATTAGATACACAGCTCAGCAGTCAGTATCACACAGGAGAGGATTAGATACACGGCTCAGGAGACAGTATCACACAGGAGAGGATTAGATACACAGCTCAGCAGACAGTATCACACAGGAGAGGATTAGATACACGGCTCAGGAGACAGTATCACACAGGAGAGGATTAGATACACAGCTCAGCAGACAGTATCACACAGGAGAGGATTAGATACACGGCTCAGCAGACAGTATCACACAGGATAGGATTAGATACACGGCTCAGCAGACAGTATCACACAGGAGAGGATTAGATACACGGCTCAGGAGACAGTATCACACAGGAGAGGATTAGATACACAGCTCAGCAGTCAGTATCACACAGGAGAGGATTAGATACACGGCTCAGGAGACAGTATCACACAGGAGAGGATTAGATACACAGCTCAGCAGACAGTATCACACAGGAGAGGATTAGATACACGGCTCAGGAGACAGTATCACACAGGAGAGGATTAGATACACAGCTCAGCAGACAGTATCACACAGGAGAGGATTAGATACACGGCTCAGGAGACAGTATCACACAGGAGAGGATTAGATACACAGCTCAGCAGTCAGTATCACACAGGAGAGGATTAGATACACGGCTCAGCAGACAGTATCACACAGGAGAGGATTAGATACACAGCTCAGCAGACAGTATCACACAGGAGAGGATTAGATACACGGCTCAGGAGACAGTATCACACAGGAGAGGATTAGATACACAGCTCAGCAGTCAGTATCACACAGGAGAGGATTAGATACACGGCTCAGGAGACAGTATCACACAGGAGAGGATTAGATACACAGCTCAGCAGACAGTATCACACAGGAGAGGATTAGATACACAGCTCAGCAGACAGTATCACACAGGAGAGGATTAGATACACGGCTCAGGAGACAGTATCACACAGGAGAGGATTAGATACACAGCTCAGCAGACAGTATCACACAGGAGAGGATTAGATACACGGCTCAGGAGACAGTATCACACAGGAGAGGATTAGATACACAGCTCAGCAGTCAGTATCACACAGGAGAGGATTAGATACACGGCTCAGGAGACAGTATCACACAGGAGAGGATTAGATACACAGCTCAGCAGACAGTATCACACAGGAGAGGATTAGATACACGGCTCAGGAGACAGTATCACACAGGAGAGGATTAGATACACAGCTCAGCAGTCAGTATCACACAGGAGAGGATTAGATACACGGCTCAGGAGACAGTATCACACAGGAGAGGATTAGATACACAGCTCAGCAGACAGTATCACACAGGAGAGGATTAGATACACGGCTCAGGAGACAGTATCACACAGGAGAGGATTAGATACACAGCTCAGCAGTCAGTATCACACAGGAGAGGATTAGATACACGGCTCAGCAGACAGTATCACACAGGAGAGGATTAGATACACGGCTCAGCAGACAGTATCACACAGGAGAGGATTAGATACACGGCTCAGGAGACAGTATCACACAGGAGAGGATTAGATACACGGCTCAGCAGTCAGTATCACACAGGAGAGGATTAGATACACGGCTCAGGAGACAGTATCACACAGGAGAGGATTAGATACACAGCTCAGCAGACAGTATCACACAGGAGAGGATTAGATACACGGCTCAGCAGACAGTATCACACAGGATAGGATTAGATACACGGCTCAGCAGACAGTATCACACAGGATAGGATTAGATACACGGCTCAGCAGACAGTATCACACAGGAGAGGATTAGATACACGGCTCAGCAGACAGTATCACACAGGAGAGGATTAGATACAAGACTCAGCAGACAGTATCACACAGGAGAGGATTAGATACACGGCTCAGCAGACAGTATCACACAGGAGAGGATTAGATACACGGCTCAGCAGACAGTATCACACAGGATAGGATTAGATACACGGCTCAGCAGTCAGTATCACACAGGAGAGGATTAGATACACGGCTCAGCAGACAGTATCACACAGGATAGGATTAGATACACAGCTCAGCAGTCAGTATCACACAGGAGAGGATTAGATACACGGATCAGCAGTCAGTATCACACAGGAGAGGATTAGATACACGGCTCAGCAGACAGTATCACACAGGATAGGATTAGATACACGGCTCAGCAGACAGTATCACACAGGAGAGGATTAGATACACGGCTCAGCAGTCAGTATCACACAGGAGAGGATTAGATACACGGCTCAGCAGACAGTATCACACAGGAGAGGATTAGATACACGGCTCAGCAGACAGTATCACACAGGAGAGGATTAGATACACGGCTCAGCAGACAGTATCACACAGGAGAGGATTAGATACACGGCTCAGCAGACAGTATCACACAGGAGAGGATTAGATACACAGCTCAGCAGTCAGTATCACACAGGAGAGGATTAGATACACGGCTCAGCAGACAGTATCACACAGGATAGGATTAGATACACGGCTCAGCAGACAGTATCACACAGGAGAGGATTAGATACACAGCTCAGCAGTCAGTATCACACAGGATAGGATTAGATACACGGCTCAGCAGACAGTATCACACAGGAGAGGATTAGATACACAGCTCAGCAGACAGTATCACACAGGAGAGGATTAGATACACGGCTCAGCAGACAGTATCACACAGGAGAGGATTAGATACACGGCTCAGCAGACAGTATCACACAGGAGAGGATTAGATACACGACTCAGCAGTCAGTATCACACAGGAGAGGATTAGATACACGGCTCAGCAGACAGTATCACACAGGAGAGGATTAGATACACGGCTCAGCAGACAGTATCACACAGGAGAGGATTAGATACACGACTCAGCAGACAGTATCACACAGGAGAGGATTAGATACACAGTTCAGCAGACAGTATCACACAGGAGAGGATTAGATACACAGTTCAGCAGTCAGTATCACACAGGATAGGATTAGATACACGGCTCAGCAGACAGTATCACACAGGATAGGATTAGATACACGGCTCAGAAGTCAGTATCATACAGGAGAGGATTAGATACACGGCTCAGCAGACAGTATCACACAGGAGAGGATTAGATACACAGTTCAGCAGTCAGTATCACACAGGATAGGATTAGATACACGGCTCAGCATACAGTATCACACAGGAGAGGATTAGATACACGGCTCAGCAGACAGTATCACACAGGAGAGGATTAGATACACGGCTCAGCAGACAGTATCACACAGGAGAGGATTAGATACACGGCTCAGCATACAGTATCACACAGGAGAGGATTAGATACACGGCTCAGCAGACAGTATCACACAGGAGAGGATTAGATACACGGCTCAGCAGTCAGTATCACACAGGAGAGGATTAGATACACGGCTCAGCAGACAGTATCACACAGGAGAGGATTAGATACACAGCTCAGCAGACAGTATCACACAGGATAGGATTAGATACACGGCTCAGCAGTCAGTATCACACAGGATAGGATGAGATACACGGCTCAGCAGACAGTATCACACAGGATAGGATTAGATACACGGCTCAGCAGACAGTATCACACAGGATAGGATTAGATACACGGCTCAGCAGACAGTATCACACAGGAGAGGATTAGATACACGGCTCAGCAGTCAGTATCACACAGGAGAGGATTAGATACACGGCTCAGCAGTCAGTATCACACAGGAGAGGATTAGATACACGGCTCAGCAGACAGAATCACACAGGAGAGGATTAGATACACAGCTCAGCAGTCAGTATCACACAGGATAGGATTAGATACACGGCTCAGCAGACAGTATCACACAGGAGAGGATTAGATACACAGCTCAGCAGACAGTATCACACAGGAGAGGATTAGATACACGACTCAGCAGACAGTATCACACAGGAGAGGATTAGATACACGGCTCAGCAGACAGAATCACACAGGAGAGGATTAGATACACGGCTCAGCAGTCAGTATCACACAGGAGAGGATTAGATACACGGCTCAGCAGACAGTATCACACAGGAGAGGATTAGATACACAGCTCAGCAGACAGTATCACACAGGAGAGGATTAGATACACGACTCAGCAGACAGTATCACACAGGAGAGGATTAGATACACGGCTCAGCAGACAGAATCACACAGGAGAGGATTAGATACACAGCTCAGCAGTCAGTATCACACAGGAGAGGATTAGATACACAGCTCAGCAGACAGTATCACACAGGATAGGATTAGATACACGGCTCAGCAGTCAGTATCACACAGGATAGGATGAGATACACGGCTCAGCAGACAGTATCACACAGGATAGGATTAGATACACGGCTCAGCAGACAGTATCACACAGGAGAGGATTAGATACACGGCTCAGCAGATGGTATCACACAGGAGAGGATTAGATACACGGCTCAGCAGACAGTATCACATAGGGAAGGATTAGATACACGGCTCAGCAGACAGTATCACACAGGATAGGATTAGATACACGGCTCAGCAGACAGTATCACACAGGATAGGATTAGATACACGGCTCAGCAGACAGTATCACACAGGAGAGGATTAGATACACGGCTCAGCAGACAGTATCACACAGGATAGGATTAGATACACGGCTCAGCAGTCAGTATCACACAGGAGAGGATTAGATACACAGCTCAGCAGTCAGTGTCACACAGGATAGGATTAGATACACGGCTCAGCAGTCAGTATCACACAGGAGAGGATTAGATACACGGCTCAGCAGACAGTATCACACAGGAGAGGATTAGATACACGGCTCAGCAGACAGTATCACACAGGAGAGGATTAGATACACGGCTCAGGAGACAGTATCACATAGGGAAGGATTAGATACACGGCTCAGCAGACAGTATCACACAGGATAGGATTAGATACACGGCTCAGCACACAGTATCACACAGGATAGGATTAGATACACGGCTCAGCAGTCAGTATCACACAGGAGAGGATTAGATACATGGCTCAGCAGACAGTATCACACAGGAGAGGATTAGATACATGGCTCAGCAGACAGTATCACTCAGGAGAGGATTAGATACACGGCTCAGCAGACAGTATCACACAGGATGGGATTAGATACACAGCTCAGCAGTCAGTATCACACAGGATAGGATTAGATACACGGCTCAGCAGTCAGTATCACACAGGAGAGGATTAGATACACGGCTCAGCAGCCAGTATCACACAGGATAGGATTAGATACACCGCTCAGCAGTCAGTATCACACAGGAGAGGATTAGATACACAGCTCAGCAGACAGTATCACACAGGAGAGGATTAGATACACGGCTCAGCAGACAGTATCACACAGGATGGGATTAGATACACAGCTCAGCAGTCAGTATCACACAGGATAGGATTAGATACACCGCTCAGCAGTCAGTATCACACAGGAGAGGATTAGATACACAGCTCAGCAGACAGTATCACACAGGAGAGGATTAGATACACAGCTCAGCAGTCAGTATCACACAGCAGAGGATTAGATACACGGCTCAGCAGACAGTATCACACAGGAGAGGATTAGATACACGGCTCAGCAGACAGTATCACACAGGATAGGATTAGATACACAGCTCAGCAGTCAGTATCACACAGGAGAGGATTAGATACACGGCTCAGCAGTCAGTAT
Organism: Phyllobates terribilis; assembly: GCF_046119375.1. Classification (NCBI taxonomy): domain Eukaryota; kingdom Metazoa; phylum Chordata; class Amphibia; order Anura; family Dendrobatidae; genus Phyllobates; species Phyllobates terribilis. Next base: position 487,575 of record NW_027363722.1, read on the forward strand.
CACACAGGAGAGGATTAGATACACGTCTCAGCAGACAGTATCACACAGGAGAGGATTAGATACACGGCTCAGCAGACAGTATCACACAGGAGAGGATTAGATACACGGCTCAGCAGTCAGTATCACACAGGAGAGGATTAGATACACGGCTCAGCAGACAGTATCACACAGGAGAGGATTAGATACACGGCTCAGCAGACAGTATCACACAGGATAGGATTAGATACACGGCTCAGCAGTCAGTATCACACAGGAGGGGATGAGATACACAGCTCAGCAGTCAGTATCACACAGGAGAGGATTAGATACACGGCTCAGCAGTCAGTATCACACAGGAGAGGATTAGATACACGTCTCAGCAGACAGTATCACACAGGAGAGGATTAGATACACGGCTCAGCAGACAGTATCACACAGGAGAGGATTAGATACACGGCTCAGCAGTCAGTATCACACAGGAGAGGATTAGATACACGGCTCAGCAGACAGTATCACACAGGAGAGGATTAGATACACGGCTCAGCAGACAGTATCACACAGGATAGGATTAGATACACGGCTCAGCAGTCAGTATCACACAGGAGGGGATGAGATACACAGCTCAGCAGTCAGTATCACACAGGATAGGATTAGATACACGGCTCAGCAGACAGTATCACACAGGAGAGGATTAGATACACGGCTCAGCAGACAGTATCACACAGGAGAGGATTAGATACATAGCTCAGCAGACAGTATCACACAGGAGAGGATTAGATACACGGCTCAGCAGTCAGTATCACACAGGAGGGGATGAGATACACAGCTCAGCAGTCAGTATCACACAGGATAGGATTAGATACACAGCTCAGCAGACAGTATCACACAGGAGAGGATTAGATACACGGCTCAGCAGACAGTATCACACAGGAGAGGATTAGATACACAGCTCAGCAGACAGTATCACACAGGAGAGGATTAGATACACGGCTCAGCAGACAGTATCACACAGGAGAGGATTAGATACACAGCTCAGCAGACAGTATCACACAGGATAGGATTAGATACACGGCTCAGCAGACAGTATCACACAGGAGAGGATTAGATACACGGCTCAGCAGACAGTATCACACAGGAGATGATTAGATACTCGGCTCAGCAGACAGTATCACACAGGAGAGGATTAGATACACAGCTCAGCAGACAGTATCACACAGGATAGGATTAGATACACAGCTCAGCAGACAGTATCACACAGGAGAGGATTAGATACACGGCTCAGCAGACAGTATCACACAGGAGAGGATTAGATACACAGCTCAGCAGACAGTATCACACAGGATAGGATTAGATACACAGCTCAGCAGACAGTATCACACAGGATAGGATTAGATACACGGCTCAGCAGACAGTATCACACAGGAGAGGATTAGATACACGGCTCAGCAGACAGTATCACACAGGAGAGGATTAGATACACGGGTCAGCAGTCAGTATCACACAGGATAGGATTAGATACACGGCTCAGCAGACAGTATCACACAGGATAGGATTAGATACACGGCTCAGCAGACAGTATCACACAGGAGAGGATTAGATACACGGCTCAGCAGACAGTATCACACAGGAGAGGATTAGATACACGGCTCAGCAGACAGTATCACACAGGAGAGGATTAGATACACGGCTCAGCAGACAGTATCACACAGGAGAGGATTAGATACACGGCTCAGCAGACAGTATCACACAGGAGAGGATTAGATACACGGCTCAGCAGACAGTATCACACAGGAGAGGATTAGATACACGGCTCAGCAGACAGTATCACACAGGAGGGGATAAGGTACACGGCTCAGCAGACAGTATCACACAGGAGAGGATTAGATACACAGCTCAGCAGACAGTATCACACAGGAGAGGATTAGATACACAGCTCAGCAGACAGTATCACACAGGAGAGGATTAGATACACGGCTCAGCAGACAGTATCACACAGGATAGGATTAGATACACGGCTCAGCAGTCAGTATCACACAGGAGAGGATTAGATACACGTCTCAGCAGTCAGTATCACACAGGATAGGATTAGATACACGGCTCAGCAGACAGTATCACACAGGAGAGGATTAGATACACGGCTCAGCAGACAGTATCACACAGGATAGGATTAGATACACGGCTCAGCAGACAGTATCACACAGGAGAGGATTAGATACACGGCTCAGCAGACAGTATCACACAGGATAGGATTAGATACACGGCTCAGCAGTCAGTATCACACAGGATAGGATTAGATACACGGCTCAGCAGTCAGTATCACACAGGATAGGATTAGATACACGGCTCAGCAGACAGTATCACACAGGATAGGATTAGATACACGGCTCAGCAGACAGTATCACACAGGAGAGGATTAGATACACGGCTCAGCAGACAGTATCACACAGGATAGGATTAGATACACAGCTCAGCAGACAGTATCACACAGGATAGGATTAGATACAGGGCTCAGCAGACAGTATCACACAGGAGAGGATTAGATACACGGCTCAGCAGACAGTATCACACAGGAGAGGATTAGATACACGGCTCAGCAGACAGTATCACACAGGATAGGATTAGATACACGGCTCAGCAGACAGTATCACACAGGATAGGATTATATACACGGCTCAGCAGACAGTATCACACAGGAGAGGATTAGATACACGGCTCAGCAGTCAGTATCACACAGGATAGGATTATATACACGGCTCAGCAGACAGTATCACACAGGATAGGATTAGATACACGGCTCAGCAGACAGTATCACACAGGAGAGGATTAGATACACGGCTCAGCAGTCAGTATCACACAGGATAGGATTAGATACACGGCTCAGCAGACAGTATCACACAGGATAGGATTAGATACACGGCTCAGCAGACAGTATCACACAGGAGAGGATTAGATACACGGCTCAGCAGTCAGTATCACACAGGATAGGATTATATACACGGCTCAGCAGACAGTATCACACAGGATAGGATTAGATACACGGCTCAGCAGACAGTATCACACAGGAGAGGATTAGATACACGGCTCAGCAGTCAGTATCACACAGGATAGGATTAGATACACGGCTCAGCAGACAGTATCACACAGGAGAGGATTAGATACACGGCTCAGCAGTCAGTATCACACAGGAGAGGATTAGATACACGGCTCAGCAGTCAGTATCACACAGGATAGGATTAGATACACGGCTCAGCAGACAGTATCACACAGGATAGGATTAGATACACGGCTCAGCAGTCAGTATCACACAGGATAGGATTAGATACACGGCTCAGCAGACAGTATCACACAGGAGAGGATTAGATACACGGCTCAGCAGACAGTATCACACAGGAGAGGATTAGATACACGGCTCAGCAGACAGTATCACACAGGATAGGATTAGATACCCGGCTCAGCAGACAGTATCACACAGGATAGGATTAGATACACGGCTCAGAAGTCAGTATCACACAGGATAGGATTAGATACATGGCTCAGCAGACAGTATCACACAGGATAGGATTAGATACACGGCTCAGCAGTCAGTATCACACAGGAGAGGATTAGATACACAGCTGAGCAGACAGTATCACACAGGAGAGGATTAGATACAGGGCTCAGCAGACAGTATCACACAGGATAGGATTAGATACACGGCTCAGCAGACAGTATCACACAGGATAGGATTAGATACACCGCTCAGCAGTCAGTATCACACAGGAGAGGATTAGATACACGGCTCAGCAGACAGTATCACACAGGAGAGGATTAGATACACGGCTCAGCAGTCAGTATCACACAGGAGAGGATTAGATACACGGCTCAGCAGACAGTATCACACAGGAGCGGATTAGATACACGGCTCAGCAGTCAGTATCACACAGGAGCGGATTAGATACACAGCTCAGCAGACAGTATCACACAGGAGAGGATTAGATACATGGCTCAGCAGACAGTATCACACAGGATAGGATTAGATACACGGCTCAGCAGACAGTATCACACAGGATAGGATTAGATACACGGCTCAGCAGTCAGTATCACACAGGAGAGGATTAGATACACGGCTCAGCAGACAGTATCACACAGGAGAGGATTAGATACACGGCTCAGCAGTCAGTATCACACAGGAGAGGATTAGATACACGGGTCAGCAGACAGTATCACACATGATAGGATTAGATACACCGCTCAGCAGTCAGTATCACACAGGAGAGGATTAGATACACGGCTCAGCAGACAGTATCACACAGGAGAGGATTAGATACGCGGCTCAGCAGACAGTATCACACAGGATAGGATTAGATACACCGCTCAGCAGTCAGTATCACACAGGAGAGGATTAGATACACGGCTCAGCAGACAGTATCACACAGGAGAGGATTAGATACACAGCTCAGCAGACAGTATCGCACAGGAGAGGATCAGATACACGGCTCAGCAGACAGTATCACACAGGAGAGGATTAGATACGCGGCTCAGCAGACAGTATCACACAGGAGAGGATTAGATACACGGCTCAGCAGACAGTATCACACAGGAGAGGATCAGATACACGGCTCAGCAGACAGTATCACACAGGAGAGGATTAGATACACGGCTCAGCAGACAGTATCACACAGGAGAGGATTAGATACACGGCTCAGCAGACAGTATCACACAGGAGAGGATTAGATACGCGGCTCAGCAGTCAGTATCACACAGGAGAGGATTAGATACACGGCTCAGCAGACAGTATCACACAGGAGAGGATTAGATACACAGCTCAGCAGTCAGTATCACACAGGAGAGGATTAGATACACGGGTCAGCAGACAGTATCACACAGGATAGGATTAGATACACCGCTCAGCAGTCAGTATCACACAGGAGAGGATTAGATACTCGGCTCAGCAGACAGTATCACACAGGATAGGATTAGATACACCGCTCAGCAGTCAGTATCACACAGGAGAGGATTAGATACGCGGCTCAGCAGACAGTATCACACAGGAGAGGATTAGATACGCGGCTCAGCAGACAGTATCACACAGGATAGGATTAGATACACCGCTCAGCAGTCAGTATCACACAGGAGAGGATTAGATACACGGCTCAGCAGACAGTATCACACAGGAGAGGATTAGATACGCGGCTCAGCAGTCAGTATCACACAGGAGAGGATTAGATACACGGCTCAGCAGACAGTATCACACAGGAGAGGATTAGATACACGGCTCAGCAGACAGTATCACACAGGAGAGGATTAGATACACGGCTCAGCAGACAGTATCACACAGGATAGGATTAGATACACGGCTCAGCAGACAGTATCACACAGGATAGGATTAGATACACAGCTCAGCAGTCAGTATCACACAGGAGAGGATTAGATACACGGCTCAGCAGTCAGTATCACAAAGGATAGGATTAGATGCACGGCTCAGCAGACAGTATCACACAGGATAGGATTAGATACACGGCTCAGCAGACAGTATCACAAAGGATAGGATTAGATACACGGCTCAGCAGACAGTATCACACAGGATAGGATTAGATACACGGCTCAGCAGTCAGTATCACACAGGAGAGGATTAGATACACGGCTCAGCAGACAGTATCACACAGGATAGGATTAGATACACGGCTCAGCAGACAGTATCACACAGGATAGGATTAGATACACGGCTCAGCAGTCAGTATCACACAGGATAGGATTAGATACACAGCTCAGCAGTCAGTATCACACAGGAGAGGATTAGATACACGGCTCAGCAGTCAGTATCACACAGGATAGGATTAGATACACGGCTCAGCAGACAGTATCACACAGGATAGGATTAGATACACGGCTCAGCAGACAGTATCACAAAGGATAGGATTAGATACACAGCTCAGCAGACAGTATCACACAGGAGAGGATTAGATACGCGGCTCAGCATTCAGTATCACACAGGAGAGGATTAGATACGCGGCTCAGCAGACAGTATCACACAGGATAGGATTAGATACACAGCTCAGCAGTCAGTATCACACAGGAGAGGATTAGATACACGGCTCAGCAGTCAGTATCACACAGGATAGGATTAGATACACAGCTCAGCAGTCAGTATCACACAGGAGAGGATTAGATACACGGCTCAGCAGTCAGTATCACACAGGAGAGGATTAGATACACGGCTCAGCAGACAGTATCATAAAGGATAGGATTAGATACACAGCTCAGCAGACAGTATCACACAGGAGAGGATTAGATACACGGCTCAGCAGACAGTATCACACAGGAGAGGATTAGATACGCGGCTCAGCAGACAGTATCACACAGGAGAGGATTAGATACACGGCTCAGCAGTCAGTATCACACAGGATAGGATTAGATACACAGCTCAGCAGACAGTATCACACAGGAGAGGATTAGATACACGGCTCAGCAGACAGTATCACACAGGAGAGGATTAGATACACGGCTCAGCAGACAGTATCACACAGGAGAGGATTAGATACACGGCTCAGCAGACAGTATCACACAGGAGAGGATTAGATACACAGCTCAGCAGACAGTATCACACAGGAGAGGATTAGATACACGGCTCAGCAGTCAGTATCACACAGGAGAGGATTAGATACACGGCTCAGCAGACAGTATCACACAGGAGAGGATTAGATACACGGCTCAGCAGACAGTATCACAAAGGAGAGGATTAGATACACGGCTCAGCAGACAGTATCACACAGGATAGGATTAGATACACAGCTCAGCAGACTGTATCACACAGGAGAGGATTAGATACACAGCTCAGCAGACTGTATCACACAGGATAGGATTAGATACACAGCTCAGCAGTCAGTATCATACAGGAGAGGATTAGATACACAGCTCAGCAGACAGTATCACACAGGAGAGGATTAGATACACAGCTCAGCAGACTGTATCACACAGGATAGGATTAGATACACAGCTCAGCAGACAGTATCACACAGGAGAGGATTAGATACACGGCTCAGCAGACAGTATCACACAGGAGAGGATTAGATACACGGCTCAGCAGACAGTATCACACAGGATAGGATTAGATACACGGCTCAGCAGACAGTATCACACAGGAGAGGATTAGATACACGGCTCAGCAGTCAGTATCACACAGGAGAGGATTAGATACACGGCTCAGCAGACAGTATCACACAGGAGAGGATTAGATACACGGCTCAGCAGACAGTATCACACAGGAGAGGATTAGATACACGGCTCAGCAGAGAGTATCACACAGGAGAGGATTAGATACACGGCTCAGCAGACAGTATCACACAGGAGAGGATTAGATACACAGCTCAGCAGACAGTATCACACAGGAGAGGATTAGATACACAGCTCAGCAGACAGTATCACACAGGAGAGGATTAGATACACAGCTCAGCAGTCAGTATCACACAGGATAGGATTAGATACACGGCTCAGCAGACAGTATCACACAGGAGAGGATTAGATACACAGCTCAGCAGACAGTATCACACAGGAGAGGATTAGATACACGGCTCAGCAGACAGTATCACACAGGAGAGGATTAGATACACAGCTCAGCAGTCAGTATCACACAGGATAGGATTAGATACACGGCTCAGCAGACAGTATCACACAGGAGAGGATTAGATACACGGCTCAGCAGACAGTATCACACTGGATAGGATTAGATACACGGCTCAGCAGACTGTATCACACAGGATAGGATTAGATACACAGCTCAGCAGACAGTATCACACAGGAGAGGATTAGATACACGGCTCAGCAGACAGTATCACACAGGATAGGATTAGATACACGGCTCAGCAGACAGTATCACAAAGGATAGGATTAGATACACGGCTCAGCAGACAGTATCACACAGGAGAGGATTAGATACACAGCTCAGCAGTCAGTATCACACAGGATAGGATTAGATACACGGCTCAGCAGACAGTATCACACAGGAGAGGATTAGATACACAGCTCAGCAGTCAGTATCACACTGGATAGGATTAGATACACGGCTCAGCAGACAGTATCACACAGGAGAGGATTAGATACACAGCTCAGCAGTCAGTATCACACAGGAGAGGATTAGATACACGGTTCAGCAGTCAGTATCACACAGGAGAGGATTAGATACACGGCTCAGCAGTCAGTATCACAAAGGATAGGATTAGATGCACGGCTCAGCAGACAGTATCACACAGGATAGGATTAGATACACGGCTCAGCAGACAGTATCACACAGGATAGGATTAGATACACGGCTCAGCAGTCAGTATCACACAGGATAGGATTAGATACACAGCTCAGCAGTCAGTATCACACAGGAGAGGATTAGATACACAGCTCAGCAGACAGTATCACACAGGATAGGATTAGATACACGGCTCAGCAGACAGTATCACAAAGGATAGGATTAGATACACAGCTCAGCAGACAGTATCACACAGGAGAGGATTAGATACGCGGCTCAGCAGTCAGTATCACACAGGAGAGGATTAGATACGCGGCTCAGCAGTCAGTATCACACAGGATAGGATTAGATGCACGGCTCAGCAGACAGTATCACACAGGATAGGATTAGATACACGGCTCAGCAGACAGTATCACAAAGGATAGGATTAGATACACAGCTCAGCAGACAGTATCACACAGGAGAGGATTAGATACGCGGCTCAGCAGTCAGTATCACACAGGAGAGGATTAGATACGCGGCTCAGCAGTCAGTATCACACAGGAGAGGATTAGATACGCGGCTCAGCAGTCAGTATCACACAGGATAGGATTAGATACACGGCTCAGCAGACAGTATCACACAGGATAGGATTAGATACACAGCTCAGCAGTCAGTATCACACAGGAGAGGATTAGATACACGGCTCAGCAGTCAGTATCACACAGGATAGGATTAGATACACGGCTCAGCAGACAGTATCATAAAGGATAGGATTAGATACACAGCTCAGCAGACAGTATCACACAGGAGAGGATTAGATACACGGCTCAGCAGACAGTATCACACAGGAGAGGATTAGATACACGGCTCAGCAGACAGTATCACACAGGAGAGGATTAGATACACGGCTCAGCAGACAGTATCACACAGGAGAGGATTAGATGCACGGCTCAGCAGACAGTATCACACAGGAGAGGATTAGATACACGGCTCAGCAGACAGTATCACACAGGAGAGGATTAGATACACGTCTCAGCAGTCAGTATCACACAGGATAGGATTAGATACACGGCTCAGCAGACAGTATCACACAGGAGAGGATTAGATACACGGCTCAGCAGACAGTATCACACAGGAGAGGATTAGATACACGGCTCAGCAGTCAGTATCACACAGGAGAGGATTAGATACACGGCTCAGCAGACAGTATCACACAGGAGAGGATTAGATACACGTCTCAGCAGTCAGTATCACACAGGATAGGATTAGATACACGGCTCAGCAGACAGTATCACACAGGAGAGGATTAGATACACGGCTCAGCAGACAGTATCACACAGGAGAGGATTAGATACACGGCTCAGCAGACAGTATCACACAGGAGAGGATTAGATACACAGCTCAGCAGACAGTATCACACAGGAGAGGATTAGATACACGGCTCAGCAGTCAGTATCACACAGGAGAGGATTAGATACACGGCTCAGCAGACAGTATCACACAGGAGAGGATTAGATACACGGCTCAGCAGACTGTATCACACAGGAGAGGATTAGATACACGGCTCAGCAGTCAGTATCACACAGGAGAGGATTAGATACACGGCTCAGCAGACAGTATCACACAGGAGAGGATTAGATACACAGCTCAGCAGACTGTATCACACAGGATAGGATTAGATACACAGCTCAGCAGTCAGTATCATACAGGAGAGGATTAGATACACAGCTCAGCAGACAGTATCACACAGGAGAGGATTAGATACACAGCTCAGCAGACTGTATCACACAGGATAGGATTAGATACACAGCTCAGCAGTCAGTATCATACAGGAGAGGATTAGATACACAGCTCAGCAGACAGTATCACACAGGAGAGGATTAGATACACGGCTCAGCAGACAGTATCACACAGGAGAGGATTAGATACACGGCTCAGCAGACAGTATCACACAGGATAGGATTAGATACACGGCTCAGCAGACAGTATCACACAGGAGAGGATTAGATACACGGCTCAGCAGTCAGTATCACACAGGAGAGGATTAGATACACGGCTCAGCAGACAGTATCACACAGGAGAGGATTAGATACACGGCTCAGCAGACAGTATCACACAGGAGAGGATTAGATACACGGCTCAGCAGAGAGTATCACACAGGAGAGGATTAGATACACGGCTCAGCAGACAGTATCACACAGGAGAGGATTAGATACACAGCTCAGCAGACAGTATCACACAGGAGAGGATTAGATACACAGCTCAGCAGACAGTATCACACAGGAGAGGATTAGATACACAGCTCAGCAGTCAGTATCACACAGGATAGGATTAGATACACGGCTCAGCAGACAGTATCACACAGGATAGGATTAGATACACGGCTCAGCAGACAGTATCACACAGGAGAGGATTAGATACACAGCTCAGCAGTCAGTATCACACAGGATAGGATTAGATACACGGCTCAGCAGACAGTATCACACAGGAGAGGATTAGATACACAGCTCAGCAGTCAGTATCACACTGGATAGGATTAGATACACGGCTCAGCAGACAGTATCACACAGGAGAGGATTAGATACACAGCTCAGCAGTCAGTATCACACAGGAGAGGATTAGATACACAGCTCAGCAGTCAGTATCACACTGGATAGGATTAGATACACGGCTCAGCAGACAGTATCACACAGGAGAGGATTAGATACACAGCTCAGCAGTCAGTATCACACAGGAGAGGATTAGATACACGGTTCAGCAGTCAGTATCACACAGGATAGGATTAGATACACGGCTCAGCAGACAGTATCACACAGGAGAGGATTAGATACACGGCTCAGCAGTCAGTATCACACAGGAGAGGATTAGATACACGGCTCAGCAGTCAGTATCACACAGGAGAGGATTAGATACACGGCTCAGCAGACAGTATCACACAGGATAGGATTAGATACACGGCTCAGCAGACAGTATCACACAGGAGAGGATTAGATACACGGCTCAGCAGACAGTATCACACAGGATAGGATTAGATACACAGCTCAGCAGACAGTATCACACAGGAGAGGATTAGATACACGGCTCAGCAGACAGTATCACACAGGATAGGATTAGATACACGGCTCAGCAGACAGTATCACACAGGAGAGGATTAGATACACGGCTCAGCAGTCAGTATAACACAGGAGAGGATTAGATACACGGCTCAGCAGACAGTATCACACAGGATAGGATTAGATACACGGCTCAGCAGACAGTATCACACAGGAGAGGAATAGATACACAGCTCAGCAGACAGTATCACACAGGAGAGGATTAGATACACGACTCAGCAGACAGTATCACACAGGATAGGATTAGATACACGGCTCAGCAGACAGTATCACACAGGAGAGGATTAGATACACGGCTCAGCAGACAGTATCACACAGGAGAGGATTAGATACACAGCTCAGCAGACAGTATCACACAGGAGAGGATTAGATACACGGCTCAGCAGACAGTATCACACAGGAGAGGATTAGATACACAGCTCAGCAGACATTATCACACAGGATAGGATTAGATACACGGCTCAGCAGTCAGTATCACACAGGAGAGGATTAGATACACAGCTCAGCAGACAGTATCACACAGGATAGGATTAGATACACGGCTCAGCAGACAGTATCACACAGGAGAGGATTAGATACACAGCTCAGCAGACAGTATCACACAGGATAGGATTAGATACACGGCTCAGCAGACAGTATCACACAGGAGAGGATTAGATACACGGCTCAGCAGACAGTATCACACAGAATAGGATTAGATACACGGCTCAGCAGACAGTATCACACAGGAGAGGATTAGATACACGGCTCAGCAGTCAGTATCACACAGGATAGGATTAGATACACGGCTCAGCAGACAGTATCACACAGGAGAGGATTAGATACACGGCTCAGCAGTCAGCATCACACAGGATAGGATTAGATACACGGCTCAGCAGACAGTATCACACAGGAGAGGATTAGATACACAGCTCAGCAGTCAGTATCACACAGGATAGGATTAGATACACGGCTCAGCAGACAGTATCACACAGGAGAGGATTAGATACACAGCTCAGCAGACAGTATCACACAGGAGAGGATTAGATACACGGCTCAGCAGACAGTATCACACAGGAGAGGATTAGATACACAGCTCAGCAGTCAGTATCACACAGGATAGGATTAGATACACGGCTCAGCAGACAGTATCACACAGGAGAGGATTAGATACACGGCTCAGCAGACAGTATCACACTGGATAGGATTAGATACACGGCTCAGCAGACAGTATCACACAGGAGAGGATTAGATACACAGCTCAGCAGTCAGTATCACACAGGAGAGGATTAGATACACGGTTCAGCAGTCAGTATCACACAGGAGAGGATTAGATACACGGCTCAGCAGTCAGTATCACAAAGGATAGGATTAGATGCACGGCTCAGCAGACAGTATCACACAGGATAGGATTAGATACACGGCTCAGCAGACAGTATCACAAAGGATAGGATTAGATACACGGCTCAGCAGACAGTATCACACAGGAGAGGATTAGATACACAGCTCAGCAGTCAGTATCACACAGGATAGGATTAGATACACGGCTCAGCAGACAGTATCACACAGGAGAGGATTAGATACACAGCTCAGCAGTCAGTATCACACTGGATAGGATTAGATACACGGCTCAGCAGACAGTATCACACAGGAGAGGATTAGATACACAGCTCAGCAGTCAGTATCACACAGGAGAGGATTAGATACACGGTTCAGCAGTCAGTATCACACAGGAGAGGATTAGATACACGGCTCAGCAGTCAGTATCACAAAGGATAGGATTAGATACACGGCTCAGCAGACAGTATCACACAGGATAGGATTAGATACACGGCTCAGCAGTCAGTATCACACAGGATAGGATTAGATACACAGCTCAGCAGTCAGTATCACACAGGAGAGGATTAGATACACAGCTCAGCAGACAGTATCACACAGGATAGGATTAGATACACGGCTCAGCAGACAGTATCACAAAGGATAGGATTAGATACACAGCTCAGCAGACAGTATCACACAGGAGAGGATTAGATACGCGGCTCAGCAGTCAGTATCACACAGGAGAGGATTAGATACACAGCTCAGCAGTCAGTATCACACAGGATAGGATTAGATACACGGCTCAGCAGACAGTATCACACAGGAGAGGATTAGATACACAGCTCAGCAGTCAGTATCACACTGGATAGGATTAGATACACGGCTCAGCAGACAGTATCACACAGGAGAGGATTAGATACACAGCTCAGCAGTCAGTATCACACAGGAGAGGATTAGATACACAGCTCAGCAGTCAGTATCACACTGGATAGGATTAGATACACGGCTCAGCAGACAGTATCACACAGGAGAGGATTAGATACACAGCTCAGCAGTCAGTATCACACAGGAGAGGATTAGATACACGGTTCAGCAGTCAGTATCACACAGGATAGGATTAGATACACGGCTCAGCAGACAGTATCACACAGGAGAGGATTAGATACACGGCTCAGCAGTCAGTATCACACAGGAGAGGATTAGATACACGGCTCAGCAGTCAGTATCACACAGGAGAGGATTAGATACACGGCTCAGCAGACAGTATCACACAGGATAGGATTAGATACACGGCTCAGCAGACAGTATCACACAGGAGAGGATTAGATACACGGCTCAGCAGACAGTATCACACAGGATAGGATTAGATACACAGCTCAGCAGACAGTATCACACAGGAGAGGATTAGATACACGGCTCAGCAGACAGTATCACACAGGATAGGATTAGATACACGGCTCAGCAGACAGTATCACACAGGAGAGGATTAGATACACGGCTCAGCAGTCAGTATAACACAGGAGAGGATTAGATACACGGCTCAGCAGACAGTATCACACAGGATAGGATTAGATACACGGCTCAGCAGACAGTATCACACAGGAGAGGAATAGATACACAGCTCAGCAGACAGTATCACACAGGAGAGGATTAGATACACGACTCAGCAGACAGTATCACACAGGATAGGATTAGATACACGGCTCAGCAGACAGTATCACACAGGAGAGGATTAGATACACGGCTCAGCAGACAGTATCACACAGGAGAGGATTAGATACACAGCTCAGCAGACAGTATCACACAGGAGAGGATTAGATACACGGCTCAGCAGACAGTATCACACAGGAGAGGATTAGATACACAGCTCAGCAGACATTATCACACAGGATAGGATTAGATACACGGCTCAGCAGTCAGTATCACACAGGAGAGGATTAGATACACAGCTCAGCAGACAGTATCACACAGGATAGGATTAGATACACGGCTCAGCAGACAGTATCACACAGGAGAGGATTAGATACACAGCTCAGCAGACAGTATCACACAGGATAGGATTAGATACACGGCTCAGCAGACAGTATCACACAGGAGAGGATTAGATACACGGCTCAGCAGACAGTATCACACAGAATAGGATTAGATACACGGCTCAGCAGACAGTATCACACAGGAGAGGATTAGATACACGGCTCAGCAGTCAGTATCACACAGGATAGGATTAGATACACGGCTCAGCAGACAGTATCACACAGGAGAGGATTAGATACACGGCTCAGCAGTCAGCATCACACAGGATAGGATTAGATACACGGCTCAGCAGACAGTATCACACAGGAGAGGATTAGATACACAGCTCAGCAGTCAGTATCACACAGGATAGGATTAGATACACGGCTCAGCAGACAGTATCACACAGGAGAGGATTAGATACACAGCTCAGCAGACAGTATCACACAGGAGAGGATTAGATACACGGCTCAGCAGACAGTATCACACAGGAGAGGATTAGATACACAGCTCAGCAGTCAGTATCACACAGGATAGGATTAGATACACGGCTCAGCAGACAGTATCACACAGGAGAGGATTAGATACACGGCTCAGCAGACAGTATCACACTGGATAGGATTAGATACACGGCTCAGCAGACAGTATCACACAGGAGAGGATTAGATACACAGCTCAGCAGTCAGTATCACACAGGAGAGGATTAGATACACGGTTCAGCAGTCAGTATCACACAGGAGAGGATTAGATACACGGCTCAGCAGTCAGTATCACAAAGGATAGGATTAGATGCACGGCTCAGCAGACAGTATCACACAGGATAGGATTAGATACACGGCTCAGCAGACAGTATCACAAAGGATAGGATTAGATACACGGCTCAGCAGACAGTATCACACAGGAGAGGATTAGATACACAGCTCAGCAGTCAGTATCACACAGGATAGGATTAGATACACGGCTCAGCAGACAGTATCACACAGGAGAGGATTAGATACACAGCTCAGCAGTCAGTATCACACTGGATAGGATTAGATACACGGCTCAGCAGACAGTATCACACAGGAGAGGATTAGATACACAGCTCAGCAGTCAGTATCACACAGGAGAGGATTAGATACACGGTTCAGCAGTCAGTATCACACAGGAGAGGATTAGATACACGGCTCAGCAGTCAGTATCACAAAGGATAGGATTAGATGCACGGCTCAGCAGACAGTATCACACAGGATAGGATTAGATACACGGCTCAGCAGACAGTATCACACAGGATAGGATTAGATACACGGCTCAGCAGTCAGTATCACACAGGATAGGATTAGATACACAGCTCAGCAGACAGTATCACACAGGAGAGGATTAGATACACGGCTCAGCAGACAGTATCACACAGGAGAGGATTAGATACACAGCTCAGCAGACAGTATCACACAGGAGAGGATTAGATACACGGCTCAGCAGACAGTATCACACAGGAGAGGATTAGATACACGGCTCAGCAGACAGTATCACACAGGAGAGGATTAGATACACGGCTCAGCAGACAGTATCACACAGGAGAGGATTAGATACACAGCTCAGCAGACAGTATCACACAGGAGAGGATTAGATACACGGCTCAGCAGACAGTATCACACAGGAGAGGATTAGATACACAGCTCAGCAGACAGTATCACACAGGATAGGATTAGATACACGGCTCAGCAGTCAGTATCACACAGGAGAGGATTAGATACACAGCTCAGCAGACAGTATCACACAGGATAGGATTAGATACACGGCTCAGCAGACAGTATCACACAGGAGAGGATTAGATACACAGCTCAGCAGACAGTATCACACAGGAGAGGATTAGATACACGGCTCAGCAGTCAGTATCACACAGGAGAGGATTAGATACACGGCTCAGCAGACAGTATCACACAGGATAGGATTAGATACACGGCTCAGCAGACAGTATCACACAGGAGAGGATTAGATACACAGCTCAGCAGACAGTATCACACAGGAGAGGATTAGATACACGGCTCAGCAGACAGTATCACACAGGATAGGATTAGATACACGGCTCAGCAGACAGTATCACACAGGAGAGGATTAGATACACGGCTCAGCAGACAGTATCACACAGGAGAGGATTAGATACACAGCTCAGCAGACAGTATCACACAGGAGAGGATTAGATACACGGCTCAGCAGACAGTATCACACAGGAGAGGATTAGATACACAGCTCAGCAGACAGTATCACACAGGATAGGATTAGATACACGGCTCAGCAGTCAGTATCACACAGGAGAGGATTAGATACACGGCTCAGCAGACAGTATCACACAGGATAGGATTAGATACACGGCTCAGCAGACAGTATCACACAGGAGAGGATTAGATACACAGCTCAGCAGACAGTATCACACAGGATAGGATTAGATACACGGCTCAGCAGACAGTATCACACAGGAGAGGATTAGATACACGGCTCAGCAGACAGTATCACACAGGATAGGATTAGATACACGGCTCAGCAGACAGTATCACACAGGAGAGGATTAGATACACGGCTCAGCAGTCAGTATCACACAGGATAGGATTAGATACACGGCTCAGCAGACAGTATCACACAGGAGAGGATTAGATACACGGCTCAGCAGTCAGTATCACACAGGATAGGATTAGATACACGGCTCAGCAGACAGTATCACACAGGAGAGGATTAGATACACAGCTCAGCAGTCAGTATCACACAGGATAGGATTAGATACACGGCTCAGCAGACAGTATCACACAGGAGAGGATTAGATACACAGCTCAGCAGACAGTATCACACAGGAGAGGATTAGATACACGGCTCAGCAGACAGTATCACACAGGAGAGGATTAGATACACAGCTCAGCAGTCAGTATCACACAGGATAGGATTAGATACACGGCTCAGCAGACAGTATCACACAGGAGAGGATTAGATACACGGCTCAGCAGACAGTATCACACAGGATAGGATTAGATACACGGCTCAGCAGACAGTATCACACAGGAGAGGATTAGATACACAGCTCAGCAGTCAGTATCACACAGGAGAGGATTAGATACACGGCTCAGCAGTCAGTATCACACAGGATAGGATTAGATACACGGCTCAGCAGTCAGTATCACACAGGATAGGATTAGATACACGGCTCAGCAGACAGTATCACACAGGAGAGGATTAGATACACGGCTCAGCAGACAGTATCACACAGGATAGGATTAGATACACGGCTCAGCAGACAGTATCACACAGGAGAGGATTAGATACACAGCTCAGCAGTCAGTATCACACAGGAGAGGATTAGATACACGGCTCAGCAGACAGTATCACACAGGAGAGGATTAGATACACAGGCTCAGCAGTCAGTATCACACAGGATAGGATTAGATACACGGCTCAGCAGACAGTATCACACAGGAGAGGATTAGATACACAGCTCAGCAGTCAGTATCACACAGGAGAGGATTAGATACACGGCTCAGCAGTCAGTATCACACAGGAGAGGATTAGATACACAGCTCAGCAGTCAGTATCACACAGGAGAGGATTAGATACACGGCTCAGCAGACAGTATCACACAGGATAGGATTAGATACACGGCTCAGCAGACAGTATCACACAGGATAGGATTAGATACACGGCTCAGCAGTCAGTATCACACAGGAGAGGATTAGATACACAGCTCAGCAGTCAGTATCACACAGGAGAGGATTAGATACACGGCTCAGCAGACAGTATCACACAGGATAGGATTAGATACACGGCTCAGCAGACAGTATCACACAGGAGAGGATTAGATACACGGCTCAGCAGACAGTATCACACAGGATAGGATTAGATACACGGCTCAGCAGTCAGTATCACACAGGAGAGGATTAGATACACAGCTCAGCAGTCAGTATCACACAGGATAGGATTAGATACACGGCTCAGCAGACAGTATCACACAGGAGAGGATTAGATACACAGCTCAGCAGACAGTATCACACAGGAGAGGATTAGATACACGGCTCAGCAGACAGTATCACACAGGAGAGGATTAGATACACGGCTCAGCAGTCAGTATCACACAGGAGAGGATTAGATACACAGCTCAGCAGACAGTATCACACAGGATAGGATTAGATACACGGCTCAGCAGACAGTATCACACAGGAGAGGATTAGATACACAGCTCAGCAGACAGTATCACACAGGAGAGGATTAGATACACGGCTCAGCAGTCAGTATCACACAGGAGAGGATTAGATACACGGCTCAGCAGACAGTATCACACAGGAGAGGATTAGATACACGGCTCAGCAGTCAGTATCACACAGGAGAGGATTAGATACACGGCTCAGCAGACAGTATCACACAGGAGAGGATTAGATACACGGCTCAGCAGACAGTATCACACAGGAGAGGATTAAGATACACGGCTCAGCAGTCAGTATCACACAGGAGAGGATTAGATACACGGCTCAGCAGACAGTATCACACAGGATAGGATTAGATACACAGCTCAGCAGACAGTTTCACACAGGAGAGGATTAGATACACGGCTCAGCAGACAGTATCACACAGGAGAGGATTAGATACACGGCTCAGCAGACAGTATCACACAGGATAGGATTAGATACACGGCTCAGCAGTCAGTATCACACAGGAGAGGATTAGATACACGGCTCAGCAGACAGTATCACACAGGAGAGGATTAGATACACGGCTCAGCAGTCAGTATCACACAGGAGAGGATTAGATACACGGCTCAGCAGACAGTATCACACAGGATAGGATTAGATACACGGCTCAGCAGACAGTATCACACAGGAGAGGATTAGATACACAGCTCAGCAGACAGTATCACACAGGAGAGGATTAGATACACGGCTCAGCAGACAGTATCACACAGGAGAGGATTAGATACACGGCTCAGCAGTCAGTATCACACAGGAGAGGATTAGATACACGGCTCAGCAGACAGTATCACACAGGATAGGATTAGATACACGGCTCAGCAGACAGTATCACACAGGAGAGGATTAGATACACGGCTCAGCAGACAGTATCACACAGGAGAGGATTAGATACACGGCTCAGCAGACAGTATCACACAGGAGAGGATTAGATACACGGCTCAGCAGACAGTATCACACAGGATAGGATTAGATACACGGCTCAGCAGTCAGTATCACACAGGAGAGGATTAGATACACGGCTCAGCAGACAGTATCACACAGGAGAGGATTAGATACACGGCTCAGCAGTCAGTATCACACAGGAGAGGATTAGATACACGGCTCAGCAGACAGTATCACACAGGATAGGATTAGATACACGGCTCAGCAGACAGTATCACACAGGATAGGATTAGATACACGGCTCAGCAGTCAGTATCACACAGGAGAGGATTAGATACACGGCTCAGCAGTCAGTATCACACAGGAGAGGATTAGATACACGGCTCAGCAGACAGTATCACACAGGATAGGATTAGATACACGCTCAGCAGACAGTATCACACAGGATAGGATTAGATACACGGCTCAGCAGTCAGTATCACACAGGAGAGGATTAGATACACGGCTCAGCAGTCAGTATCACACAGGAGAGGATTAGATACACGGCTCAGCAGTCAGTATCACACAGGAGAGGATTAGATACACGGCTCAGCAGACAGTATCACACAGGAGAGGATTAGATACACGGCTCAGCAGACAGTATCACACAGGAGAGGATTAGATACACGGCTCAGCAGACAGTATCACACAGGAGAGGATTAGATACACGGCTCAGCAGTCAGTATCACACAGGAGAGGATTAGATACACGGCTCAGCAGACAGTATCACACAGGAGAGGATTAGATACACGGCTCAGCAGACAGTATCACACAGGATAGGATTAGATACACGGCTCAGCAGACAGTATCACACAGGATAGGATTAGATACACAGCTCAGCAGACAGTATCACACAGGATAGGATTAGATACACGGCTCAGCAGACAGTATCACACAGGATAGGATTAGATACACGGCTCAGCAGACAGTATCACACAGGAGAGGATTAGATACACGGCTCAGCAGACAGTATCACACAGGAGAGGATTAGATACACAGCTCAGCAGACAGTATCACACAGGATAGGATTAGATACACAGCTCAGCAGACAGTATCACACAGGAGAGGATTAGATACACGGCTCAGCAGACAGTATCACACAGGAGAGGATTAGATACACAGCTCAGCAGTCAGTATCACACAGGAGAGGATTAGATACACGGCTCAGCAGACAGTATCACACAGGATAGGATTAGATACAC
Source organism: Phyllobates terribilis (assembly GCF_046119375.1). NCBI lineage: Eukaryota > Metazoa > Chordata > Amphibia > Anura > Dendrobatidae > Phyllobates > Phyllobates terribilis. The sequence continues at coordinate 508,510 of NW_027363722.1, forward strand.
GGCTCAGCAGTCAGTATCACACAGGAGAGGATTAGATACACGGCTCAGCAGACAGTATCACACAGGAGAGGATTAGATACACGGCTCAGCAGACAGTATCACACAGGATAGGATTAGATACACGGCTCAGCAGACAGTATCACACAGGATAGGATTAGATACACGGCTCAGCAGACAGTATCACACAGGAGAGGATTAGATACACGGCTCAGCAGTCAGTATCACACAGGAGAGGATTAGATACACGGCTCAGCAGACAGTATCACACAGGATAGGATTAGATACACGGCTCAGCAGACAGTATCACACAGGAGAGGATTAGATACACAGCTCAGCAGACAGTATCACACAGGAGAGGATTAGATACACGGCTCAGCAGACAGTATCACACAGGAGAGGATTAGATACACGGCTCAGCAGACAGTATCACACAGGAGAGGATTAGATACACGGCTCAGCAGACAGTATCACACAGGATAGGATTAGATACACGGCTCAGCAGACAGTATCACACAGGAGAGGATTAGATACACGGCTCAGCAGACAGTATCACACAGGAGAGGATTAGATACACGGCTCAGCAGACAGTATCACACAGGAGAGGATTAGATACACGGCTCAGCAGACAGTATCACACAGGATAGGATTAGATACACGGCTCAGCAGTCAGTATCACACAGGAGAGGATTAGATACACGGCTCAGCAGACAGTATCACACAGGAGAGGATTAGATACACGGCTCAGCAGTCAGTATCACACAGGAGAGGATTAGATACACGGCTCAGCAGACAGTATCACACAGGATAGGATTAGATACACGGCTCAGCAGTCAGTATCACACAGGAGAGGATTAGATACACGGCTCAGCAGTCAGTATCACACAGGAGAGGATTAGATACACGGCTCAGCAGACAGTATCACACAGGATAGGATTAGATACACGGCTCAGCAGACAGTATCACACAGGATAGGATTAGATACACGGCTCAGCAGTCAGTATCACACAGGAGAGGATTAGATACACGGCTTCAGCAGTCAGTATCACAC